>NC_081150.1:1320000-1677500 GCF_958295425.1 Solea solea
TTTCAAATCAGACCTTAACAAGGAAGACACACTTTAAGGCCCCGGCCATTATTGTCCTTCACGGTGCTCATTCCCAAATTAGCACATCTAGCCGACACACATGAAAGCTTTTAGGGCCCCTGGAGTTTTTAAAGGGCCCGGGGCAGTTGTCTCCTCTGCATGGCTGGTAATCTAGACTTGCATCTGGAAGGTTTTTATGCTAAAAAAGAGTCTGTCATAATAAAGTCAAGGTTTACTGGTCATCTTGTTGTCCAGCGCTTCTGGAACATATGGTGTGTGTGTGTGTGGAACAGAGTCATCTAAACTCAACCAAGCAAAATGACCAAATATAGAAAGAGCTTTAAATAGAACCAAACTTAAGCAGCGCAGCCCTGCATTTGGTGTCAAAATCAGACAGACAGACGAGTTAGAAACATGAATAAACATGACAACAGATAGCCTCTTCATGGTACCAGGCCCATGTTGGAAGATATCAGCAGTGGACATAGCAAGCGGGTTTTTTTTGGAAATAAGAAAATAAACTGTTTCCTTTATCACGCTTGACCCACTCCACCTGGCATTCATCAGTGACCGGGTCTGCATGTTGGTCCTGTCGGCCGCTCGCCTCCCTCCGCCTCTCTTTTATCACTCTAATGGGGTGCTATCTCCAGGCCGCTCTCTCCGGGTTTCCGCAGCCGCAAGCTCGGCTCCCTTCAGTGCACATTCTTTCCACATCCATCCCGACACATGGGCGGATTTAACACATAATCAGGCCGGACGGGGAGGGCAGGGAGGGTGAGGTGAGGGGCTGGACCTGACAGGACTCATCATGCTAGGACTGCAGAGACACACAGACCCACACAGACCCACACCAGTCACTATCACTCTGGCTGTATCAAAAAAAACACAGGGAATCTCCCACATTCCCTCACCGCAGCTCACTCTGACCCCCCCCACCCCCGTCTGTGGTAATATTGAGACAGATGGGGAGAAACTCAATATCCCAGCTGCCCCACTTGGAAAAACCAGCCCCTTCCGTGCTGAGCAGTAATAAGGATTGTAACCTTGATTGGATTTGTGGGTTGCAAGCAAGCAAGGACATCCAGTCTCCAGTTCTACCAAGACAGGTAATCACCAGAGGTTTTTTTGACTGGGACCACACAAAGTTAGAGTTTTTGAAAACCAGCATCAAAGCAACAATTGACTTGAAACGTCTTCCTTCTGATGGCTGAAGCTAAAGAAGCGCACGTCGTAACGATGCAGTGCCTCAAAGGTCTGTATGGGAGTGTGTTGGTGAGGAAACACAGTATCCCATCCTCCCCAGCTAAACCAGCCAGTCCCCTCCGTGCTGAGCAGTAATGAGGATTGCAACCTTGATTGGATTTGGAGGCTGCGAGCGTGCAAGGACTCAAGGTTTTCCTGGGTGTATAGTCAGTGGTCTGGTACCTTGTGTCCACACCACACAAACTGACACCAAGTCATGAGTGTAATCACACTAAGACGAGACTAAGACCTTTAGAAGCCTAGACTGAATTAAGACCAGGACCAAGCGTGGGCGAAACTGGGTCATAACCAAAACTAAGTAAAACAGAATAAAGCAAGACTACTGTAAGGGAACCAGATCGTGTCAGGAGGACCAAGGCAACACTGTACACATGTATCAAACCTCACAACTTGATTGACTCATTATTAAGGTATGAGTCCTCGATGACAAAGATCTGAATACAAATGTGTCCGAGACCTCCAAAAAGTGGTCTTGAGACTAAGACTTACTTGTGATGGAGCCTCATTTCTACAATCTATTTGCTAATGAACGCGTAGCTACTTTATTTCTGTTTGCAAAGACCAAACTATGTTGTTTTTAGGCAATCTGATGGTATAGATGGATCTGTTGTCACGGTGTCTGTGTGTGTGTGTGTGTGTGTGTGTGAGCGTGAGAGAGAAAGCGATAGCAGAGCGAGAAAGGGGGACGAGTAAATCAATGTGCTGCGAATGGCTCCACAATGAAATTTGATTTTACTCTTTTGAAATAGTCGGAAAAAAACAGAAGATCAATATGTGGTGGTCAGTATTGACAATGTGGTGGTGGCCACAAGGAAATCACTCGATGGGAAACATGGACAAGTGTAAAAATACATAGGATTGCAGGTCAGAGGACGTTCACATGTTGTTGGCGTGATTGAATCTCGTCCTAGTGTTTGATGACAATAGCAGGTCTGGAAAGGACCCAGATCTTTGACAGGACATTAGCAGTGTGTCCAACCCTGAACTCTGCTGCTATAACGTGATTTACTCTGAATGGGACTGTAGTGTTTGTGCGTCTCAGAGTAGATGCAGTGGATCTTCAGTCAGGTTTGACAGTTGGATCTATGGAAACATATTTACGGCTGTTGAAGATGAAGATGGTGTCACCTCTGATGAAGCTGGGATTCAGTGAAGATTCTCGCTTCCTTTAAACGACACAAACCATTAAAGTTTACTTTCTGCACAACATCCGCACAGTAATGATGTAAATGTGTGTAAAACAACATTCTTGGTCAAGGTCAGGATGTCGTAGTCTTTAATTGTTGATGCTCTGGATGGATTTCTGTTGGTTACTAACCAGCACCTGCAAATGCACAGAAAACGGAAAAGGGCAAATTTGGAATCCGATATGTCGGCGAGGGCACACGATTAACTGAAGCAAAAAAAGAAAAAGAAATGTGCCAAGGCTTCACTCTCAGACAAGGAACATAATTATTTTCTATTTTGGCCAGGAAGGGATATGTCACTGCCGCTCTCTCACCCTCCTCCCTCTCTGTCCCTCACCCATAGTGTCATGACACTGGCAAAGCGTGAGAGGAATTGGATGTAATTCAAGAATGTTAAGAAGCTCAGCTCAGAGCGAAAAAGAAATAAACCGGGATCTTAGGAAAATACAGAAATCTGTTTTCCCCTCCTCTCGTTTGTGTGTGTGTGTGTGTGTGTGTGTGTGTGTGTGTGCATAAGATAAGTAGAGTGTTGTTTGACTCTGCAGGCCGCTGTGTGCTCTGATTGAGACGCTGCAGTCACAGTTTGATTATCTCCACCTCACGAGTCCGAGGTCTTCTCCTCTTCTCAGGCTCCTCTTCGTCTCTCTGTAGAAAACTGCTGACTGCAGCTTGACCCCCAAACGCATCACGAATGAAAGTGCTTGACCACGAGAAGGGAAATTACAGATTGGTGTTCTGCAGCCTGCCGGGGAGCTGGCAGGAATGGAAGACCTTTCCTGTTTTTCTTCTCTAAGGACTGACTCATTTCTCAGTGTCGTAAATAAGCCGGCTGTTGTGTCTGAGCTTTGTTAACGGGCCCGTGTCAACAAGCACAAGCCATTAGTCGCTTGTTATCTGCGCCTGAAGAAGACCAGACTTACATTAATTGGCTCTTTTTATTTATTTATTTATTTTTAAAGGAGTCACACTCGAACACGTTTTCCCTTTCAAACACAATTACACATCGTGCCGCGAGAGTCGGGGGGGGGGAGGGGTTAGGTTTGAGCACGTTTGTGTGTCACTGTGTTCCAGTAAGGTGTCAGTCACTCTGTCAGTTAAAAGGCTACTGGATAAACAGACTCCACTGTAATTGCTTTGTAGATATTTCCACTCACAAGGAAAGTGTTACAGCAGCGACTGGCGACAAAGAACCTCTCACTCGCTATCAATCCCATCACAGGCTGAGAGTGTCTCTTTTCGGCATCTGCTGCCAGGGACGGGAACTCGCCTGTAGGGAGTCACTGAGTGTGAGTGAGTGTGTGTGTGTGTGTGCAGAGGCTGGGACAGGAATGCTGGGGCCCTGCAAGACTGTGTTTGTACTTGTCACTCAGTGCAGTGGTGGAAGGTGCTGGGGAGATGTGCAGAGAAACACTGAGGTGCCCGTGTCATAGAGGCATTTGATTCTTGAGGCCTCGTTTGCCGCCTTGCTGCCTCTGTAAACATTTCCGGGTGCCAGAGACACAGTGAGACACACAAGTGATAAACACTCGGGCTGTCACTGAAAAATGAACCCCGCCTCGCTCGAGAGCACGACTTAAAGGACGAGTGCGATTAATCAAAACAGGGGCCTTGATGTTTAACTTTGGGCCGCCATTTTGTGCCTATTCTGCATGAGTTCTCGCTTGATGGAAGTCACACAGAGGATAAACCATAGAAGTAAAAATAATAATAATAATAATATTTCTTTTGATTCATTTTCTTCTTTTCTTTTCTTTCTTCACAGTTAATATTGTTAATGTTAATGTTAACTTGTGTTTTGCTTGTTCACATGACAAAAAATCATCAGTTGTACCAATTTTAAATTGTAACTTCTGTCAAAATAATTTCAATTGGATTTTTTGACCAATTAAAAAGTCGGTCCAGCAGCTGTGAGATAAACTATCACCATGAAACATTTTGGAAAAATGGCAAGAATACAAGAATGTTCTTGTTTGTTTACAAGAATTATTGTAAGAGTTGTGGAATGACGCATCACAAACCACTGCAAGTCAGGCTCCAATATCAACTTTATCCAGTTTAAGCCACATTTTTAATGCTACGCTTATTAGAGCTGGGTGGTTTCCCGTCACTATGTCATCAAACTTTTGTTAATATTTAGTTTGAGAGACCTTTAGCTGCAGATAATTACATCTTACAAGTTTTCTGAGCCTAAGCTCTCTCCTCCCAGGCTTACAGTTCGTCTTAATCTTCCACGAGGATCCTCTGGGTTGCTGAAGAGGAGGTTGCGGTGAAGATATAGCTCAGGCTCTCCACCCCCCCCCCCCACACACACACACACTGGCCACCCAGCAGATGAGCTCTCAGAAACCCAAAGGCAAACAGACTCGCTGGCTTATCAGAATGTTTAAACAGAGCGACGTGGTGGGAGAAAGTCGTGTCTTCACCAGGATCTAGACAATCTTTAACCTGCTGGAGATACAGTGCTTCGGTGTCATTATCAACATCCACGGGGAGAGTGTTTACACGGCTATCAGATACTGGGAGCAGACATGGTTCAGTGTCTGTGGAACATTATCACTCATCAGCGTTCTACATATACGTAGAATCAAAAGCAGATAAATGTAATGAGTAAGCGATTTACGCTCTATATGTTCCGTCTGGTCAGCATTCAAGAGCTCTCCCTCCTCTCGGCTCTGTTTTCCATTACAAGTTCAAAAACCCCCGTAAAGGAACGTTGGAGATAATATCATGTTTTTCAACTTCTTTCTTCTGGGAGAGAGAGAATGTGATAAATGGAGAGTGTCAGGTCTTTGTTGTAGCTGAAACGAGGATATCATGATCCTCGGCTTCCACTTCATGCTGCCCTGGAAGTGTTCAAACTAAAAAAGAAATGTGTGCCTCTCATCGCTGATCTGTCACAAGAGGTGGTCGTCAAAGAAAAACAGCCGAGGAGGATCAGTGAGGTGTGGAGTGGGAGGAACCCATCACTCATCACCCCCACGTGGCTCATGAAAAATGCATTTCATGGTTTGTGTAAAGAACTATTTAGTGTCTCAGAGCTCAGAGACTTGGAGGCTAAAATAATCCGACCCAGAGAAGATTTTACGACTCGCTAATACTCAAACATTAACTCGGTCATGTGAATTACAGCAGGGTTGCTAAGATCCACTGTGTTTGTTTTCCATTATCTCTCTGTCTTTGCCGTGACTTGCATTTATGGCTCGTCAGATAAATGAGGAGTTGTGTGTGTGTATAAGTGTAACTCTGAAATCACTTGATTAGTCGTAACCGGGTTTGTTTACACTCCCGGTCAAAGGTTAAATGTCTGAGATGACCGTGTGTGCCCGTCCTTATCTCCTCGCTCGCTAGAGAAAAGTCTCATCTCAGCGACAGGACTGCTTTTCATAAACAAGCCAGAAGCCCTCGGCTGACCTGAGGATTCATCAGAATAAAAATAGCCTTGTTATTTTCCTCTCAAAGATAGAGGTAGCAGTTTATCGTGGAGCGAGCGAGCGCCTCGGCGTGATGCCGCTTCATGCCTCGGCCTGTTTGATGAGAGACGTGAACACACTGCTCTGCTCTGTCATGCCCTCCCCGTGACGGGAAAACACAAGTGAAGCAACAAATGTGTTTGCACAGGACTAATACCACCCAGAGACACTCAGTGCTGACATCACTGGTGCATAGGAAGTCTACCTCGAACCCGGCTCTGCTGCAGTTGACTAAATGAGAAATTGCTGTTAGAATTGCAGGTGTCTGTTGACTTTGGGGTGGATTATCTTTTAATATGGTTCTCTATCAGCTCAGCTGTATTTACACGTTTAGAAAAAAAATCTGCCATTCAATTGATTTAAAGGTCCAGTGTGTGTGGTTTAGTTTGATCTTGCATCAGAAATGTAATATTATATGTGTATTATCTCTGAAATTAAGAGTTTAATGTTCACACTGGTCACCAGAACAAAAGGCATGTGAATTAGGACAGATTAATAAACTCAATGTGCTTGTTGGATTAATTTGTATATGGTGGATTATTTACCACCTGAAAACTCATGAAGAATTTATAAAATGTATATAAAGCCAAAACCGTGCCAGGAACTTCTATTATTATTCATGTCCACAGTATTTGAAGTTGTGCTGCGAGAAGACTACGGTTACGAAACATGCAAGGCTAGCCTAGTGCTTAAAGTATGAACCGTTGTGCTTATATGAACTTAGATTGAGTACTTTATTACTTGACCTTGTCTTTATATGTTGTACTGCCATGTTTAAGTCAAACACTGGTTGTTGGGAGGGTTTTGCAAGGCAAGGGGCGTTCATTCGTGTTGCAATATACAAATGGTGCGTTCCATTTGTAGTCAGACCTGGAAATCCGAGATCATGCAGTGTTCCTCACACAGGATCTCAGATTTCCAGCTGGGAAACTCGCTAACAATGGCTAACAATGGCTAACAATGGCTGGCTAGCCCCGGATACATTTAATCAGGGGTAACGTCACTCCCAGTTCCCACTTCCGAGTTTCGATGTAAATGGAACACAGCAAGTCAGCTCTTAACTGAAGACTTGGGCCCGTAATTTGCCTCTCAAACACTTTTTATCTAATTTGTTAATGAATAAACAATCATGTGATATTAAACTGTTCGTACGGATATTAACTCTTCCCCTCCTTTTTTAACCCTTGCACAGCGTGTGGACGTGGTTTCTACAAGTCCTCGTCCCAGGACCTGCAGTGCTCTCGCTGTCCAGCGCACAGCTTCAACGACCGCGAGGGCTCCTGGCGCTGCGACTGCGAGGACGGCTACTACCGGGCGCTCTCCGACCCTCCGTCTGTGGCCTGCACACGTAAGTCTGCCGTGCCGTTGCTAGGTTAACACACACATGTGAGTTTAAACAGTCACACATGCAAAGAGAGAAAAAACACAGTGTGGTCCTTTACTGGGTCTGCAGTGGCCTCATGGAAGGCCCAGATGTGTTCCATAGCAGTCGTCTGCCTCCCAGTATGTCATTATAATTATGTTCGCAGGCTTGCATGTCTGTTTTCTGTCTTAGCTGCTTGCTAATGATGAGAGGAGCAATTTGCCATTTCCCGTCTGAAAGATCGCAATTACAGTCGGCAGCGGCAGCCCAGGCAGCCCAGGCAGCGCCGTGTGTCTTCATTTGTCCTGGCTAGTGTAACAGCTTTGTGACAGCCGTCCATGGCTTATTTACTCAGACCAGAGGATTTACTTTGGGGCTCATTTGCTTCCAAATCCTCATTCAAACTGTGTGTTTTTTTCAATTTCAAGGTGCTTCTGTATTTTTTTTTCCTCTCTCTCGCTGCTTTGCCTTTAGCTAAAAGAGGCGGGGCATACACCAGCAGGGTGGTGTTGTACCTGCAGGTAAACAGCACACCTCAACAAGACCTCTGCTTCTTATCTGTGTGCCTTTGTTCCACTGATAATATATCACACGACTCCTGGACAGGCTTGTACTGGCTTCTGGCTGCAGGAGATATTTTTATTTTATACTGTATGTGATACACTTATGAAGAAAAAGCAGTTCAATTGAGAGTCAGATTATTTATTTTCTAGCATCTTCTGGCGATTAAAAGCCTCACACACACACACACACACACACACATATGCAGGGAAATCTGTACGCCTGCTTCACATCCTGAGTGCTGCAGCGTTTTCCCCCCTTGAACACCCAAAGTAGGCCAAGTCAGAATCTCTAATGTGTGTGTGTGTGTGTGTCAGAGAGAAAGAGAAATTGCTGCTGAGATATTATTCTAATAGTATAATTTAATAGGAATGCATCAAATCAGAGTATCAAAGAGTTTGGATTTGATTTAGCAAATTTTCATATGTGCAAAAAAAAGAAAAAAGACAGCCTGTTCGTCATTTATGGCCATCAGAGTGTTGAGCAACATCTCTGTCTCTTCCTGCCCTGAAGCTCGTTCCATTTATTACAGCATACCCTCAGTGCACAGGTGTGTTTAGGCTGCCACTGTGTGTGTGGTTATGTTATGGATTATTTGGCTTAAGCCTTGAAAATGTATATCTTTTTATAGATTTTCTTTTTTTTAATAATAATATTAGCGATTATTTTCATAATCGATTCATCTGTTTATTATTTACTCGGTTAATCAATTAATCGCTTGGTCCATAAAATATCAGAAAACCTTAAAAAATGTTGCTCGTTGTTCGTCAAACCAAAATGATTCACTTTAAATGATTTCTTTGTTCTCCAGAGCAAAGAAATGAAGAAAATACTCACATTTAAGTAGCTTAAACAATCGGAAATCGTGTTTTAATCATGAAAAAAGCTCCATTATCAAAATACTTGTCGATTAATTTAGTAACTGATTAATAATCGATTTATCGTTTCAGCTCTAAATAATATATAATATTCCTTTTGGTTTTGGTCTTATGATAAAAAAGGGATGACATGTAATAGCAAGTTATCTGTGTGTCATTATTAATGAATTATGATTTCCCATAGCCATTATCTCTCTGCAGAACATCCCCAGCTCTCCATTCTGTGCTTTTCACCAGCTGTTTTTCACCTCCGTGCTCGACACATTTGGAAGTAATGTTGTGCAGGTCTGTGTCACACTGCTCCCCCAGTACATTAGCAGTGAACCTGTCCACAGAGTCAGCCATTTTCATTCTGTCCCCATCACTGAAGTGATTTACACTCTGCACAAAAGGAGCAGAATTTACACAAATGCTTATTCTAATTGTGTTCTGAACATAAAGTGTTTCCACTTTGGAAACCTGGCAAAAAGAAGTACAGGCTAACTAGAATGGGAGTATGCAGACTGATGGTGTATCCTCACCTGCTAGTTTTAATCCAGTTCAATCGGAGTTGGTGCAGTCGGTGTAAACAGCTGTGAACAGTAATCAGTAATCATTTTAAACACGGTGTCAGTGTGTATTTGAATAACCGAGCGATGGCAGATCCAGTTTCCTCGGGTCACTGGACCTGGACGGTCACCGTCTTCCAAAACTCACTGAGTTGGTAGCAACTATCGGATCACTGAGGACAGATGATACTTACCTTATGTTCTGCGTTCCATTTCCTGCAGGGAGCATGTGCCTTATGTACATATTTGTATTTAATAATGTTGATGTGTAATGTAATATACAGGAATTAAAAGAGCTACACTCTAAAAAAAGACCACAACTGTGCTGCGCGAGCACAAAAAGAACAAATCCAGCGACTGCCGTCGTAGTTCCAGACTTGCCCTGCGTGCAGGCGTACATATATCAGCGTGTGTCATTTTGTGGGCTGGTGTTCTGCAGTTGACACACACACACACACACACACACACGCCCTCGGGGCCCGTCGGGGGCCCCTGGTTTATTGAGTGATTTGTGTTATCTGATGAGAGCAAATTTGTTTGCAAATATGCACAGCTCAAGGGCAACACAAACTGACGTGGTAGGTGCTAGGTGGGGTGGGGATGCAGGTCAATAAGGGCCCCGAGCCAATGTCTGCCCCTTTGTAGAGGTTTACCTTGGCCGCGCTTACTTCCTGTTTGTGGGAAATAGGAAGTGTGTCAAGATTGTGGTTGTGTGACACTTCCATTAATCTTTCAATTCTTTTTGTATGTGATTGACTCATCGTCTTCGCTCAGACTCTGACTAAACACATTTCTATGTTTCATGATTTACCATCTGTTGAAAGACAAAACCCTGGCGGAGACACACCCTCTCCTCTGGATTCCCCTTTGTTTAGCAAACGTTGCTCCAGACAGGTAAGAAATGCCAGATGGTTGTAGAGTTGAGTTGTAGGAGTGTCGTAAAAGAAAATTAGAGCCCGATTTGAACGCATTGAGGTTTCTTTCAAAGCTCAGATTTAACAAAACAAGGACATAACTAAGCAACGACCACAAACCACCATCCTACGGTTCTGAAAGATAAGCCCATTACTCTCAGATCTCCCATTGATCAAGAGCAGGACACACGTACAGTGGATTGAAGGGAAGAAAGTTCCCACTTCTCTGCGTTGTCCTCTGACTGTTCTCTTCTGGGTAATCACCTTCACCGAGTAGCACCGTAATTACTGAAGCTGTTCTAATGCACACTTTTCATTATTCACTTTCATTAGCTCCAGGTCTGCACCTGATGACCCCATTCCATTCTATGTAAATATGTATTTTTAACTTGCATGAATGGCGTCACAATCCTCTTAATTCGCCCAGTGCAATTTTTGCACAGCTTTCTGTACGTGTGTTCCCCCATTCATCGCAGGATTAAGACGGCGTGACCAGGCGTCACTGTGATTTCAGTTTTTTTCAGGCCTTGTCCAGACCAGCAAAGGATAGTAATTGAAAATGAATTTGCACAGCCTGAACAAACAGCTTGATTGACAGATTTTTTTTTTTGTAAAGCCACCGTATTGAAGGCCTTAACAAAACAGTGAGAGGGATCTTTGGCACACAGAGATTAGGAATGTGTGTCGATGAGGATTTGAGAGGAAATGAGATGAAGATGTACATCAAAAGCCAAATCCATGTTGAATAAAGATGAGGGCCGAAGTTTCAAAAAAACATATTTGAAAAATACGTTGCTTCCCAAGTGATAGGTTGTAAAAGAAGGAAAAAAAAAAGAGGGTTTTGTCTGATGGATGTTTGTCCGTGCCATTCAAATGCAAAGTTGTGAGAAAATGAGACGTACGGGGACGTCTCCGCATGTTCACCAGGGGCACGGCACAAGAGCTGGTGTTGTTGACAGGCTCGGGGAGTGGTCATCAATCATGCGACAGCTGTGACTTGCAGTGCTGGTGCAAGTGACGGTTTGAAAGGAGCAGTCGAGAGTAGGCCACCCCCCCTCCTCCTCCCACACCCCCCACTCCCCCCACCAACCCCCTCCTTAAAAATGTGCCACCTCAACAAGTTGATATCCGACAGCAGGTCCATCCTGACTGTGACGGCTGCAGCGGGAATGTGACAGAGCTGCAGAATGTAGGGGCTTAATGTTATACTATAGTGTTTTGTTTATTTTATTTACTCCCAGATATACTTTATAGAAACATAGTGCTGTGACTCCATGAAACAAAACATAATGTATGTTTTTTTTGTATATAATGTATTATCTTTACGTCTATAAAGTGAAAAAGTAATGTGATAAATAAGAAATTCTAAGCTCAACATGCTCAATATCAGCATCGTCTTGCTCCTGAACTTTGAGCATTTAGTCAAACTTTATTAAAATCTAGGTCTGCAACTATGAATCATTTAATGCCAACTATTAGTGATTCATTGTTTTGAGTTTGAAGCTCTCAGAGTTTTCAGCATACTAAAGTTGAATGTTTATTTACTCTATATAACTATATATATACAGTATGTATATATATATATATATATATATATATATATATATATACACATAATTAAAACTGAATAATTTAGATTTGTGGACGAAACAAGACATTTTCTAATATCATCACTTCAAGCTTTGAGAAACTGATCTCTGACATTTTATGGACTAAACAACTGAAAGTTTAATGGAGGAAATAGTGACATAGTAAGCAATTATAAAAAATAATCATGACCCCCAAGATGAGTGGTTTAGTAAATGTTATTATTATTATTAGTTGTTTATTCTCCAAACTGTTCTTAGTGTGTCTGATTAACCGTGTTTAGACGGGAACGTATCTGTGTCTGTAAGATTGGGTCGGGACATTCTTGGGAGTTTGTCTTTCACACTGTGACGGATGCAGTTGGAGATCTGACCGGGTCAGAGGAATGTCTGGCATGTCCAGACGAGGGCACTTGCTCCCTATGAATTATCTATAGCTCTCCCTGTCGTGTTGTCACATGGGCTCAGCCTGATATTAGCCGAATATTAGACCAGGGACAAAGTTCCAGAAGCTGAGACTTTTATCTCTTTGCTCTAAGGTACTTAAATAGAATAAAAACATGTTGAAATGAGGGATTTCAAGCTAAGATGCTCTTTGAATATTCTAAACTCTAGTGCATGGGATCAAGTGAATGTAATGCAGGGCTGCAGCTAATGAGATACTTCTGCAAACACACATTTAGTCCAGTGACTGATCATGGATGCAGCACAAATAATGAAGTCATTGAAGTAGAAATGTTTGTTTTTATAAATGCAATCGTCGATAAGATTTGTTGTGTATGTTTTTAAAACTGATCGTCTTTTTATAAACAAGTGGATAGCAATACTCAGCCTTAGTTGTAATTGGATAAAGCCAATGTAAAGGTACCATGTGTGAGGGGAAATATATGAAAAAAGCAAACCCAGCAGCATGTAGCTCCACTGTGTTCTAATCAAATGCTTCTCGGCAACAGGGAAATAATGTTTTTCACATTCTCCAAGCTCATGGATTATGCTGCTGTAGTGCACATTGTTCAGTCTTAGTGACAGACTTTCTTTTTTTTGTTATTCCCGTCCGTGTGCCATCGTAAACCCTCTGGAACCGCAGAGGGTCGGGGTCTGAAATGGAATTTTAGCTCACGGCACGCATTTTGTTCGAGCTGCAAATCCAATATTGAATTCAGCGTGGTGTTGAAGAAGTATTGAAATTTCGGTTATCATGACAACAGCAGTTGGAAGCCCTCCAGCTAAAAAAAAAAAAAGAAGAAGAAGAAGAAGATGAAATAGAAAAAAAAAAACATCCTCTTCAACCTCTTCTGCTCTTCAGCCTCATACCAGGTTCTGCTGCAGCCACATCATTAGAGGCGAGGTCACGGGGCCACAACACACATTTGTAGAGTGAGGATTACCTCATGTGTGATTTGAATACCACTCACCCCTGCCGCCCCCTCTCCCCACAGTTCCCCCCAATTAGAGCACAGCCTGCTAATAGGCTGTGGAGGGTTAAGGCAGCCCTGAGCACAACTCAAGGCCGATAAGCACCGGATTCTTCTTTCCTAAGCTTGGATTTACTCAGGTCTCACGACTCTGCACAGAGTGGAGATGGGCTTTGTATAATGACCTAAAAACCATCTGTAACTAAACTGGGTTTCCTATATGGTATATTATTGTATGTCGTGTTATCTCCGTGATTTGTACTGTACTTTAATGCATGAGAGTTTTTCTTTTCTTTATCCAACAGATTTTAATCTGTGAAATGTTGCTATGCAGATTAGGCACGAGCAGATTAGATACTCACTATCTGTCAGTAAAATACTCAGTGTTGGTATTGGTATGATAATCTGCACGATACTGAGGGCTGGCATTGGTCAGTCACCAGATCTGATTTTGGAAGATGAAAAACAAGATCCGTAAATCCCTAACAGAGCAAACATGCTCATGTCCAACAACAAATTCAATATAAAATCTTCCTCAGCATTTACAAAGTATCCTGAACCTTCCCCAACAGAGTACTGAGCCTGGGGGGAGGAATCCTCTGCATAGCTGCTGCCTCCACCCTCTGATACCCCAGTCTCCCACATTGTCCTTCTTTAACTTTGCCCTGAACACACACCTTTTTAACTGTATTTTTAATAATAGAAAATGTAATGGTATTATTATCATTTGTCCGTCTCAATGTTTGATGATAGTTATGTTCATATTGTAGATAATTCTATCTCATTAGGTTGTGTAATTGAATTACTGCTACTTTAAAGAGTGATGTCCACTACCATAGTCATGTGAGTTAGAGCTGCAAATGTTTGTTTTATTTATTTATTTATTTATTTATTTATTTATGTTTATATCTAGGTGGTAAATGCAAAAAAAAACAACTTATCGGACTGATACTGATAAAGGCAGAAATTCAAGTTGGACACAAGAAGTGGTGTTGAGCCATCCCTAATGCAGACTCTGCTGCTGCTGCTGCAGGACAACAAAAACAATGCATGTACACATGTTTCATTAATTTAAGCAGCATAACAACAAGCACACTCACACACACACACACACACACGCACACTCATGCTCACTGATGCTTGGTAACAGTAGCAGTGTTGGAGGGAGGCTAGCAAGTGATTGAGACGTTCCAGGCTGTGGGGGCTGGAAGGCTAATCCGTGAAATGAAACTTGACTGGGAGGAGGGATGAGAGGAGCGAACACGGAAGATAAGACACAGTGTTGGTGGTGGTGGTGTGTGGGCAGTTGCAAAAGAAGAGGGAGACAGACGGGCCCTTGAGCTACGAGGACGAGCAGACAGACAGACAGACAGACAGACAGCGGAGGGTTCGGGATGCGTTGCGAATCTGTGGCGAATTGGGGGCAGAGGAGTTTCGTATTCCTGAGTTCAGACAGAAAGTGTTCGGTGAAACAAAGAGACGCCAAGGCAGAGGGAGAAGAAAGAGGAGTGAGGGGCTCAGTGTGCTTCAAACAACCTGAGCCCAATGATGTGTCATCGTGTTTGAAGACAAGAGAGTGTGTTTATACCTTTTACAAGTGGCCACACTTGTGGCAGGGTAGAAGGTTTCGTCTCCGTAGACTTCTCCCGTTACCTTTATCTCCCTCTAACAACTCTGCAAGAACTTTGGGTCTTTTTACATTTGTAGGCTTCACATTATTTTCAGTAGCCAGTTTTATCTTTAAAATAGTCTATAGTGGTACAAACTGTCTTGTTTAAAAGTTCTTTTACCAATCACAGTAGTCTTTTTGGTGCCAAAGTGCAAACAGTGACTTCGAAACTTAGAAAGCAGAAAAAACGGACAGGACCAAAAAATGCCATGTGAGTCATGGATCAATGGGAGGCTTATGCACACAGGAAGTTCACAGAATCACATGTTGTGCCACTTCAGGCCTCCAGCTACTTATGTTATAAGTGTACTTCACCACCTTCCAACTGTAATTTGTGGCTGGAGGTATAGAAGTGCAACCGAGTGGAAGTGGGCCTTGCTTATCCATAATGGAGCTACCACCGTCCAGGAAACGTGAAAGGGAAATCCTTGTGTTGAAAATCCTCTCCTTTTACCTGCAGTTTTCATTAATATTATGAAACTCCTTCTGTGATTTTGCATGATTTTGCAAAGCAGGAAGTTTTAATTTAAAACACACTAATATCTTTGGAGAAAGGGGGGCAACACCTGCAGGGTAGTGTGCATCTACAGTATCTAAAAACACACAAGAGAAAGAAGAAAGGTCATTCAAATTCAGGAAGTGTCCAACCTAATTTCCGTCCTGTGTCTTGTTGCTGCCAAATCAACACTTTGATCTGTGGTACCTGAGACCTAAATGAGAGTGGTGCAAGCAAAATGAGATGTTATCGTTGCCAACCACGGCCACGGAAATGGTAGAGCGAGAGATCCCTATAGTTTGGATTTGTTGTGGGAGGTTTGTGTGTGTGTGTACTTGAATTTGTTATCTCTTTAGGACAAACACTGACCTTGTCAGGACCTGTAGTCCTCATAGAGACCAAACACTGTGTGAGACAGATCATCATTCTGGAGGAACTTGATAAGTATAGCACTTGGATGTAAATTGTGATTAGGTTAAATTTAGGGTCAGGCATTGGCTGGTTAAGGTTAGGGATAATGCTTTGTTTAGGCTGTTCAAATAAAAGCCAATGCAATGTCGTAAGAAGAATAGCTGTGTGTGTGTGTGTGTGTGTGTGTGTGTGGGCACCTAAGTGCCACCTTCTCTATTGTCCGTGTGGGGTTGAGAGTGTTGATGCCAAGGCTGAGGTCGAGTGGTGCCATCGGCGCTCACTCGTCTCCACTTCACCTGCCACAGGTGGCTCTTTCATCTTCCCCGGTCCACAGTCTGTCTCTCATCTTACCCGATAATCATGAATATGGATGTCTCCGTCAAGCCATTGTTCTCGAGCGGCGCTGCGTTTATGGATATTGTGAGAGCGGTGTGGCTCCGTGCATATGCATGGCCTGTTTTGTTCGTCAATGTGATCAATTTCATGAGGTGAGATCTCCCCCTACCTCAGATTCTCTAAAAGAGAACATTTCCGGAGACAAAAAGAGAGCAATTTAAACGCCAGAACCAAGATGTTCTTCACAGCCTTCATAAACAAAGAATACAAGTCATATAATCTTTTACTGTGTGAGTGGGAGTTTATTTATATCAACATATGGGTCATAAAAGCCAACAGCCCGGAATTTTAAAAGATGAAAGAAGCAATTTGTTATTCATTGTTTTACGAGATGAGCTAATCGCCCCGTCGTTACGCGTAGAGGCAAACGGTCCGCGCGGACGCCCGTCTTCACGTTTGAGTCCGCAGAGCGGGTTGTTATTGCATGTCAAGTGAAACTGTATACGCCAGTTACAGGACGCCGACCATCCGGGTTTAAATCTTGTGCATAAATTCTGTGGATTAGGCAGGTCTTTTTTTGGGAGGGAGACATAAATTCTAAGTGTCCTGCTGTCAACAAGATATACAGCATGTTTCCAAAGAAAAGCAGCAAGGCCCTGTCTCTAGCCGGAGGGGGATCGTTTGTATATTTTTGGATGGGAAGCGGAAGAATTTGAGGGTGACCGTCTGTGGCTCCTGGTTCCCGGCGAAGCGCCTGTCTGACCGCATAACCCGTCTCGGTCAGTTCCACAGCAGCTGTGGATTTGACGCTGTTTAACAGGCTCTATGATAACAATGCCCTTAATCCATGTGGATGAAACACCAGCGATGTTTGCACGTGTTCACAGAACATTAGGTTGTTTCAGAATCAAAATATGGGCCTGAACGAATCGTTCTTTTTGCCTCAACAGCGGATCAAATTAACTTGACGAGAAAATTACAACAGCTTCATAGAGCTTGGAATAATAAACTAATTGTTTTATGAATCAGCACACATCTATCTATCTATCTATCTATCTATCTATCTATCTATCTATCTATCTATCCACCCCTCCCTCTTTGTCCAAACGTCATTATAATAACTACTTAGTTCATGGACAATACCATAAAATGACTCTGACCATGACAATTATTCTTCCTTTGAAAGTCTGGCCTCCACTGTTTGATTTCACGCCCTCCTTGCATTGACCTTGGTGTCTGCCAGATCTGATTTCCTCTCTGTGTACCTGCACCAGTTTTTTTTTTGTTCCCCTGGATCAGAGTCTTATTATAATTGAGTGTCAGTGTTTGGCTCAAGGGCTGAAGCTGGCATGTACGGTGCATTTCTTTTTCTTCTCTCTGAGAACAGAGAAAACACAGATCTAGTCGATGCACAGTCTTGGCTGTCACTTTCCCCGGCGCACAGTTGTTTAATTCTGGTTTCCTCCATGTCCACCTCTGACAGGACCTCCCTCGGCGCCACAGAACCTGGTCTACAACACCAACCAGACCACTGTCAGCCTGGAGTGGAACCCACCGGCTGACACTGGCGGGCGCAATGACGTCAGCTACAGGGTTATATGCCGGCGCTGCAGCTGGGAGCCAGAGGAGTGTGTTCCGTGCGGGCCAAACGTGGGATACTCCCCTGCACAGTCCGGATTAGTGGACACTTATTTGACCATCATGGACCTGCTCGCCCACGCTAACTACACTTTTGAGGTGGAGGCTGTCAATGGGGTGTCGGACTTGAGCCGCACGCAGAGGCTGTTTGCAGCAGTGAGCATCGCAACTGGTCAAGCAGGTAAGGAACCTTAAATCAGTGTTTATTGGTAATGATATTGTTGAAAATGAAAATCTCTCCCCAGTGTTTAAAGGTGGGGTAAAATCACTTTTTGATTCAATTGTGGACAGAAGTAGAGATAATGTATTTCCATAAGTCTCCAGTGACCTAATAAGTCACTAATCAATAGGTCTTCTATTACTGATATAACGATGGCAGCAACAGCAAGCCTTTGGTTAGTGGACGGGTAGAAGGGATGAAAATTACGAGGCCCATTGAATGCATCTCACAGCTCCTCCTCTAAGCTCAACTCTAACACTAGCTCTCATGCACCTTATCTTCAGCTCGTTAATAATCATCTGCAGAACTTTTCTGGATCATTTTATGGACATTTGCTTCTCATCTAACACGTTCTTTGTTGTAGAGCATATCAACGATATTCTTTTGATTTTTTTTTCCTTTTATAATCATAGTTTTAAGGAAAAATAGCCTCATTCACCTTTTTCCCCCTCTAGAGTTCAGTGGGAATATCAATAGTACAGAGCTGGAGCCAAGAATCGATCAGCTTAGCATTAACTGAAAAACTGTATAGGATCAAACAGCCTTGGTCTGACAGTGTCACATGTAAAGCTTTAATAACTAGCTTGATGTACCATTTCCTGTGTGTTTTATCCATACACAAACAGAGAGGTTCTACTATAATCTATAGTTCTACTGTTGACCAGTAGACTATAGATTATTTTCTAATCAAACTATTTATTGTTAAATTATTTGGATTACTTTTATTCTTTAGTGGCTAAGAAATCCTCAGAGCCTCTGCTATAGACACTCGGTTGATCTGCAATTGAGTAAAGTTAAGTATTTGTTACAAGACTGAATTATGAAACTTCCACGACAGCCTGGAGCTCAACTCTCGCTCCATCAGAACAAAACATCAAACATAAGCAACATTGTGGTTTCCCTTTGAAAACCTCTCCATTAGCACTAATGACCTTGGTCTAGAATGGTCCCTAATATTTCCAGTATGCATATTACCCAGATTAATTTAATGTTTGTATCGCAGTGGCAAACATTATTAGCTGTGGAATGATGCCGACTCCCAGTGGTAACAGAGGAGCCAATACTGTATTTGCAGCTCAGTCTCAAGGGGATCTACCATAATTAAAATGCTATGTTTTGCTGTGACAAACGCTGAAGCCCGTTTTTTTTTTTTTTTATGATTCATTATTTCTATGAATCCACTCAACAAGAGTCTTTTTTCATGCTCAAGCATCCATGTAACACAGTTGGCCCTGAAGACTGTGTGCTGAAATCAAAAGCTGTAAAGAAAGCATAGAGCTTTAATCAGATATACACAGTAATAATACTCTTTATCCTGCTGCTATTATTTTGCTGACATTCATTTATTTTCTAGTATTAGAATAAAATATGACAGATCAAATACTGTGTAGACTAAATACAAGTCATCAACAGGTCATCAGAAACAACTTATTATACACGTTAGGGTTTTAGTGATATAGCAGCATTTATCAAATTCATCAGACCAAACATTTCTAAAAGAACATAAGTAATAATCAGTCAGATAATAATTGGCTTATCAAAATCCTTTATGAATAAATTAGTTGTTGATTACTTATCCATTAATTAAATAATTGGGGCAGCCATAAACGTTATAGTGTTAAAATAAAGTGAAGCTGCTCAGTCGCAAATTTTCTTTTACAATGGTGCGTTTACAAGTCGTGGACTGATGCCAAACTCTGCTTTACGACACAATAAACATGTCAGTGCACTCCGAGTGTTCATGTGTGGGAGGGTCCCACAGAGAGAAAGAGTAAGTGTGTGTGGGATGCAGCGTTAGCGCTGATGTATTTCTCAGAGGTCACTTCATGACAGTGACATGCGCTGGAATGTGTGAGGGGGTTTTTCCGGCCAAGGACATGAAAAAAAACAAAGCACTTAACACCTGCGCTTTTGGAATCACTCATAATTACACTTGTCATGTTGACAACAGACAATTACCCGGTTAACCTGGCAAAAGGAGTCATTAGCTAATTTGAAAGAGAGTAGCACGCTCGGCCAAGACAGTGTTTCAGTGTTGTGTTTATTATTGCGACTAAGTGCCACCGTTTAAATTGCTATAACACTATAATCAGTGTAATTGGTCGGGAGGGATCAGGCCACTAATAATTTTGTTGATCAATTCCATTAAAGATGAGGTCAGTGAAATTCTTCAGTTCAAATCTGTGTTAAATAGCTCTATATTCTGACAATAATCAGCCAAAGAAGCTGGACTTTACTGTAAAAAATGTACTGTTAAAGAAAAGATAGATCCTACCAATAGTCATTTATTTATTTATTTCTTGCCTATAGAAGTTTTAGATGATATTTGTTTGTTTTCTTTTCATTAGAGGGTATTTGTATGTGGAAGAAACAAAGAAACTGAAGAACAGGTCTTTACTTTTTTCTTTTATAATCTAATTTTGACTTCATGTAGTTTTTACTCAATTTAATATTAAGTAAAAATATTACTCAATTTAATATTCAGCTAAATGCATCACTACCAGTACTGCAGAATGTGTTGGAGGCTAATGCCAGGGAAATGGTTCCCAGTATCAGGATGGGGTAGTTATTTGTGGGGTACTTTGAAATGCTGTGAAGACCATGAAGCTAAAACTCCTCTTTCAGATTCACACTAATCAAATTCCTTTAGGGTTAGCAGCTCTTCAAGACAGGGCAACCCAGTCCATCTGTTCAGTGGGACAGAATAATTCATTTAAATCGAGGCTGAGAGTTCAGACACTAAGCATTGAAGAGAATCAATTAAATATGCAGGAAGAAAAGAAAGCAGCACTATGTGCATTCTGTTCTTGGTTAAACTCTGTACCATTGTCTTTCCTCACCAGATACATTTTTAAACAGTCTATGACTATGATGGGACTAGAATTAGTGTGTTTGTGGGAAAATACCATTGCAGGATTATTCTATAATTGAACAATTAATCATTGTGGAATTGAAAATGCAATTTGAAACAATGCAATTACCAAACCGCAAAGGCTGCACTTTAATATCTCTATGCAAATTTGTTTGAAAAAAAAAAAAAGCAATACAGACACCGGGAAACAATTCATAATACTTAGAGTATAGTCATTAATATTTCAATTGTGTCTCGTGGTAACACTTTAAATCTGGTGGTCTATGTTAAATTGTAGAAGAGTTGCAGAAGGAAATGCAATGGATGGATACAACACAAAGAAAATTCACGTTCACTCTAGACAAACATAGAGTCTTCGCTCAATATCCCAAAGCTTCAGCTTTAACAATAAGTTACGTTCTGTTGTCAGGAACGACCGGTTTTGCTTAGATTAGGGACAAAGTCATGGTTCGGTTTAAAATGAACGCTTCAATAAAGATCTTCATGGTTATCTGGTTAAAATCCATCCACCACAACGTCTCTATGAAGCTGTGTGGCGGGTCAGTAATCAGTGATCGGTTGATGCGTTAACCGCGTGATGGGTCTCCGCTGCAGGACTCACTGGACCGCCATCGCGTCCAGCGCTCTCTGGACTGTTCTAGAATGCTTGGGCGCATTCTAATTGGTCGGTCGGTTCTTTCCCTAAAACAAACGCTCCTTCGTGAATAAGCAGGCAGGACCACTCATCAGAGAATGACTGCGTTATTAAAGCTTTTATGGCTCATCATTCAGAATTGATTAACCTTCGTGTGGTGAGGCACTGGAGCACCATAGCACTGAGAGAACCCTAGAACAGCCCTCTCCTCCATCCCTCCCATCTTCACCTTCTGCATGATAATCAGTGTGAACATAGACTCGGAGCTGCAGACTGAGGGACTGAACACGCGCTGTGTGAATGCAGATGATGATCCATCTGTTGAGGAACCTCTCATTTTACACTAAAGGAAATGCATGAAGTAAGGCTGGAGTTGCTGAGTGCTCATTGTTCCCAGAAACCTAATTAGGTCTCAGCGCTGACTTTAATGACTTTAAGAGGAGGCTGCGAGTTTGTGAGCCTGATTTCTGCGTCCTCGCCGCGTTTGAGGAGAAACTTGTCGTGTTGAGGATTTTCGCTGCTTTTGCTCGCTGCCATTCGCTGGAAGTGGAGAGCGCGTTTCAATCAGCACTCCATTGTAAGTCAACAGCGCCACAGAGGGCCCTCCCCGCTTTTAGCTTTCCTCAAGCGCACTTGTAAACAAGGCCTTTTGTTCCTGCGGCACACTTGTGAGTGGGCACTGCTCATAGAATAACCATTAATATTTATTCAAGCGGGTGATCACACGGCCAAGCCAGAGGAAATCACTGTGGAGAGGGGGCCACAGAAATGGGATTTGAAATTGGTTATGGGAAAGGCTACAGGACTGGTGTTTGTGTGCACACATTCAACACTCAGAGTGGGCTTACACTCAACCAACAAGACGTGAAAACAACATAACGAGTGAAAGAAAAGAGTCGGCGGAAAGTGATTTATATGTTAACTGCTTGTGTCAGTCAGATAGCAACTTTGCATTAGTTTGATGAAAAATGACATTCAAAAACACATGGAGATACAATGTTGTATCATACGTGGGCCAAACTGTCCGTTACAGGGACTATAAAGCACATGTGAATCCATTTGTCCGTCCATCCATCTATGGTTGGCATGTTTTCAGTATGTGGGACAACTGAACCGTCAGTTTGAACAGAGCTTTCCATTCACAGCTGATGGTGGCTGATGAGAACCAGCCAGGAAGTGCATAAATGTCACCGCGGCATCATTTCCAAAGGTCTCCGTTTTGGCCCCGCTCGACTAAAATGCAGCCTCAGAGTTTTCAAACTAAAACGGACACAGCAGAGCTTTAACACTTGACTCGGTAGAGTGCATATCCAGAGTAGAATAAGAAGTTTTTAAATGAAAACAAAAGAGCAGAGGTGGGCGCCTCGCAATTAGTTAATGAATCATTTTAAGTGTTATATATATATATATGTATATATATGTATGTATATATATATATATATGTATATATATATATATCAGCTCTGTGATTTCAGCTTTTCCATTGTGAATACTGTTGTGTCTTTTCTTGCACTGCAATTAAAGTGAACTGAATATTGTTGGTCTTTGCACACAACAACACATTTGTGGATGTTGTTATTTTGAGGTTTGAGGAATACCAATTAATACTTTACCTAATTTTCTGCATTTTCATGGACAAAACAACACATTGATTCACAGGGAAAACTGGTTAACCGGTTGAATGTTGACTTAATTAAATCACAGTTCCAATGTTTGTCAGAAAAATCCCAATCAGATATTTTTGCCTTAATGGTTGGACCCTGCTTTAAACTGGGGAACAATGAGCAGCAGACTTTGGCTGAAGCAGGGAAACTATTTGCCTCTCATGCATCGTGAGGGCACCGAGGCTTTTCGGATCAAAGTCAAATACTTAGCTCACATTCTTGTGTGCCTCGGTATTTCTTTTCCTTTCTTTTGCTCTGAGCGATTGGACCAAAGGGAATATCCTGTTGTTCTCTTTGAATGTGTAAGTAGGTTTGGACTTGTGCGGTGGGGGGCGGGGGGGTGGAGGTTCTGGAACACCGTCCTGCAGTCAGCGCTCTGTGTTGCGACAACAAATGAAGCAAAGAATGGCTAAAAATAAACACAGGAGATAACTGTGTCTGCTCCGGTGTATAATGTGTGTTTAACATAAAGGCTGATTTAAAGATCTGAGATCATGGTGGTCTTATCAGATGGTTTTCAATGAGGACCTGGTGTTTGCATACAATCCTGTCAAAGTCAGAACAGCCCTAAAGCTCCTTCCAGACATTCACGCGTGTTATGTTATGTAACGTGTTATGTTAAGCAGGCGGTTTCCCACACAGTGATATAATACACAGATATGTACCGTAAATGTACTTTTACATTAGTTCTGACAGGGCAAGCGGTCCACGAACAATGGAGCCACAGTCCGACCGAGCTGCGCCCGGGGTGGAAATTCATGCTTCTGAATTTGTAAAAGGTGTGTGTTCCAGCTCAAACGAGGTGTTTGGTTGTTCAGGAGAAAGTACTGTCATAAAGCACTCCTCCGCACATGCTCGGCATGAGTTACTGTTGCCATAAATGCCCCTAAATGATGAATATTTACATCACGGGGGCGTTGGGTAAACGTCACCGGTGCCTCGCAGCGAGAAGGTTTGACAGGAGTCTTTCTGTGTGGGATTTGCTCGTTCTCCTTGTGTGTAGGTGGCTTCTCAGAGTTTGTCAAGGCTCCGTCTATATTACTGTTGTTTTTGTTTAAACGAAATGCAGAAATTCATTTAGAAATCATGCTGTAGTTGGTTCTTATTGGCCACAGATTGATGATCAGCTGTGAGGGTTAGGGTTATGATGAAAAGAACAATTCTGTAACAAAGCTGCTGAGAGGTTCATGAAACTCTGTATATTTGTAGTTCATCCCTATCGGAGCTCCTGAGGCCCCCCCCGGGACTGCCCTAATACTTGGTTCCCTCAACAAGGGAGCAATGGATATTAGAGGATATTAATTGACCATTGGGTGGAAACTGAGAAGCCGCAGCTCCTGAGTGGTAACCTACACGGCCACTTTATTGACACTTTATCGTCGCTGAATGTATAATATTCGTTGCATTTGTGAAAGCAACACTTGGGGAAACAATACGGCCATTGATTGTTGGTTTTAGTGTTCTGATCTGCCGTGGTGGCCCTCAAACAGAGGGATTGATTGATTTGAAAGAGTCCCCAGTGACCGGAGTCAGTCAGTGTCATTTTCCAGTTAAGCGGATCCTCCTTTGTAGCATCGGTCCGCGGGTTTTACGTTACGTGGGGAGCCCATTCTCTCCACTGCAGCCACTGACCCCCCTCCGCCGCGCAGCCGCTCCACATGCTCGTAGTAATTTGATGAGAGCTGGGCAAAGCAGTGAGATTCAACAGCTGCAATAAAACTGGTGGTGGTCTCAGAGCAGCAGCTCGGAGCACTTAACCTGTAGCTTTTCTGTAAATGCCTCCTGATTTGTCTGTCACCCAATCCGTCAGCAATGAATAATTTTCATGGAAGGTGCACTTTAATTACTTTCCCATTTAAATGGCATTATCATGGCCTATCTAGGTAATTAATCTCACCAAGTATCCTGTTTCAGCCTTTTATTGCTGGCAGACGAGCTCCCTAAATCCCCCTGAATCTGCCGTGCTTGAACGAGTCCTCGCTCATAGAAGCTGGCGTTGCCTCTTTCCCCTTCGCTCGGTCCCTATCGCAGACGTTGGATGGTCCTTTCTCTCGGCGCAGGGAAGCCTGTCAGGGCAGCGGGCTGTTTCAGCGCTTCCAAAAGGACACAGGCAGACACCGTCCATGCGGGGCTGTCGTCAAGGATGCGCCTCAACTCGCACAAGAGGGCTGAGAGCTGCGGAGAGAAAAACAATATTATAACAACGAGAAACAAGATAATACACACGTGTACTGTGCATTGCATTATAAAGCTCTCATAATATGTCAAAAACGAGTCAAATGCAGCCCCAGTGATGTATTTTGTGCCACTAGGGGGAGCCTGTATCTTTCCAGTCATTTCATTTTTGATAATGATCTAATTATTTAAGATTGTTTTTCCACTAAAAACTATTTAATAGAGTAATTGTTGTAATTGTTTCATATCGATATATAAAACAATATCCAAATATCCAAACTTTTCATGCACTACAGTAGTTTTTCAGTGCGGTCATTGTGCGCATGCTTGATTTAATTCTGCCCAGTGATTAAAAGACCTGTGGATAACATTCATGAGAACTCTTTAAGTTGTTAAAGTTGATGTTTGGGTTTGACAGCACATCATTAGAGGAAAGGTCATATAGATAGTCTTTAAGGTAAAGGCCTCCAGCCGTCTGGGGAGCAGATATGTGATTAGTGAATTTTATGAGGACTTTTTGGCAATTTGTAATAAAAGAAATACTTTAAAAATATGCATTTCGTTCAATATGGATGAAAATACCTGGATAAGTACGCTACATGAGTATGTGCTCCCGAAATCTGGTCCAAATACCAGCACTAGGAAGAAATAATGTCCAATTATTAACCTACTTTAGAAAATAATGGACTATAGAACATGCAGATGTGGCTGTAAATATCACCGAGGATCTGGATAAAATGGATTTTGGCATCCAGGTCCAAAAAATAAAGCAAGACATCAGCAAAAAATATTTTAAAGATTGACGATGTGCAATTCACAGGCACACAAATACCCTTATTTTCTTTGTTCCAGCAGCTAAATAACAGGTGCTTTACTGGTTGTGTGAATACCACTCATTTATATCTAATTGTAGATGGATGTTATTATTTATATTCACATGTGCGGATGCAGTGTTATTAATGCGGAGCGTTTGTGTGACAGTGATATTATTTCATTGTGAAGCTGCAGAGTTGTGATGTTTTTGGCTCAGATGGGAATAAGGGAGCAGCGCTGCATCTCATTCAGTTTCATCCTATAGGCAATGTTTCCCCCCAAAAACAGACACAGCTTTAATTATTCAGACCTCTCCAGCAGAGGCAGCAGAAAGAGACCTTTTTTTTCTGGCAGTCAATCTGCTGTTTACCTTCCACATAACAGCTCAGTTTTTCAGTCAGAGCCTCACCTTCCCTGAAACAGCAGCCCAGACGGTGACGACTCATCGTTCACAGACGTTTCTCTGAGCTTTGTTGCACTTATCAACACTTTTGTTGTGAAATTTAATTGGTGTGTGTGTGTGTGTGTGTGTGAATCCAAAAGGACTGGACTGTAGCCCGAGTTAAAATGAGGAAGCTAAATAACAACATTTCAGCATGTGTCTTTTCGGCTCTAATGATATACTGACAGAAATGCATTGATATATTGATTTACTTGTTTAGTGTGTGTGTGTTTTTCTGAGGCCTATAGTTCACACAGAGGTTTTTCTCTTTATAATCCCGTCCACACACGCTTTAAAAGTCCACATGGAGACACAAACATGTTATATTTTATATGCACAGCGGAACTTAAGGTTCAGCTACACAGCCAGAGTGCCGTTACAAAAACCCAGTTCTCCCTGTGTCGAGTACCTGAGCCCACCCCAACCCGCCGCCACCACCGGGTGACAGATCGCGAGCAGCGAGTAGTCGCTCAGTGAAATTACAGACCTGAGGGGTAGTTGATGAGAAATGTCACTGTCGACAAAAATGGAACTCTAATATATTCCGTCTCAGGTTTGTCGGACACTTATTAATGTCTCGCAGTGAGTGCTGCTAATTGAGGTAGTCAGTCTGCTGCAGCAGATGAAGCGTGGGACAAATAACGGAGCGACCTGCAGAACAAAAGCGCTGCATGGAGGATATACATATTTAGCAGAGCTGCAGAGCACACCGTGTTCTCGGCTTGAGTAACAAAGACTGTACTGCGGCGCAGGGAAGGAAGCTGCTAATTATTCATTACCGCTCCTTAAATGTTGATTTTCTTTTTCCCCCACTGTGTGGGACCAAGTTTCATTTCTAATAACGAGCATTTCTAAGCTACTGAAATCAGATAATTATAGTGAAGAACTGGAGCCAGATGATGCTGCTTCATTCACGGTCGGGCGCATCGTTTGTGTGCAAAACAAACACAAAAACATAGTGATGTAATGTAGTAACTCTATGAATATTACTATTACATTACTATGTAATGTCGGCACACAGGAGTTCTTGATACGTGCAGTTGTGTTATTTTGTGAGTCTGCTGTTTGAAAGTCTTTGTTCAGACGTACAAAAGTGACACAAACTCACCAAATAAGGCAGCAGCAGCAGCAGCAGCAGACGAGCAGCTTCTGTGTCCTTGTGAGCTAAAAACACACATTGTCTCTATGGACCTTGATGCACAGGACACAAAGGTGAGCAAACTTTGTTTTCCAGACGTATAATGCTGTGTGACAGGTATAAGAAGCAGTGAAGGTGCACGTTCACTGGTCTTAAGCAGGTGTGGATTTTATAAGATTAAAGCCTCCGCGTCTCAGGGAGGTTCTTGACATAAAACCACCTGAATATCTCTTTAAGACAATTCTACGATTGTATAACTCACAGTATCTATATTCATCCGACTCCCCTCAAAATGTAATAAAGAAAATCTTTAGGTAAAGTCTCAAGGTGACGATACGATCTTGACATTTTATTGTTATGCAAATGTGTGTCATCCGAGTGAGTGACTCATGGTAAAAGACCTGTAATCATAAGAGATTTTGTCTGATGAATGATAACAGCTGCCCGCTGGTTATTGATTCATACATCACTTTAATTATTTTAGTTGTGCATTTGCATGTGTAATGCACATTGCCATATTGCTATTTATATACGAGCTATAGGAACTTTGATAAATATTCTAATTTGACTTTGAAAGTTTGCCTTTGCAGTTGGAGAGCAGCGTCTAGCTCCATGTGATGGTCTTCACCAAATTAGATTTCCTCCGTCTTTGAGTAAAGAATCTGTAGCTCTCGAGTCTTGTTTTATTTTCCTTATCATTTCATTTGCCAATCATTTTCTTTATTCATTCATTTGCTGTTTGTGAGGAACGTTGTTTTGTTGACCACGTCCTAAATGTCTTGTTTTGTCCTCAAACAAAAGTAATTGTTATTTTTTAAGAAGCAAAGAAGCAAAAATATTACATGACTTGTTTTTATCTAAAAGAAACACATTGATTAATAATGAATTTTTGAATCCATATTGTTGCACAGGAGCAAAAAACATATATAAAACAATATTATTGTACCTTTCAGATCTTATGACTGCTGTAGTCTCACAACATGATTATAAAGTCATTTTAAGATGTCACCTTGGGCTGACTGAAATTCTTAATTACATTTTTTTTTTTTTTTTTCCCAGCATTTGCTAATGTTTTACTGTATACATAATTAATCAAGTCATCAGGGGCGTGATCAGCAGCTCCCCGACAAAGAAGCAGTTGCAATCAACATTCATCATCATTCCTATCCTCCCTAAAAAGCAGCTTCCATGTTTGGAATCGCAGTACGTGTGCGTGTGTGTGTGTGTGTATGTGTGCGTGTGTGTGTGTGTGTGTGTGTGTGTGTGTGTGTGTGTGTGTGTGTGTGTGTGTGTTTTGAAGCACTGAGCGGTCATTGAGCACAGCTGTGTTCATCTCCCGAAATGCAGTCGCTCTCCATTTACAGCCCGTGGGTGACTGTAAGGCCTCAATAAACACCAAAATACTTTCCTTCCTCCTCGCTCTTCATCTCCTCCCCACATGTACATTCACACAGACGCCCGCATACCGCACTCTCCCTGTCAGCGCGCACCTGTGCCTCCCGGAGCCTCCCGGAGCCTCATGTGCCTCCCCTGATAGGGAACACATGCGCCGGGGAATCTCGCAGGACCTCGGCTGCAAATGGCCACGGCACTTTGCACTATAGAGCCATTCAAGTGTTTCATTTCCTGCCCGAGGAGTTAAAAGGGCTTCCTCGGGTAATAAAAGGCCGAGCAGGGTTGCATTCCAGAGGTGCCCATGAGAAGTGAATTCCCTCCGCCGGACAGAACACACACTCACAGAGCCGTGAAGCTGACGGTGTTGTTTGTTTGATGAGGATTGTTTGTAGCTTTGAGCTTGTTAGCACGTTAGCCAGAGAGGCCAACGTGGTCCATCGTGGTCACAGGAGCATTGAAGCTTATGTTGAGGATCCTGGTTACTCATTTAACTGGAGCAAAAGTTACAGTGTTCAGCAGTGGAAAGTGACTCACTGAGGTACAGATTTTAGTTCACTCTCTGTGAAACTGAAACTTTGTTCCGTTTGTTGTCTTAACTCTGAATATCTGAGGTCATGGGGCGTGTCTGTGAACTCATGGCACGTGTCCGTGAAGTTAAAGCAACCTCACCAACCCCGACATCGGATTCCAACTGTAGAAACGCTGTTACTTTTACCATCAGTGGCACTTCAGTGGTAAATCAGTCGTGCACCTCGTGCTGTTTCATGTTTAACCGCATATCACTGTTTATGTGCATAAAATACCATGTAGAGCATTGCCATTGACTGGCATTGGTAATAATGGTTAGGCCGAGATAGGTCAACTCTCATTTCCGAGTTGCAATGTAAATGGAAAGCATTTAAGCCACAGAATCTAGTGTTTTCCTTCATTACTAAGTAGAATAAAGCACTGAGCTTTTAGGAATTTGATTATTTTTAATGTGTGATGATGTTGTATAGGGCAGTTAGAGCATTTTCTGCCTAGCTGGACCTGTGTATTTTCATTATGATCGTTATTCATAATGAATTAAAGTACACGTCACTTAAAAGCTTGGCAGTCGCCGTGCTGGGTTAGGGTTAGTCACTCTAACCCTAACCCACAAAGGTTCGAATACATATATCGACATAAGACAGACTCTTTAAGACAGAACACACAATTACTGTGGAGGTTTTTTAAATGATCTCTTGTGTTTGTCACTTTCTGTCTGTAAAGATGTTGAAAAACCTCACTTCACTTTGTCTTCAACTTTCACTCGGGATGAAAAAGTCAATCTTTAATTGTCTGACATTTATTGTTATCATGATAATCTTTTTGGGGATATTGCTCTGTCCTACTCACCACATGAGGCAACGTCCCGCCGGCCTTAAAGGGGACATATTATGCAAAATCAACTTTTTAACCATTTTAATACTGATATTTGGGATTCTGGGGGCCCTACCAGTCGCCAAAGTGTGGAAAAACAATACTCAGTCATGTTTTCGTGGTTCCGCTTAGTGTAAGTATAGGCGATAAAACGCTCGATGTTGAATTCCCTGCGCTTATGACGTCAGCATGCGCATTTCACCGCGAATGTTACCGCCCCACCAGTACGTTTACTTCGCAAGCTCCACCTTAGCTCCACCTTGTCCCTGCCAGAGTGCAGGCGAGGGAGGAAGAGCGGTATTATGTCAACGTGGCGGGACAAGTGTGCTGTTGGTGGCTGCACAGTGGAGCACAGTGTTTTACAGAGGATTTTATATATGAAGCTAATGTGCCGGATAAAGTCAGCAATCGTGTGTTCGCACCACTTCACATCAGACTGCGGCCAGCGGTTGCCGTATTTAGTCAGGGGACGTATTTCACCGACGTACAAACACACAAATTGTTAAGAAAAGATCACATAGAGCTCATAACTGACCATTCTGACACGTCCTAATTAAACATATTTGTTCAGTACGTCCTCCATGACCGGAGCACAGACTCAGTCTGATACAATCACATAAAGCAGCTGTTTATGCAGCTCGCCGCTGACGATCAGCGGTGCTGCACTCTCTGTGCAGCGGTGCTACACTCTCTGTGTCACCGATAGCCTAAACTGCCGCTGGCGATCGCTGATCGGCAGCGGCGCGCTGAATAAACTGTATGTTGCTGTATCAGACCGGAGACTGTCTGATACAGCGGTGGCGCGTTACACGGTGATCGCCAGCTCGCCGGAGCACCGGAGGTGGTCAGCGGTGGTGAGGTCTCCGGAGCACAGTCTCCGGTCTGATACAGCAACATACAGTTTATTCAGCGCGCCGCTGGCGATCAGCGGTGGCGCGTTACACGGTGATCGCCACCGCTGATCGCCAGCTCGCCGGAGCACCGGAGCTGGTCAGCGGTGGTGAGGTCTCCGGTCTGATACAGCAACATACAGTTTATTCAGCGCGCCGCTGGCGATCAGCGGTGGCGATCAGCTGATCGCCAGCGGCAGTTTAGGCTATCGGTGAAACAGAGAGTGTAGCACCGCTGCACAGAGAGTGCAGCACCGCTGATCGTCAGCGGCGAGCTGCATAAACAGCTGCTTTATGTGATTGTATCAGACTGAGTCTGTGCTCCGGTCATGGAGGACGTACTGAACAAATATGTTTAATTAGGACGTGTCAGAATGGTCAGTTATGAGCTCTATGTGATCTTTTCTTAACAATGTGTGTGTTTGTACGTCGGTGAAATACGTCCCCTGACTAAATGCGGCGACCGCTGTTTGCAGTATGATGTGAAGTGGTGCGAACACACGAACACACGATCTGATACAGCAACATACAGTTTAACTGTTTAACTGATTTACAGTTGGACAGTGTTCGGCTCGATCCTTATGTAGGACGTCTCTTCCTGTGACGGCACTCTCGCTGCCATGTTGATATTGTCAGAGAGCTAGTGGAGGGAGGGGGAGACGAATAGAGCTGTAAAGAGGACAAATCAGAAACCCCCTGGAAGAAGTGGGTGTGTGTTTGCCTGTGTCTCATTTGCATATAAAGGGACCTTGCACGAAAACCGAGCGTTCTGAAAGGGGCGGGTTTAGCAGGGTTATTGAACTACTATGATTCTTCATCCTTATGGTATTTTGACCAAAGCATGTCACTGACATGTTCATTAGGACACCAGGGAACTATTTTAATGGGGGAAATAGGGTATAATATATCCCCTTTAACCTTCAGCAGGAGTGAAGAAAGCACTTTTATCAGAGACACAAGTGTGGGATCTAAACATGGATGAAGAGATAAACTATAACAATAGAAAAATGTTTAAAAATATTTAGGACTCATGGAAAAACACAGTTGAACACAGTGAACTCGGACAATGAGTGTGGAAACAGAGCCAGTTGCTGAGCTAGGACTTTTGGAACGACTTACAGCTTTACAACATTGGATCAATATAGTTTGTGATGTTGCTAGTATTAGTTTACACTGTGGTCATTTGCTTCATTAATGAAAGGAAGAGTGAGCAGCACGGCAGATGTTGGTTAGATTCTGTGTGTGTGTGTGTGTCTGATTGGCTCCTCCCACAGTGAGAAATGCTGCTTTTTGACGTCACACCCTTACATGTCTCTTATTTATCACTTACAGCGGTTAATTCTTTGCTTCGTGAAATGTCTTTAAAAACACGACGGGCAATAGAACTTGTGGGAAATGTTCAGTGTTGATTTCTAGATCTTTTAATGTTTGCTAGACAGCATAGGCCCTTCATGGCATTTGTCTTTTGTGTCTCCATTGTGAATCCGTCCTCAGATTTGATCACAAAAAGCACATTCGGAGAGTGTTTGAGAACACGCGGTTCAAATATTATTCATGTTACAGCAGCGTGAGCAGAGCTTTGTTTCACACACCTGATGTGGATTTGAATAAAGGGCGTAAAAGCCTGATTTGATCGTGTGTGGTCAAAGGATAACCGTCATCGCGAGCAGATCTCTGAACATGGATGTTAATACCAGGTCTGACCGGGGCTGTGAAGTTGGCAGAGACGCGTACGTCTGCGAGCGTTAACTCGCTGGAGCTTTGCGAGATGAAAGAATCGGAGGGGAAGATTGACAGTTCGTCTCCTCCCCCCCCACTCTTTCATTGTCTCATCAACACACTGTCTCCTGCAGTGAGGAAAACTAATTATGTCTCCGACCCCCTGCCTCACTCCCCTCCCTTCTTTTATTCAGATCATCATCACGTTTGGAAATCATAATGAGTTTGAGGCCGACCACTTTGGCTTTGGAGGTGTGTGTGTGTGTGTGTGTGTGTGTGTGTGTGTGTGTGTGTGTGTTGCTCAGAAAGTCTCAAACAGACCGCCGTCAATTACAGACGACATTCTGACCCCGCAAAGCTGTCACCTCGCATTCTTGCAGGCCATGACCATGACGACTCGCTTTAGTCCGGCACACCTGCCAGCTTCCTTTGCTGTACTCGTGAAACCAGCGCTGTACCAACACCTCTCTGTTATCAAAGCTGGGAGAGTGTGTGGCAGCCATCTGGCGGCCTGTTTTTAATGATTTGGTATAAATAAAAGGTAAAAAACAATGAATGAAAGGACGTTGGTTTTGGCTGCAGAGCAGATGGGCCTCACATCTGGGCCAGAGTGAGTTAGCGAGGGCGAGAGGGACGAAGTGACAAGGCAACGTGGTCTCGTCTAGGAGTCTCTTTGTACTCCGTGATCTCCTGCGACCCCTCGTCCGCTCGCTGCTCAGTCTGTTGACGCCGTGAACACCTGGGACAAAGACTTGTTTTCTCTGCCAGTCTCAGGTAGGAGAGTATGACCATCGCCTTGGTGTTTTCAGGGATTGTTGGCAACTTATTTTTAGCGGGAAATTGATGTTACCTTGAGAAGTGTGGAGAGGAAGAGGATTGGATTACTCAGTATAAGTCTAGGTATTTATAAGATAACAAAAGAGACGCTGCTAAGACACTAAAAGGACCAATGCAGAGGTTCTGAAATACATTATAGGATCTATCTTGAACTTAATTTGAAGAAAAAAACTAAATAAATATTTCCTACAACCATTATGGAACTTTTTAGACCAATTCTTACATTTTGTTGATTAAACCAAAACCATGGTCAGATAAAAATCAACACCTTGAGGAAGTTCTATGTACACAACAGCACAAACAAAGTAACTAAGATGGGCATAAATATTCTATATTGTATCGTAGCAGTATACAATGTAATACAGACTGTGCACTTAAACAACCATGCAGTACAATCTGTGTGCATTATGTCCCCTGGATCCAGATTCTGTATGAACAGCTGTGATATGTCCTTGAAATACAGATCCATCCAAGTCTCGAGATTATGGGAAATTATGAAAATGACCGTAATTGCGTAATTCTAGAGATTTGGCAGTGCAACATTCTAGTTAAGAGTCATTTTGAAAGTGTTGTGTTTTTGCCAGTGAGTCACTGCAAGTCTGGAGAATCTGCTTCCTGTCACACATTTGGAGTGGCAGTATCCATATCTTGTGATTATGTTCCTCCATCGCAGCAGCACTCATCCAGGAATGATCCAGTACCCAGCACCACGACCAAAAACTGTGACTAAATGGGTGTGAAATGTTCTGCACCCATATATCTTTATGTGTTTCTAATGCACAGCCATATGCACGGGGTGTGTAGGAGTACAGAGACCGTGGAGAGCTATTCTTCTGTGAAAACGGTCTTGGAAATGTATTCTCCGAAGAGAGATTACATCTAAATGAAAGCTGGAAGAGCCGGTGTCCCGCGAGACCCAGTTAATTAAATTTGTAAATTCCTCCCAAATCATCTTCCTATCACACTGGTGACTCGCCATCGAAACGCTGCCAAAAAACTGTGTCACAATGTGTTAAGACCAGTCTCGTTTGGCAGCAGACGTCTGGATGAGAGATGAAACTCGAGGCCTGCAGAGACCTCGGTGTTTTCAGCAGGTCTGGCTTTTGTAAAAACACTCCTCCAGTGGAGAGTGATAATCACTTATTAATGTCAAGACGTTATTTGATTTGGTCTGCCATGCAAAATTAAATTACATCAAGCGTGAGAGACTCAGTGACTTAATGCACCGACTGGATGTATTTCAAGCGTGCAGGCTTGTTAATCTGACATATTATGGGGTAACATCCTGTGCTATCAGGCTTCAAATTGTGGCTGATATGGTGCGGTGAATTCAGTCACTACATTTACATTACATCAGAAAAAGTAGAATTATTGTGTTATTACAGCGAAAATGGGACTTAAATATGTTAGTCTAACTGAAATTGTATGCAGTCCTATATGGACTAATACACCCAGATAACGGAATTGGGATTTCAATTTTTTTTAAACTTTCAACTGCACCTAAACTGGTTTAGACACTCTACAAATCCACAGTTCCCTTGACCTGGAAATAATAGAGAAATCTAGACCAGTGCAATTTAGACAAACAAGGAGACCTTATGACTTTATGCTGCATCATCTTAAAGAATGAAATGTTAAGACATGGAAGGGTCCCCGATGTGTCGTCTGAAAATAACTATGCTAACAACTTGAAAGGCAGCATATCACCACCTATCGTAGCAGAGTTGGACATTTCTAATTCAATAAACCGATTCCAAGCTTGTGCTTTTATACTTGGAGAAAGACAGTAGTCTGATTAAATTACATTAACTATGAGTCCATCCTTTGAAACTCAAACTCGTAGCTTAAAAACCTCTTTGAGTTAGACAGTCTAGAAGTGCATCAGACGGAGGACACGAGCCAAACCACACTCCAGAGTGAACAATCACATGGCAGGTGGATATATTTTGGATTCTACACCAAAGATGGCAAAGGAACCAACACATTTGCAGACTTACCCGTTAGCTTAGCTGTTAGCTCCACCCAAGGGAGGTGGTGAAGGACGATTGAACCTCACGTGACTAATAGTAAGAGTAGTGGCACGTTCCATTTGTAGTCAGAACTCATTTTTAACCATAAACATAGAGTTGTTATCGGCTGGTATCGTCGGTGACCCCCCCACCCACAGTTTTGAGTTTCGATGTAAATGGAACAGAGAGTAATAATAATCACCAGAGCGTGTTGTTGTGTGTGTCAGAGGAAGCTGAATTAGGTCATTTTCATTCCAAACTTCATTTTTAGGGAAAGTGACAGCTCTAGTGCAGACTGTAAAGTGTTTATCCTCCTGAAAGCCGAGCGGGCCGTGCTGCAGTCGTCCTCCCCCACACTGTCAACACAGTTTTTGTTATTTTGTCACCTCTAGGACACCGACAGTAGCTGGCTTTAACTTGTGTGAACATGCCTCGCATTTGCATTAGAATAACTCGCTGCTCTCCAATTAACTGGTGACAAAGTGGATTGGAGCTACGCTAAGTAAACAGACCGGACGTCTGACACAAAGAGGCAAAAGCCGCTGTCTGTCATTGTTCCAGGAGGTAATTGGGGAAGCGATGTGGGAGAAGCTCAGCGTCCCTGAAAGGCAAACTCTTGGACTGGCCCTCCCACTAAGTCTTAAGCCTCGTCTCCTTTGCTGCCCATCACACACAAATGACCAATTACAGTAATGGCAAATCCTGCAGCCAATACACAAAGAATGACAATGATGTGACACCAGGCTGGACTTAATCAGGACGTCGAGCTTCATCTCTCAATTTGGAAAAATCTGTCACTGGCTTTGGTTCAACGCTTATTTTGTTACTTTAAGAGACACATGGTGTTTTTACACTGTCTGGTCTTTGTTAGCAGATAAACAGGAGTGTGCCACAGCCACAGCCTCTAATTCATAACCTCACAACAACCTTGACTCTGTCATCTCGAACAATACAGCTGCGTCGATCCATCATTTCTTTATTATTAGTCAGTTGTGAGGTTTGAGGTTTTCCAAGATGGCCGGCAAAGAATTTAGTCGTCACTTTGGTACTGATTCATTATAACAGCCCAACTGAACAGTTTACATTAGAAATAAAAGTGAAATATACAATTCTTACAGTATAAATCGGGAACATCTGTGATGAGATACATTCTGAATAAGCTTTATTTATTTATTTATTACTTTTCTTACTAAAGTCTAAAACAGGAGATGTTATTGCATTATTTAGTGTGTGTGTGTGTGTGTTGGTCATTGCATTGTACATGGGGTACATAACCTAGATTTACAAGGTAGTTATTGATCATGTGATTGTGGCACGAGTACCAATTACCAATTTTCCATGTTTGCAATGATCCAATAATGAAAATCCACCATGAGCAAGTCATTATGAATCTTTGTAACTTTGAGTAATTCAAATCCAGATCCTCGTTGCATCACTTCAGCGAGACACAATGACTGGAGCAAAGGCAAATATGTAACTCTACAAGTGTGTGTGTGTGTGTGTGTGTGTGTTCCCCATTGCTGGTGGTCTGATTCTCGTAGAGAATCTGCATCACAAACATCCTCCCTCCCTCCCTCCCTCCCTCCCTCCCTCACTCCCTCCCTCCTTCTCAATCACCCCCCGCTGCTTCTTTCTGAGCCTGAATCCACACAGCTCGAAGTCTGCGTTGTGGTGTGGTCTATGTATCGATATGAATGGTCCCTGCAACTATTCTGGAGTTTAATAGCGAGGGATTAAGGCAATTCAGACAGATTTACAAAGGATGGGCTTGGCCAGCTTTTTCCTCTTCTGTTAATTGTCCCAGTGTGTGACTAATGGCAGTTGTGGGCATCTCAGGAGACAACACAATGTGTCGGAGGCATTGGCTGCTGATGAGTTCCATGTGGAGGCTGAGAATTTATGTGACCAGAGCCTGGATATTTGCAGCGGGGACAGATTAAGAAACTTTTTTTTTTGTATCCATATAATTTTGCCTCAGTAAAGAACCACATTGTCAGCTTCTCTTTGTGCCACACCTGCTTCGCTCTCCATCTCAAAGAAAAGAGAAATATTATTCTAAGCAAAATAAGAAAGTGTTCACAGCACAGATTGAGCCACTTTTCCCCCTCTCCTGCTTTTGTCTGCACAGTCTCCAGACTTTAATCAGTTAGTTGACTTCAAGGAGGTACAATACTTTCCAAAGACGCCTTTCTTACCCAGCAGGGAAAGTGATTCATCTGCTCAGGCCACAGATTTATGTAGCCATTCCTTGTTTGCGCTGCTTTTAAGCAGCTCTCCCCATAAGCTCTGCCACGAAGCCATGAAAGAGCCAGAATGAGAAAACATTAGACATCTAATGGAGCTGTTACCAAAAAGAAAATACCCCTCTAGATTGCTTAATGCCATGAGGTGCCACCTTGCGCATGCTGGGCGTATTATGTTACTCAGCTCACAGAAGTGGTTTTTCTTTTTCTGAAAATCCTTCTCAATATCGCTGTTATTTTCTTCCCCCCCAGCTTCGCTGATGATCCCTGACATCTCATTAGAGTGTCTGTTATTCGTATTACCCCGCACTGAGGCAGACAAGTGGATATTGTGAGGTAAATTTCTGCAAACAGCCAAAGAAGGAGGAAAAAAAAAAAAAAGAGAGTCATTATCAAGTCCAATATATAAGTTGGCAGCAAAACAGAGACACTTTGCTCAAAGGAGAAAGTACAAGCAATGAGATTGTTTCCCAAGATACATTTTCAAGGCTAATTATCTCCCAATAATGACATCATTATAATGATAGTGAGCCAGAGCTCAGGCTGCTGAAGAGTGAAGCTTTTTTTTCTTCTTCTCTGTTCCACACATTCTGCCGCACACGCCGACAGCTTCTTCTTCTTCTTCTTCTTCTTCTCTTTCTTTTTTTTTAACCTGGAACAACTCGAATGATTAAAGAATTTGCAGGAACTTGATTTGGAAAACATGTCCCCGCTCTGATTTATGAGTTTTAAACATGCCCTCTGACAAACACCACATCAGTTAATTAACTTGAGGCTTTTGTTTGATTAAATATGGCAACTTATTTTTAGACGTTTCACCGTGAAGTGAGTCATTTCCTGTCGGCCAGGCTGAGCAGGGATGCTGCGAACGTCCACTGTCGGCGACGAGAGACGAAAGAAAGTGGGGAAAAATACTGTGGCCCTCGCTTTTGTCTGCTCTGTGATTGGACGAGTATTTAATATCAGAGTTCATACAGTCCATAGATATTTTGGTTGTAAATACATGTGGGATAGTTTTATATTTTATAATTTGGTTTTGGATAAGACGTTTGTGTATTTATTTATTTTTTCTTAAGTTGTATCATTGCATATAGAGGAGAAAATTCTCTATGGCAGTTTCTTTTATTTCATCATTCCTTTTTAATTAGAAAACAAATAAACATTATTTCAGTAACCTATGGGATTGATGAAGACTGTGAGATTCATTTCTATGTTTATATTTAACATCTCTGAATGCACAACAGCATCGAAGGCTACAATTTTATAGCAAAAAAAATATAGATTCTTACAGGTATTTATTACACTGAATTATGCAAAAACATGTGTTCATGTTTTATTATTTGATCTTTAAATCTAAAGACGAGGTATTTATTTGTTGATTCAGATATTTTTATTTGTAATATTTGATCATCATTGCTGGTATGGATGATGATTTGTGCAACAAAATAATCTGAGTTTAAAGTCAGAAATCTGAGAAATAAATTTGAATTCTGACAAGAAAAGTAGAATTTGGATTTTAAATATCATATTTCTTTATGATATTCTGAGGAGAAAAAGGCAGAATTCTGCCTTTTTTATTATTAATTAATGTTGTTTGCAAAAATCCCTAATCCTCTTCCGTACCATACCCTGCGTCACTTACTGTAGGTGTTTTCTGGGCATACAGTATGTGTCGCTGCATTATCGTTATCATCTGCATCTCACTGTGCACTAACTCTGACTCTGTACACAGCGAATGCAAAGGCTGTCACCTCCACAGTGAAAGTCTACAGTGATCACAGGGGCAGAGGGGGAGAGAGGGAGAGAGAGGGAGAGAGGGAGAGAGGGAGAGAGGGAGGGCACAGGTAGGACAAAAGGACAGCGGATCTGCCTCTGAAGGGCAGAGGGAGCTGGGAGCCGGTCTGTGCCGGGCTTTAGCCGGGCAACCTGAGAGCTGCCTTTGTCTCCACAGGAGCCCGTCACTCAGCGCAGATTTGCTTGAAAAGTGTCAGGGAGAGGAGGAGGAGGAGGAGGAGGAGGAGGAGGAGGAGGAGGAGGAGGAGGGCGTGTGGAGTCTGGGAACACTTTTGTTCGACTCACAGACTCTTTAGCGCGGCAAACGACATTTAAATGACACTCCATAATAAATCACAGTGATGAATTTGATCTCAGCAGATTGTTATGTGCACTCATTTGTGGCAAATCATCTCTGAAAGTGTTTCAAAAGCATCACATATATGTTTTTTTTTTTAATTTAAAACCCACATTATCCACAAGGCTTCTCTCTCTCCCTCTCTCTCCCTCTCTCTCTCTCTCCATCCCTCTCTCTCTCTCTCTCTCCCCCTCTCTTTCTCCATCCCTCTCTCTCTCTCCCTGTGTTTAACAGTCATTAATCATAATCACTTAGCTGCTTCCGCAAGTTAACAGAATATAAAAATGAGAAGATGTGGCTCAGGAGGGCAATCACATGAGGATCGACACTTTACACACAGAGCTGCACATGAGCTATTGGTGAAATAAAAGCACAATACCACTGGCTTTGTTGTTTCAGTGAAGTTGTCACTGATGTAAAACTGGGATTTTATGTCTTCGTTCTGTAATGTTCAGCATGGAGAGTGATGAGAACCTTTATTAAGTACCTTTATTTAAAGTTTGGTACCTTTATTCAAACTTTTACATTTAGATTTTTTTGTAAAAGATTCAAGATTAAGTGTAAGATGGAGGTCACACTGAATACTTGACTCTTAAAAAGCCCATAAAAAGTTCTATTTAATAAAGTTTTTAATGCCACACACACGTTTCCTGAATTTTCCGGTTGGATTCTTATAACAAGAATCGTTACAGCTTTGCTAAAACAGAAAATCCCACAGTGGCGTGTGACTCCGGGACAAACTGTCCTGATGTTTGTCGAGTGTTGAGGGCGACACACCCAGTGGCGAGCACCTGTTTGCCCTCCGTCGTCTGTCTTTGAGCTTTTTGTCTGCACATAAAGAAGACATCAAGTCAGCTCCTGGCAGACAGACAGCTGAGCGATGGACGAGTTCACCGCTGATGACAGACAGGCTCACACTGACAAATACCCAGAACTACAGTCAGCCACTAAGTAGGCTTTTGTACATTTCCCTTTTTCCCCCCTGTTTTTTACTTCCACATGCAGTCTGACTGGAAGCCTGTCTGAAGTGTCTGGCCTGGGGTTTACTCATCAGGAGCACAGCTGCCAGCACCAGGCTATCCTGGTGATTACAGGGCTGCTGCTGCTGCTGCTGCTGCTGCTGCTGCTGCTGCTGCTGCTGCTGCTGCTGCTGCTGCTGCTGCTGCTGCTGCTGCTGCTGCTGCTGCTGCTGCTGCTGCTGCTGCAGTCGACTGGGCGTTCCTCTCTTATCCCTGATCACCAGGTGCATTCACTCCGGCCGCGTGTGCGGACACATGCGGTCGTCTCAAGCCTCGCGGTCGTGTAAAGGAATCCTGTGTAAAGCCATTATCACCGTCCCGTTTCGCAAAGTTGGGTGTGGCTGTAGGTGGAGCTTTGTAGAAGCCTTTTATTGGATCAGAGTGGGATTAAACAAAAACACACACACACACACACACAAATATGTGAGGGTATGTGTTACGACCGGCAGCGTGACTTTAGAGATTTTAATTTTGAAGTTTGAAGTATCTTTAAAACTGTTGAAATAATCTCATACCATTATGGTCTGATAATGTTATTGTTTTGGATTAAGGATTAAAGTCTGTTTTAGACTTTTCCGTTTAAAGTTTGAAGCCCATGGACTAGTTGAAAGGGAACTGGAGGGTTGCCGGTTCGAGTCCTGACAGATCAAGGGCAGGGACACCCAACACTCATTGCTCCCCAGTAATGGTGATCCACTGTGGCGACGCCTAGTGATGAAGACGTTTAAAGTGATTAGTTGGTGGAGCTCTTTTCTTCGTCTTTGTTTTGACGACGACGAGAGCGATGATCTGTGTGTTTCTGGCTGAAATATCAGAAACACCACCAGGTCAGGATCACAGTGGCCGACACTGTGGGGGGAGGAGCTTGTCAACAGATGGGAGGTGCTCAGCGATGTGACTGCAGCTGTTTGAACAGGGTCATCTGCAGTGCTTGTTGGACCCGTCTAAGACTCTGACTCTGATCTGATTTAACTGTAGCAGAGAGCTGCAGGGCCTGCCCTAGATCTGTTGGCAATCAACAGCGTGTTGGACTAAATTACAGAGGTGGCTGGAGGGGGCCTGGATATGATTTCCCTGGGATGGAGACCGGCCAACGCTGTGATTAAAGAGCATACGAGCTCTGATTAATATGTTCATCTCTCCTGATGACAGAGATATTTCTATAATAAATGGATGTTTATGATGCCAGCCCGTGACGATCGTAGCGTTCTGTGAAACGGCAGCGGATTTAATTTGAAACTTTAATATTTTTTCACGTCGCACGCTGAATTTAACGTGAGATTTATTCGCAGGCGATAAGAGAGAGTGGCTTTAGGAGCAGCTGGCTCCTGCGTGAAGCCACGTATAAGAGCGACTATCGGGGTTGAAACCTCCGAATAATAGCAGGGCCTCGGGATTCAGACCCCGGTGTGCGCGGTACAGGGCCATTTTGGGAATTATCTCACTTATCCGTTCCCCTGTGAGCTCAGATGTCCAATCACGTTTTCAGATTGGAGCGCGGGGGCCCTCGGGCTGCGCTTTGACATTTAAGGGAAGCGGAGAGGTGGAAGGCAGTTTGGCTGCTTAGCGGCCCCTGTAAATATCCGCAGTCACCGCGTCGGTTCCGTGCCGTAATCGGCTCTGTGCCTTTTCACTCCGCAGTCTTTGTTTTATTAAGATGAACGATAAAGCCACTGTGCATGCACTCGCGTATCTCTGTTTAGCTCGGCCGCGTATTTGAAAAGACATGCCTCGCAGCTGCTTGTAGGAAAAAAGAAAAAAAGGTCAGCGAGGCGGTGGATAAGCAAAGCCAAGCGTGCACATTATAACAAGTACCAGTGCTTTCATTTCTCTGTTCGCTTCACTGTGTATCCTCTCTGACAGTCCATATGCTGAGCAGCAGTTAGATCATCATTAGAACACGACTCACCAGCAATGATGTGTGTTGTGTTATGACTTCAACGGGCGATGAATTCTGCAGATCTCAAGAAAATTCAGCAATTAAGAAGAAGCCACTAATCAGGGATTAACCTGGATTAGGTGGGTTCAGATGAGAACGGTGTGTGAACAGAACCCAGGTTTATTTACAAACATGCAGATCTGACCTCCCTGAAACGAGTGTGCACGTCAAACGCCCGGCGCCGCGTCCCAACGCGCCACCTCACATCACATTACATCCAGCTCACAGTAACACATGCAGGCCTGCTGTGTATTGTCGCGATAATTATGATTGCCAGAGTAAGTCAACAAATGTTGGTATTTGGCAGCGAGGGACGTTTGATTACAAACAACTTGGCTCGGTGTTTCTTCTGCGAACGGTTAAGGATTTTAAATTAAGAGTCTCCGTTGTTATGCCTGTGGTAAATGTGTGGTTTTGGCTCAATCAAGCTGCAATACACATCTTAGTTTATGTTCCATGTCATTGTTCTTTGAGTCGCACCGCTGTTTCCCATCTGCCCCGGCTGATCGCGGCCTTCTCCGCCACGACCTGGTTTCATGAAAGACACAGGAGGAAATTACATTTCACACCGAGCGTTATTAAAATGACGCCGCCGCTGATTGCCTCTGATCGCTGCACTTATTTTATGTTATCTGTGGAAAAACAGTGAAAGGGGAGAGCGAGGATAGTGAAGGAGACTGCTGCAGGTTGGCTATGCAGCGCGCGGTCACATGCTGCACCTTTCACGTCTCAATGAGTCCACTGAGATTATCCCGATGAGGTAAAATTGGGTTCTTTTGGCTTGATCTTCAGGATAATAATCAGCTCTCGGCTGTTTCTCTAATTTCCCCTTCACTTTTAATCAGTGGACGTATACTTGAAGCTTTCCTCACCACTAGAGGGCACATTGTGGTTAGAAGAACGGTGGAAAATAAGCTTCTCAAGAGCAATTTGAGGATTTTTACCCTTTCACCAATAGAAATGTGTCAGCTGCCGTTGCACTTTTCATATCCAGGTAGTTATCCTTTCATCGCCTCTGGTTATATACAGCTCTTGTGGGCAATAATGCAAATGATTACAGACTGCTTTATGGCAACAGTGGATTTTACAGAGGTTTTTGTCAACGTGATGAAAACCCCTGCCAAGGAAAACCGCCTTTCCCATGTGTTTGTGTCCGTCATCGACAGTTAATCAGCTGAATCACCTGGAAGATTCAATGTGTGGCAACTGAAATATTTATTGAACAAGTGTCAAATGTCCGGCTCGTTCAACACAGAATTAGACCATAATTTGTTTAAAAAAAACAGATAATTAAAAAAGGAAAATTGTGATCTGTAGAAGCTGAACTCGGTAGAAAAGTCCTCATGTGAAACTTTCCATGTTTCATGTATTTTTATTTTTATTTTTATATATATATATTTTATTTCACAATCTTATGGGACCCAATCGAGCAAATGTGTGCATAGTACAATGTTCCTTACTATTTTACTGCCCATTCTGTCATATTTTGAATAGTTTAAACTAATCATTTTCAAGAGATCTGTTGGATGAATGAATGACAATTTAAAAATGTTATTGATTTTTAGATGTGTTACTTAATAAGTTTAAAATAAAAGGCATATTTTTTTTTGCAAATGTAACTACCTACCCAAACTAGTTTAGCCCCAGTTTCTGTAAATGACTGACAGATTATATGGTCATTTGATTATTTTGACAACTAGTTCCCTGTTAATATTATTTTTCATGTTTTCATCCTACATGTTACAACATATGAATTTATTTCACCTGGTTCAATATGTACCAGGTGAACATGGTTGCATACGCAGACCTGGATCCCCACATGATGCATTTTAGTGCCCAGTGTGAACAGGCCCATCATGTCACCACCGCTGCTGTATGATTATGTAAATGCAGCCCACGGTGCAATAGAGAGGAAATAACTCTATTCTTGCCCCACATGAGGGAAAATAAATATGGCTATTGCAGAGCCAATTCTAGCTGACTTGGAGGAATCAGGGAGTGTGCTGAGAGCCACTGATGATAGGCTGCCAGCCCTGCTCCCTAATTTGGATACTGACACAGGAAAAGCTGAGTGCTTCTTAAATAAGTCCCTACCGGCTTAACAATTATGTAACAGAGCTGACCAACCATTTCTGTGTCCGTGACGCTTTGTGAATGGCATTTTGATATAATGCGTGAGCATGCAGAGCGGAGCACCACCGCGGGTTCAAATGAACCCACTTTCAGGAGGCATTGGAGGGGGCAATCACGCACAGTGTGCCTTGTGTGTGCATGTCAGTGTAGCATGAATGCAATTTCCCCTCTCTGACCTTCCACTGTGATTCTGATGCCTGGCTGCACCGGTGCGAGCGGGGCTATACTTATGCTGTTAAATGTGGTTGATGCACTCACCGGAACAAAAAAAAGAAAAAGAAAGAAGAAGAAGAAGAAGAGCAGAGCAGAAAAAAAATAAAGGGATGAAGAGAAAACACATTTACTTGCTTGAGCGCTGAAAGAATTCAAGAAGGGATTCAATGGACTGGGGAAATTTTTATTGTCATCTAATGTGCTTCCTTTATGGCCAAACACATCTCGGCATCATTTCTGTCAGAGGAGCTCAGCACTGCTCACTGTTACGCTGAAGAAGAAGAAGAAAAAACAAAAAGCTGTGAAGCAAAGAGAACTGGATTTGATAGCTCACTCCCGATGTGGAGGATTGATGTGGATGTATGATAGTCAGGTCCTTGAACTGGAAAATAATGAGGGGGGGCGGGGGGTGGGGGGTTTGATCGCTGTGTTGAGTTGTCAGTGCTGAAAGCATCTGATATGTATTAATAATCATCCCATCACCTCTGGAGCTGTCAGTCTTATAGAACATGAAAGATCTCGAGCAGGACACCTTCAAATCAAACCTGGCTAATTGCTGTAAAAAAAGAAAAAAGAGTAACCTTTGACCCCCATCTGGACGGGCACTAAACGTGTCCCCGCCTCCTTGCATTGCTATGCAGCAGGCACTCCGTCCTCTGCCAGGCAGCGCTCCTCAAAGACGGTTGGTTCAAGGGTGTTAGTGGTGAAGGGGAGTGATGGGGCTTTAATTCTGGCAAACTCCTGAAGAACCGGGTTGTTTTGAGCAGTAGAATTCACTTCCTAAACTTTATTCGTTAAATCAATAACTTCTATGTGCAGCATGGGAATGTCGCACGGCAAAATAAGAGCGGTGTGGAGCCGATGGCCTGAATCAGCATCGCGTGAACTCTTTTTACCATAGTTTGAATAAATAAAACATTTGTTTTCTGCCTCAAATCTACCTTTTGTCCTTCGGTGTGTGTGTGTTTGTGTGTGTGTGTGTGTGTGTGTGTGTGTGTGTGTGTGTGTGGTAACATAATTGACGAGAAAGCTAAACAGGCTAAAATGTGATGAAAGGAACTGCAGCCTGAGCTGATTGTCACTGTATTATTTCACAAGAGCCAAAAGCAACATACGCATGTTAATGTTGAAGTCTTTATGAAAGTTCATTACCTAAGTGAACTCTTTAACGTGGTAACGTAATTAGACCAGAGGGAATCATCTGTGTCCACGCAGGTCGTCGTCTTTTTGAGATTAAGACCTTTGACATTTTGTGCTTTTATTTTGAACAGTTAAAGACTGTAAAAGGCAGAGAGACAAACAGAATACTTAGTAACAGGAACAAGTCTGTACTTTGTTTTGTCTTCAAGCGATGAAAGAAGAAAAGCTGGATCATCAGTAGTTGTAAATCAATATGTTTTTTTCACCACTTTATTTCTAAAACAGCGTGTGGGTTCCTTTCAGAAGAATGGCTGTATTGATTGATTGATTGACACTTTTATTGTTCCTATAAGGAAAACTTTGCATTAGAAGGCAGGAAAAAGACTTCATGAAAAACAAGACGAATCACACAGACAGATACTCAGGTATGTAAATGGCCTCACCGCTGTCAGTCAGTGTCAATGTGAGCGTCTTTGCAGTCAGACAGATGGGCTCCTGCTTCATTTTCAGGTTCACGCAGGCATGGAAACACCCACTCACCCACTCACCCGTGCACACAAGCACACACACGCATCTCAGCTGTTAAAACCAGCCGAGGTCACAGGAAATTCAGCGAGATGATTGCGCTGTCTTAAAATGTAGGAGACACAGACGTTCCCCACTGAGAGAGAATTACATGCAGACGGCGACCATCGCGACAAAGAGAGGCGGGGAGAGGGAGAGCAGACGGCGACGTGCTGCTCACACACCTTCAAATCTGAGTCTGAGTCTGAAATACTGTGGAATCAACCACAAGAATGAATGATACTAACTTATCGCACACAACCTCACCTCGTGTTACGACAGAAACACTCAGTGACTGTCAATATAATAGAAAAACTAAACTAGCTTTTAGCTTAGCATTGATGGCTACTCACTTATACAATCACACTGAAAGAGAAGATACCAGAGAAAAGACTTGAAACTGTTTTTATTTAAGCATAAGCACAACTGTCCCAAAGTGCCCAGCCTTGACTTTACACCAGTGTACACACACACAGAGAGATGCCTGATTACTCGTATTTCCTTTGGCTCCACAGGGAGAAAACAAATCTCTGGTGATGTTATCAGGGTTATCTCAGCTGCAGGTTGGAGACCTTTCATACGGGAAAAGAGATGCTCTTGGCTGACACAGGAAGTAATCAATAATTTGAGGGTGTCATGCAGAGAGCACCATCCATTTCCGTCACCTTGTGCTCAGTTCTGTGAGTCACAACGTCAAGTAGAAGTAATCTTGATTATGTCACACCTCGTTAGAGTCGGCGCAGCGTGGGACCAGAGCAGTGCCACTCTAATTCTTCTTCTTTTTTTATTTCTTTTTTCAGCGTAACCAGACTCTGCAGCAAATATTACTTTTAATACTAATAATATAATAATATTATTATAATACTAAAGGAAATTGAGCCTATTGAGTGCATCAATGTGTACTTATCTTGTACTTAAAACAATAGAGAGCAGAGGCGGGTGAGATTGAGACGAGATGAGTCTACGTCTAAGTAAACGTCGACTGCTGTATCTCACTGTTAGACAGCAGGTGACTGAAGGAACTCACTCTCTCATACCAAAGTCTACAGAGAAAATAAGTGTTTTTAGCTCCTAAGGACAAGGAAACTGCTGCTGCCTCCTTTGGTTAGTCTGTGTCACTTTAATCTGAACAAAGAATTTTAAACACTTAAGTCTCAAAATAACACATTTCAACTTACTGGTGGAGGCAGCGATGGATCAACAACTGCTGTGATCTGTGGTGCAAAATCCATGCTTTTTTTATAGACTTTGGTACCGGGAGTGTGAAGTTAACAGTTGGTTTTATGGTCAGATGAAGCGACAGACATATTCTTTATCATGTGAGCCTTGTGTAGTGTTTTCAGTGAGTATCCGTGTCTCAGCTGGTTCTTGATGCCGTGGATATGTACTAGCCAGATGTCAAGTTCCTCATATAAACACATTTCTAAGAACCTGAACAACTCCTTTGACATAGATTTTCGATGACAAAACTTCCTTGTAGTCAGCACATATTACCGTTATTCAGAAATGGGAAAAAAAAGACCTGTAAATATCCAAAGGTCTGCACTGTCTCCTTGTTAAACACATTCAATTTCCACAGGGTTTAACTGTTGTTTATGTGCACTTTTACATTATTATCTCAGGGAGATTTCGTGTTCAAATTAAAAAATAAACTTTTAAAATGCCAACATTCTTGTGCACCTCCGCACAGATGGTTCTGTAGGCGTTGACACGCGCACACACACACACACACACTCATAAGAGCGTCTTGGAAATAGCACAGATCCATGTATGCGTTTAACACACTGATTCGGTTGGTGAGGCGAGCATGGAGGCAGAGAATGACTCTTATGTAATGAACTGCACCCCCACCCCACCCCCCCACGCTTTTCTCCCCACCTCGGAGACAAATCATCCAGCTGAGGGAAAGAAGAGGATATTAAAAATGCACTGTCTTAATGTATTCATAAGATACTCGAATGCAGAGCACGACAGAGACTTGCTTGTGGATCAGTTGGCTTAAAGGAGAAGCTTTTCAGGGTCACTAACACATTTTCTAATATTTCAAAGTGAACGCACAAATGACTCCTTAAGAGCGGTATAACAATTATACACAGGTTTCCGGTGCCCACAGGTGTGCCGGGTGTCTGAGAGTGTCTGAGTGCTTCTGGTCTCTGTGACGCTGACTCAGTCGTTAATGGCTGTCACTCGCACAGAGCCAGAGGAGAAGAAATTCAGCCTGCCATTCCATTCTGGAAAATCATCTTCCTGGAATGAGCCCATTTTTAATACTGTTCACTGATCTTATGATCTGCCTTTGACCCATGGTGGGGTAAAAGAGTGAATCTACTACGAGCTACAACAGCTGAAAGCCAAAGGGGGTATATGGGTTAGAACTGGTCCCTCAGCCTGCATCAAACCCCGGATGCACTGTGAAGAAGTTTCAGACTCAATCACTGCTGCCACATGATGTGGTTCAGGGATTGATGTACCATGTTACATGTGGGATGCAGCATTTTTGTAGCTCGGTCATCTCACGGGGCCTGAAATCACCCCAGGATTTTCTAAAGGCCCCAAATTCTCCATGGCTCAGCCGAACCATTAGCACTATTGCATCATGGGAAGTGCAGAATTCGACGTCTTTGAAGTGACGTTAAGGAATCCACTGCCTCTGCATAAAATTTGATGAGTCTCTTGTGAGCCGTCCAACTTTATAAAAGTTCAGCAGCAAATGGTGCTAGCGAGCCCCTTTGAACTCCGCAGTGTTGTAATGTAATAACAGCAGAGAAAGTCATTTGTGTCCACAAGTCATCCTCCTTTTTGGATTAAGACATGTGCCATTTTGGACATTTAAGGCAGAAAAGACCAAAAAGACCAGATGTCCTAGTGAGTTACAGGAACAAGTCAGCAGCATGAAAGAGGAACACTCAAGGTAGATGTGGTTGCATCATTAGCAGCTTAAAAGAGCAGGAAAGTTCTCAACACTAACTTCATACACTTCATGGTCATGTAGGTTGTCTTACATTTATACTAAACTTTCCTGTGTTAGATTTTCAACAACGTTCAGTTTATCTTTGTGTAATTATCTGGATATCTATGTGATCCAAAACTGTGTAAACATCTACCCCAAACCAGTGCACATGAAGGCTTGGAAAATACATCTGCGGGGCATGAAAGCAAATGTCGGATTAAAGCAGTAAACACAGACAAGAAGCAACATTTAGTGCCTATAAACCCAAACCAGAATTAGATGCTGGAACAGAGAGGTCCATATTTCAAGGGCATCGTCTGGATGTGGGAAGAGAAAGCAGCCAAATTGGATGGAGTTAAGCTGCAATAACTGCTTGTTATGACTCTGGAGAGAAAACTCAATCGTCCCTTTGACCGGCCGACTCTGCTGAGAAAGGCTGCATTGTTCCGGTGTTTTGGGAGGATCGTGAGGGGACATGTCACAACAGCACGTTTTTGACAAGGTCTTGGGTTGTCCACTCTTGTGTGCGCTTCCTCACAGGAATGCTGATGAGGCTTAATGAGGTTTGAATCCAGCTGGAGTTATTAGCGGCAGGCCGTCTCAAAACAACCCGGGGTCAGGCGGCGTAAAAAAAAAAAGGCTACAGAGGTCCATTCCCGCTGGATCACTGAGCACGGCGCTGACACGTCAGTGCTTCAGCAGCTTTTGTCCGTCCAGGGAGAGCTCTTTTGTCTCTGTTGATTGGTGTCCAGTATCAAAACAATTACAGGATCTCTCTGTCATTTTGCAGATTTAGGAACATGCTACTCTGCCAAATGTTTTCTCAACTAGAGCGTGACGTTTTCAGCAGCATTCCTCTATCTGAACCCAACCGAGCATGAGAGAAACTAACCCAACCTGACCCAAACCCAGCAGACACTCTGGGCTCGACGCAGTCACATCCTGCTCATGTTATCTTACTCTGCAGTGTCTAACTTTTATAAGAATTGCTTTAAGGCTGACTCACACATCAAGTGTTGCTGAACTGTGTTTGTGTACTTACTCTACATGTTTTCACCATCACTGCTCTGCTAACAGTGAATTTGCACATGTGAGTTTGTGTTGCATTCAGGTGTCATGTAAGTAACATGTCCTAGTGCTTAACAGACATGAATAGAAGAATCTCTGATCTGGAAGATCATTTCAAAGTTTTTATCAGAACCCAACTGAACCTGCCACATACTGCTGGGGACAGATCCGGATCGTCTTTGGTGTGCAGTCTTAAGCGCTTTCTTTCATTTGAGAGCTCTTTACTGGTGCGTTCCAGACCCAGAAAACACATTAAGCCACAAATTCTGACAAGTGGTTTCTACCATGGAGTTCATCTCGTCAACTTGCTAAGACATGTTAATTAATAGGTTTTACCTCTGGAGTGGCATGAGTCATCACGTTTCCACAGCGTGTTTACAAAGAGGGATTTTTGGGCTGTTTGGTGTGCAGATTTGCAGTAAGCGTATCTTTTGAAAGCATTGTCCCCTTAGGGGCGAGGTTTAGTAATCCAAAGAAACCTTTTCCCCTCACTGGAGTTTTTAAGAATAATGATGAATAAATGATGATGATTATAATTATGATAATGATGAAGCTGCAAACACAGCTGTAGAACTGTAGCAGTAGATGATACAGATTCCAGGTGCCAGATTGTACAAACTGGTCCTAATATGCTAAGCCGGTCTTTGTTAGAGCCGGTCTTTAAAATTGACTCATACTGAAAGATGTAAGGCACAGTTTTCTCTGAGCAGAAATGTCATTTTCTGAAGCAGGTTCAAATAATACGACAGGATTAGACTTGTTTTGGGAGAATATGGGACTATTTTGTCAACAGATGAAATTAACGCGTGATATGAAAAGGCTCATTTGTGGGGAGAAACTCACCAAACGCTGCTGTTGCTTGCTGGATTTAACATCTTGAGGGTTTACTCTCCATATTTGCACTGATACACTGATACTCCAACACAACCCTCTGCTCAGTAGAGCCCAGACACGCAAAAATAGCCAGAGCAATTAGCAGCTTAAAACCAAGATGCGTAGTCTGCAGTGAAAACTTGATCTGACTGAAGCGATGTTGTTAACGCGTCACTGACAAACTCACAATATAAACATTAGAAGACGACTATTAGACTATGTCAGTGGTCAAAAAAGCTACTTTAACTACAAATACAATACACTTTAACCTTGTATTCCATGTAAAAAGTTCTATTGTACTTTTTACAGCAGTAGTTCCTGGATGAGGTGCAGCAGCATGAGCAGCAGTTGTAGCACTTTTAGTATGATTACCATAGGCGGCGGCAGCGGCAGCAGCGGCGGCGGCAGGAGCTGTATTCTTGTTATTAGCAATGCAATCAGTGGTGATACAGCAGATGTTTCTGTGGCAGCAGCATTAGGAGTAGTTAAAGTAAAGTGACATTGCATGGCATAGATAAAGGTTTAAGCAAGGCTGTTAAGTTCAGTATGATCATTTACCTTTAGGTATTAACGGCCAAAAAAGAGCGTGTTTGAACTTCTGTTTATCACACGTAAATGTGATAGCACTTCATCTGGAAGCCAAACACTTAGAACACGTCATTCAATGTGCCTTAGATAATTGGTGTGCATAAGACTGGTGTCGGAGGGTTACAAGGTACAGACCTCTGCCTCTAAGAGGGTTTCTGAATGGCTTTGTTATCAAGGAAAGTGCCTGCTTGTTCCGCTGGAAATGTTGGAATTAATTGAACTGAATTGTCGTTCATAATCTACATGTTGCAGTTTTCCACGGGCCAGGGCGACGCTGTCTTCCGCTGTGTGCACTGTAATTGAAATTTTGTTCATGGGATGCAAACATTTCGAAGCGTCCCATGAATATTCATGCGCTCACAAGTGGCGGAGGAGTCAGTGCGTTTGACCTGTGGCCAGCTGAGTGTGTGTGTGTGTGTGTGTGTGTGGAGAAAGGGTGTGCCCTTCATTTACTGACATGTTCTTTTTCTAAACAGCTCCATCCCAGGTCAGCGAGGTCATCAAGGAGAAAGTGCAGCAGCGCAGCATCCAACTCTCCTGGCAGGAGCCGCAGCAACCCAACGGCGTCATCACGGAATATGAAATCAAATACTATGAAAAAGTGAGTTTGGGATACATTGCCTGTTTATTTCTTTCTTTCTTTCTGCTTCACCTTTCTTTCCCCCTTTCAATCTCCCCGTCCACATTTGATGACTCCTCACTTTGTATTCTGCCTGCCTGCTGCTGTGAGTTGAATTCATCAGATTCTGCAAGTACCTTTGTCTCATAATTGCAATAATGAATGAGACACTCATAAGATTTTAATCAGGCTATGGTTCCTCTGCAACCCCCCCCCCCCCCCCCACGCACATCCGCGGGTGTCGCACTGCCCAAATTAGCAGCGACTGTTATCTCCTCTCCCGTCCCACATAGATTATACCACTGCTTCCCTGTGTTTCAAGTCCAAACACATCATCTTTTTTTTTACCGTGGAGAGTTAATGGACTGAATTTGAACCAGCAAATCAAAAGCAGGGCAGCAGAGCTCTGATGCCAGTCCTAGCCACAGCGTCTCCTGCACACACTGACGAATCAGTCTCCTGTGTCACATACTGTGGCTGTGGCCTGCCCAGCTGTAAAAGTGGAAAATTGGAAACAACGACTACACCCCTAACAGACCCTGGCATTCCATTTGGGCTGCGAGCCGAGCAAAGCGTTTACAGCTCAACAACAAAGTACACAATGCGTGCAGCCTGTGCATCCAAATGGATTCCTTGATGGGGGAGATATTTCCATACGTGCGATAAGACAGCACATGAGTTTTTTTGTAAAGCATAATTGGAAAAAAGCGCTTATATATTTTCATTTTTTAATAGTCATCCATCTCAGGCTGTCATGTTGGGGATTTTTGTCTAACATCAACTTTGTAAAGAACAGCAAAAGCCACAAAGCAATTAAATGAAGCTGCACTGATAGGCTTTTGCATGGTCATTGCTCGTTGTCCCTGATTACAGGCATGTTCAGTGTAAATTACTGTTAATACACTGATAAACACAATAAAAAACCCAGCCAATGTGACAGAACCCGACCCAAAAATGGTTTATCATTTAAAAAATAAGTTATTCCTGTAATCAGCTGTCCTGGCTGCGTACCATCGCTGCATAAAGAGAAAACGCAGAATCTCATGTGCTTCTTAAGTAAGAAAATGCATATAAAACAGTCAAAGCTGAGCACCATGAAACCATGTAGAATCACAGAGGCTTGTTGCCATCATCGAACCCTCACTGAGCCAACAACAGTGATGGATGGGACACAAAAAATGAAAAAAGAGCCTTTATAAAGGAAGAATTATTATCTTTTATGATCACTACAAAGCAGAAAAAAGGCCTGAAGGAACAGACATTTATTGTGGTGAACCATGTGAAGGGACTGTTATCATCTCCATTGAGGGCACATCTGATGTTTTCTTCTTTTTTATGCGGCGATGTGATCGTGAATGTGGCTCTGTGGCGGGCGTGACAAGACTATGTAACCGCAGTATTGCAATAACTGCAACAGCCATACATCCATCAATCCATCCATCCAGCCATTATCTTATCCTTTCCAGGGTTTGTGGATGGGCTGTAGCCAATCATAGCTAACATTTGGTGAGAGATGGGCAGGCCACTAATCCATCAAAATTAATTCCTTCAATCCTTCAATCTAAATCTAAATATCTTGAGGAAATTCTGATATTTAATTAAGGCAGGGCTTAAAAAAAAGGAAATAACGGCTTATCGGTTTTAAGAGATTTCAGTTGAGCTAAACTGTTAAGATAATCTATGGCGTAAAGAGTAATATTAAAGGGGAATTCTGATCTTTTTCAACCTGGACCTGGTGCACTATGGTTGGATTTGCAAATGGCAAGTCCACAGAATGTCCATTCATTTACAGACCCACATGTATTCATGCATTGGGGCCCAGGCTGAAAAAGACCTAATTTACCCTTTAAAACATCTACACAGGAATTAAACTGTCAATAAAAAACTGTGAGTCAGAAAGAGAATGAGCTGGACATGAGTGTCTTGTAGTGCAGATGGAATTGGTGCCTCATGATGTGTTTGAACTGGGCACACGTTGGTGTATTTCATATAAACACAGGGTAAGAGTTGAAGTGCAGCAACAGCAGATTTAAACCAGGAGCAGAGCAAAAAAAAAAACATGGTTAGAACATTTTTACTGGAATCACAGAACATTAGGCCGTGAGAACATTAAGCCAGTCCCTGCCGCTCAGATAAATGAAGTATTAATAAGGTAGACAATGTTTTACAGTGTACAGACTGAATATTGCAGTGACTGTGTATCAACTTGGATAAAACATCATTAAACTGGACTCATTTCATTATCAACGTGCAGGTAATTACACTGTGTGAAGTATATCTGCAGTATTAATGAAAGGTGTCCACATTAAATCTCTTCAATAGGACTCAATTATTACGAGAACTATCACACAGTAGTTTGTGTTTCTTTTTCCAGACTTTCTCATTTTTTTAAAAAATAAAGTATTTTGGAATTAAACAACACATTATTTGTTCTTTGCACAGGATCAGAAAGACCGGATCTACTCCACAGTGAGGTCCAAGTCCACTTCGGCCACAGTGAACAACCTGAAGCCCAGCACGGCCTATGTGTTTCAGATCCGGGCTTTCACGCAGGCTGGATACGGCACCTACAGCCCGAGAATGGAGATCACCACCAAGGAGGAGGCCACAGGTATGAGGCTGACAGAAGAACCAGCTCAGTGCTGTCGCTGTGCATTATACATGCTTCATTTATAACAAGGATTTGCATAAAAGCATCTGATGCTGAGTTTGATATTCACAGCTTCAACTGAAATGAAAAAGTGACAGAAACATATTATCAACACTTTCACATTTTATCCAGACGTGTCTCTACAGGTGTCTGCAAGTGAGTTCACAGATTCTCTGGACCTCTTATGGTGCTTTGATGCATCGTTTACCACAATGTCCCATAGAAGTGGTCTGTAATAAACTGGAGAATAGTCATTTTAACCTAGTTGTGTCATAACATTTCCAGAATAACCTTTTGGCGTCATGTAAATCCAGTAGTCTGAGCGACAACTACAAGTCTAAACAATATTTGGATGATAAACACAATAAATGGTGAGTCAATATGGGAGAAGCGTTTTAGAGATGGATTGGTGTGTGTGTGTCACCTTGTATTCATGAACAGCTGATGGGAGGAGCTAAGGACAAAGAGTCACAATTCTTACACATTAGCATTTGAGTGACTTTGGAATAAGAACCTTCAGTCAATTGTTTTTCTAATGACTTTTCCTGCTGCAGCTTTAACAAAGGAATAAGCAAAAATAGCATGTGCGGCATCAGTCTGATGTGTCGCTGTGATCCAGTCCCATGCTTTTCACTTGTTCCCCACACTTCTTGCAAGTCTGCCCCTTGACTGCAGCACTTGCAGCACATCACTGTGGAGAACCACTTCATGTACGACCTGTTCATGTCTTCTCTTATTACACAAACAGCCCAGGGAAATTATTTTGCTTTGAAGCAAAGCAAACACAAATTGCTTTGACTTTATGCTGACAAGACATCATGGGAAAAATCGAAGCATAAGGACAAGCTACTGTAGCGTCTTGAGGATAAACTCATTTAAAGCTAATCAGTTACGTTAGCTCTAGTGTCACAGTGGGTTGTTGTGTGCTCGGGTGAGGAATGCTGCTATGTATGCTAGCATTACGGCACATGACGTGACAGGTTAGCGCACCGCTGCTGCTAAATGCTGCTAATAGCATAGCATGTGCTACAAGGGGAAAAAGTGCTGACTCACTTCCTTTACCCAGACTGTAAGACTGATACTCACTCTCACTTAGTTTAAAATGTGGTAGGAAGCTCACTGGCCATTAGCACACGTGACTGAACAATCTTTCATTTTACACATCAATTAGCCAAACTGGACATTTTTGCTAACTCACTGAATAATACAATCATGGTGCGTTCCATTTGTAGTCGGAACTTTTTTTACTGTTAATAACACTGTCACAGTAAATTAGTCGTACACATAGTACTGTTACATTTGTAACCATGCTACACTACCATGTAGAGCGTTCTTATAGGCTAGTCTTGCTATTAATAGCTAACAATGGCTAGCCCAAGATATACGTTGGTTTTTCCGACTTCTCAACCGGAACACAATGAACTTGTTGCTCCCAGTTCTGAGGTAAATGGAACACAGCATTAACATTCACTCCCGCATCAAATGACTTGGTGATTTTATTGTTATGTGTCAAGATAAGAAGATTTACAGATGTTCTCCAAGAGAAATAAGTGATTCCTTTTTTATAGATGTGAAGGAAAATCTGTGTGCTAGCGCCAAAGACAGAAGAATGGAGTAACAGATTATTGAAACCATTGACCATGACTCCACTAGAAATGGGCAGTTTGTTATGTCTGGCCAGACATTGCAGGGCATGCATGACAGTAACAAAGGTGAAGATTAGTTTGATGAAGCACCACCATCATCACTACCATCTGACATCAGACACCCCTTCCAGTCTTGGCTAGAAGCAGTTCCAGCCCTCACATAAGAGAGATTATTCTGATTTATACGTGTTAAATAATTTAATGTGGCCCTCCAAGGGTATTCTAACAAATTGAAATTGCTTTATATAGAAAAAAGGTTGTCCACCCCTGGTACAGGGTAAACTCTTGAGTGCCAATTATATAGGAAGTAGGAAATGAGTGAGCAAGGGAGTGATTTTGGCCACAGCCCAAGTCTCCGGGTTGCTGAGCACAGTCACTGTGTCCGGCTGCTGAGTGCCAAGAAAAAGTTCCAGATTGTAACTGCCTCTAAAACCACAAACAACAAACATACTGTTGTTTTAAAATGTTCTCTTTGTTCATGGGTCAAAGTAGTTGCCTACAGTGAGGTAATTAGTGAGATTTAGAGCCTGTGGATGTTTTGTTTTTTTCCACACAGCAAGACTGTCCATGCTGAGGAAACAGAATATGTATGATAGTGTGGCCTTATCTACAGTTATAGGGCTGCAATGAATGCATGTCTTTCACTGACTTGATTACTCAGTTGGTTATTTGGTCAGAAATACAACAAAAAATACATTGATTCAAAGTTTATGAAACTTCAAACGCAACACGAAACCTACATTTAAGAAGAAACTGATTTACTGGTTATCACAATAGTTTGTGATTAATTTAGTAATTGATTTCTAATTGATTCATTAATACAACCCTTCTGCAGTTAACAGTTAATTCATGAAGCGTTTGTAATAATTGGATTTTGCTCCATCACACTGATCAAGAGGGGAAAAATGAGCCAGAGGGATTTTCAACATTCTGGCAATTGAAATGTTGCTATGTGTAATGGTTTCAAACTGATATATAAAGCAATAACTATCAAGTAATATTCATGTTTTACCTACGTTTTATTATCCTGTCACGTACTTGGTGGTTAAATTTGCTATATTTGTTATAGTATATGAAAGAGAAAAACACTTTGAGTTTCAATTTAGCCTCATTCGCCTCCTGTTTACACCAGCAAGCGCGAATCACACATGAAATGTCATTTTCAGCTGTTGTATATACTCTGGACCAATTTCCTAACCCTTATACTGAGTTAAAACACATGTATAGACTTAGATCATTTTAGTTTTATATAAAATAAAAAGCCAGTAACCCAGCTGTAGTTCAGAGGCTAACCTCAGTGGAACGTCCATCATCCGCACAAGAGGACACATTAATTACCCGTAACACATGCAGAGTGTGTCATATGAAAAGGTTAGTGCAGTCAAAGTGTCCTTGACTGGTCTCCTTCTCAACAGTGAAACCTGCTCGTATGTAACGTGACAGTTGAGTCCTCCGACCTCCTCCCAGAATAGCCAGTTGGTGAAATATTGAAGCGTGATTGAGTAACAGCTGATCAAATGTCAGCAGGTTTTTCATCCCCCATCTCTTCCAGAAAAAAAATCATTATCTTCTCTTTCCAAGTCTTTTCCACTTGGATCCACTCGATTTAAAATGCATGAATTCCCCCCCCCCCCCCCCCAAATACACTGCTTGCGTGCGTTGACTTTATACGCAGAGCAATCGTCAGTGTGTCAATGCAAACAATCCGAGCACTATGAGAGCTCTGAATGGGGAAACAATCCAACCTGAATGTGTCTTTGTTTGAGATGAAGGGCATCGCCATTGCCGTCTGGGACTATTAAGCCCACTTTCTGAAACAGTAGAGCCGTGTGTGTGTGTGTGTGTGTGTGTGTGAGGACGGCTCAAAAATAGAAGTGTCCCTCCTCCTCCTCCTCCTCCTCCTCCTCTCTGTCAGAGAAGAGGAGGTGGGGGAGGGTTATCCATCTCCACGCTGCTCATCGGGCTCAAGTATGTCATGTAGATTGTGCTCTTTGATGTGCTGAAGTTCACACTGTGCTTTCCCTTGTCTTTGTGTCCGTGTGTGTCATCAGCTGCGATCGTCTCCAGCGAGCAGAACCCCGTCATCATCATAGCGGTGGTGGCCGTGGCGGGGACCATCATCCTGGTCTTTATGGTGTTTGGCTTCATCATCGGGAGAAGGTACGCTCTCGCGGGCCCCATTGACTCTCCGCTCCTGTGAGTCTGCGCTTGTCAATTAGCTTTTCTGTCACTCACAGGCCTCTTGAGTCGCCACGTGCACATACGCACGCGCACACGTGCACCCATCATCTCGTGGCATGCTGTGCTAATGGGTTATGATGCATCTTTTTTTTTACCCACCCTCCAGCCCCAAAATAATTTTTTCTTTTTTTGAAGAGCTATTATCAGGCAAGAACTGCGGAGCGAGAAAGCTTCGGTTCTGCCTTCCTGTGTGTGTTTGAGAACCTGAGGGCAGGATGAAGTGTGCCACTGCTCACAAAGCACTCTGCCCATTGTCATTATCACCATTTCCTCACACATCATCTGTGTTCTCATCTGCACGAATGGCATTTCACCAGAGCTTTACACAATTAGCCTCCTGTGTGTCAAAAATGGCCTGCCTTCTCTTTCTGAGTCACAGGAATTTACAGAAGTCCTACGCATCCCACTGGCATTTGCAAAAGCACTCCAAGATCTATATATCTGTGGATGATGACACTTTACCAACCTTTTAGTTAAGATTTATCTCTATATATGTTTTAAATAACATGGATAAAATTAGGTTTTTATTAATTTACCAAACATTTCTTGGAAACTATTTGTTTACCAATTTAAAATGGTAGTCGTTACGTTATGATTTGGGTCATGATTGTTTGCGGTCTTTAAAAACTGCTTCCCCATAAAGGAAGTTTGAGAAACACTGCTCTAATGGTTGTAATGTAATACCACTGTAGATATTGTGGTATAACCTCCAGTTTTTTTTAATAAATAAACAATATAGGTCATTATAATCCACACACTATTGGCAGTAGTCATCTGTCACTGGAGGATTAACACTGTATATCACAGGAAAACCTTTATATTGTCCGTATTAACTTCATGTATTATACAGTGTAGAGCTCTGCTCGCTGACAAGAGATGTAAAACTGAACAAAAAGAAACCAAATTTTTTCAGTAACACACAAACCGCAGCCTGTTTTGCACATGTAAGCTGTTGTGTTTCCCCCACACAAAAAAAAAGCCACAGCTGACTGAATTTATATTGCACTTTATGTCGTGAAAAATGCAGAATTGCAGTAACACTGAAGGATTTAGTTCGTTTTAAATTGCCGGTAAAGTGGCCCTTTTATTTTGATGTTAATGTTTAAAATGAAAATGTCATTTTGTCGTTATGTAAAAAAAGATAGAGATTGCTGCTGTACTAAAAAAACCAAAAGATTTATTTAACATATCAACCTTATTCCTGGAGGTGCTGCTGGAGAAATGATTATGGGGCGCACTTCCGGAGCAGGAGTGACAAAACACGGTGGTGGTAGAGTGTTGAAACTTAAAAACTCATTTAAAGAATTCGGAATTCTTTAAATGAGTTATTATTTGGGAAATACAGATACAAATTTCATTGCATCATTCTAATGTGATATTTACACAGAGTAAAACAGCGTAGCAGTGTTAAAGTATCACTGAAGGGGTCAACTTAACCCTTGGCGTTGTATTAACACTAAATGAGTTTTATATAACACAAATTCCGATTGCATCTTGTCTCAGAAGATTTCAGGGAACGATCACATCATCCCTTTTAGCTGGTGATGTTCCCACATGTGAAATTCCATAATCTTGGTGATTAGCATCCATTCACCATGAAAAATGTTGCTTCTCCTAGTGATTCTTGCAAACAAGCAAAAGCTTTTTTTCCCCCTTCTTTCGAATGAGCTGAACACACCAAACCACAACTGTGACCCAGAAACAACAACACAGACTGAACTATTGTTGCACCAGTATGGCTAAGCTAAACCTGTGGACGCAGGACTAACTTTCACTGCGGTCTTCGCGTCTTCTGTGGGAACACTCTCCAAGGCGAAAGTAAAACGCGTTGGCAGATCATGCTGGAGGCGGAAGACATTTATCTGAACTGGACGAAAACAGACAAGAGGCTAAATCAAAGAGTCCAGAGAGACAACGTGCCCAGACAAACTGGTTTGTTTTCTTGTGGTCACAACTCTCCACAGCCGACTGAGGGGGAAAACAACTGAGCTGCAGAGACTGAGAACTGCTGTGGATGGTCACTCCAGCAGTGTGTCCATAAGTAATGATTTAGCAGTGCTTGCCAACATGCTTGTCCTGGAGACTTTTATTTCACCTGCACTGAATTGACTGGAGAAGATACAGAGGCTGTCTTGCTCTCCTGTTCAGTGAGACAAGCTATTACAGCCAGTAAAACACTATGTGAGGGATTACACGCCAGTCCCACCAGCATCTGGTTACATTTGCAGAGCCACGATGAGCTGAAATTACAGCAGAGGCTGACGGAAAAAGAGCCCGATTGTGTCTGATAATCGGGTAAAAGGTGACAAATCCCAAAATTACAAAGATGTGGTACCTCAGAGGGATGAGTATGACGGCTGGTTAGTTCAGCCAATTCATGCCAGGCTACATCTAATAATAATATAATATAATATTTCAATCTGTTGGTTATTTTCTCAAATATATGCTAATATGTTTCATAAAATGTCAGCCACTGTTTCCCAAAACATTATTATAGTTATTATCAAAACAGTTCCAGATTCAGGTACTTAACAACAATAGATTCATGTTAAAAAATGATTTTTCACCATAAGAGACACATGGACTGTCTCTACAAAGAGACTCATGGCATAATCAACCATTGTTTACCGAACTTTTTAAATAACTATAACTTTCTAAACCATTGTGACCCAAATCGCAATATAAAATGTGACAAGAGCAGCTTTGTGCATAATGTAGCGACATTTTTGAACTGGTAAGAAAACCATTTCCTTATAACTAAGAGTTGGAGATATTCTGCAAATGTTTTAGGGGCCCAAAAAAATCTCCCATGACCCATCTGTGGGTTTAGGAATCACTGTATTAAATGAGGGGCTCAATTACAATCCGAAAACCAACTGTAGATGAAACTCTGTTTCTATGGAGCACAGTGTCATTTACATACTCAAGCCACTCCCATCTGACATAGGGTGAAAGCCGGGGTGCATCCTGGACAAGTGGCCAGTCCATCACAGGGATAACCACATATTCTGAATGTCAAAAAAAAACATCCTTGATTCTGCCGAGTAACACGTCAGCTGAATAAAACATGAAAACACGTCAAGTACAGCTGCACTTCCTGTCTGGCTCCAGAGTTCAGAGTAGCTGAAAATGTCCAGACGCTCCGAGCTAACACGTGTCGTGGATGATGTCACGGGGCCAGAGCGTGAAGGCAGTGAAAACAGGATGAGGCTGTAAGAGTTAAAGAATGCTGCATGCACAATGGAGACCCGCTGCACGCACACACACACACACAATGTTTTTCCTTTTTTTCATCTACTGTAAGTGCACATCCATCACTTGTGGCTCGCCACCTGCTTGAGGTGTTATAAATCAATATTAGCAGACATGTTGAACAGTCCTTTACATTGTACTGTATGTGTACTGTTTGATGTGCTGTGCATGATAAGATGCTCCAGCTACCTTCCCCAGGCTGTGAGGCTGCTGAGTTCACGCAGCTTCCCGCTGCTCGGCCGGGTTTCATAAGAGATTTGTCATGCACAGCGTTAGCCGCCACATTAAGATTCTTGTAATTTAGGGCGTTTATTTCTCCCTGCACCAATCAGTTGATTTCACCACTCACTCTCTCCCCCCCTCTCTCTCTCTCTACCCCCTCCATGCAGGCACTGCGGGTACAGCAAAGCGGATCAGGAGGGAGATGAGGAGCTCTACTTCCAGTGTGAGTGCCTGCATTCATCAGCAGCAACACACAAACACACACTCACACACACATACTGAAGGTGATGAAACTGTATGAGTTTATGTGTGCATATAATTGCATATTGACTAGAAAGGTGCCTTAAAGGCCCAGTGTGTGAGAATTAGTGACATCGAATGGCCGACTTGTACATACAGAGTGGAGGAGTCAGCTGAAAAGCTTCTCATTCACTTTGAATGCAGTGGTGTCAAAGCGTTGCCGAACTGCATTGTGGGTCTGCTCATGCAGATAAATGGGAAATTGTTCAACTTTCCAGGCAGCAGGCCGAGCACTTACCAATGAAAACATGCTATGCAAATATTAGACCGAACCCTACACGGAACCAAACGGCGCTCGTTTTTGTCAGAAATGTGCACCTAACAATGGTGACATCACATCAACAACACTTTAGCAACATTAGCTACTCTTGCTATCACAGACATTGCTCTGTTTATCTCCATTACCAAGTGTCAGGCTCCTCCCCTGTCAATCCTTAATGTGACGGGCATGTGTGAGTTGGCCACAAAAGCGTCCTTCATGTGAAAAAGAGCTTTGTGAAGCAAAACTATCAGACCTGGGAGCATTCACACAGGGAGCATTCATACTGTCAAACTGATGAACAACTGGGGCAGAATTCTCGTGTTTTCAATCATACGCCAATGTGTTTGCAGCTTTACTGTCGCAATGTAGCTTTTGCCTCCATCTGAAAAGAATCACTTCCTGTGTGCAGTGTAGGAATGTTGCTATAGGTGGCATAAGATCTATAAACCGCTACGCTGGGAAACACAGAGCGAGAGAGGGAGCTGTGCGGAGCTGATAGACTTAATTAACATTGCGTGAACTCATTTGACAATGGTTTGAATGTAAAATGCACGGAGCACCATTTCAAGGCTACGGAAACCAAACTGTTTCTATTTTAAATCAATTGTGTGCTTATAAATACAGGCTAATTGGTAGTATATTCAATTTCTGACAGTAAATCCTGCTAACTTTTTACACACTGGTCCTTTAAAACCCATTAGCACCCACAGGCCTGACTGTTATAGCCCCGCTCGTTTAATTTGAGTCAAATCTGGGAACAATCAGGCTGAAGTCTGCTGCTGATTGGCTGGTTTCTGCATGCGGAGATGAAGAAGTCAGGAAACTAGAAAAGCGTAAACGTGACAGCTGTCATTGTGGCGGTGAAGGGCCGACCCATGAGGAAAGAGTGTTCTTTAAAGCCATAACTTGACAGAGTTTATTGTGTACACTGCTATCAGTAAGAGGGGGATTTTGTTTGGGTTTTTTTAAACACACCCTGCCTGTAATGATGCCCCTGGAGATGCAGCTTCCCCGAGTGGAGCCGTAATGATCCACGCTGTAGGCAAAACAGAGGGTCAGGGGTGTCACAGCTAGAGCAGAGGCAGTGTTGGGGAGCCCGGGTCGGCTACTGCTAAGTGTCTGACAGATCCACCTCAGCAGCTCACCGCAGGTTATATGTGTCGCAGAGTGGAAGGAAGGAAGGAAGGAAAGGAAGGAAGGAAGGAAGGAAGGGGCAAAAAAAAGGGAGAAAACACAAACATAACAAGTGTCGAGCTTAACGGAGGGATCTCGCGATGCAATATCAAATGACAAGAGGCTGCCGGGGCGACAGGAGCCAGATAGCGCACGCACACTCGACATATAGACCCAATTTGTCTGCCACGTAGCGGCGATAAGACGTCTCCTATCAGATCCGCTGACATCCTGAATGGACAAAGCAATTATGGGAGCAAGTGGAGGGAAATCTCCTCATGCCACCGCTGCTGCCGCCGCTGCACAATGCATTACTTGTGTTTGCACTGTCGCGCCGACATGCCGGCCCTCCTCACTTGAGAATAAGTTGCGTTTCCAGCTGGTGAGCCCGCTCTTCACTCGCTGTGGCTCCACTGTTTACTCTGCACTCATTAAATTTTAAAGTTGACAGGTTATATTGTTATCAGAGAAGTTTAAAACGCGGCGTATAATGGGCCCCACGGGTCGTATGTCCACTTAATAGTCCATAATACTGTAATTTGCTGTTAATTTGGAGCGCTTTGCAAAACTGTAAACCCCCCTACCCTGTCTCTGACCTTTACCTAACCCTGTTGGGTTTTCCTTCTTTTCTACAAACTCCTTCCCCCTCTCGCTCTCTCTCTCGTTCCTCTCTCCTCATGGATATTCATGAAGCAGTCGCATATCAGCGTTATTTGAAATTGCATGGAATTTCATTTTTCCCTCTCTTTAACAAAATCCTAAACGTCTCGCCTGAGGCATCAGTCAAGCAAAAAGAATTAAAAATGCAGCGCCCCACTTCCGCACAAAAATCTCATTTGCTTTCATTGAGAGTTGCGCCGGGATAGATAAAGCGGCATCTGTAGCGAACACACCACAGAGCTTTATTACTTTATCTGTCGTGGTGTTCAGTGCTGACCCCACTGTCAGTGGGTATAATTACTTATTGTCATCTGTAGATCAACACACACACACACACAGTGTGAATAAATGATTCAGTCTCCAAAGTTTGTTGCAGCCTCACTGTTTGTCTGTGCTGTCAACAAACTCCAGCAGCTGCAGAACATTTGACCACGTAGGAACTCTATTATAAACAAATATTATATGTGTTTATAAAGATGGACCTGTCAGTGTATTGGAGGTGTAAAAAATGTTATCAGTTATTTAAAAAAGTGCTGAAATGCAAAAGGACTTTAGATTTAGAGGATAGATTTCCACTCAAAAAACAATCACGTAGTATGAAATCAGGTCTTTGATCATTTCTAACTTCTTTTTTGAAATTCACAAACTTTTTCTGCCTTAACGATTGTTTTGTGGTTGCATGATAATATTTTTTGCTGCTTTAGCTGCTCATTAAATAGCCATTTCCAACAGGAAACTTGAAGTCTGTGTTGCTTGTTAAATCGCTCGTTCTTCTGCACCAAAGTCCATAGAGAAAATCTGTGATTTTTTTTAGTTTATCATCCACTGCTGCCTCATTATGTGAGTTGAAATGTTTTATTTAGTGATTTCAGCATTTGAAAATCTTACCAAAAGAGGCAGTAGAGGAGTAGAGCAGCAGCTTCTGTTTCTGTGTGAGCTAAAAAAACACACTGATTTTCACTATGGGCTTTGGTGCAGGAGAGTGAGCGCTTCACTAACTTCAATTTTCTGTTTGAAAAGGCGATAAAAAGGTGAGATAAAGTGTCTCTCTATGAGGTAGTAAGTCCTGTAGTCGTGTAAATCAGCGTCTCAAAAACATAAAACATTTGTGAATTATGGTTGTTGGTCGTTTTCCAGTCGTTTTTTAATTTTCAAAATGATTAATTTAGAAGAAATTCAAGTTATTAAAGTGGCTGTAACTTGTACAACAGAATGTATTGCTTTGAGCAGAACATTAATATTTTTTTGTCAATGTGAGACGCTCACGGAGATTTAGGGCAGTACATCAAACTGAAAGGGGAAAAAGTGGAGAGTTGAGGAGAATTTAGGAGACGAGGCCTGCCTCGCCAGAATGACATCATGTGGTTTAAAACCTCCAAGTAATGACGAGTAGATGAACTAAGGTTCCCGTTGAGACAGATCCTTCTTCATTTTGGTGGTCTCAGCTGCAGGGAGGTGAAAGGTAACCGGCAGCCTCATAGAAACCCCCACGTACGGGTTACTGCAATCTTTTCTTCCCTTTTGTGATGAATTTCCTCGTGTGAAAGCCCTTCTGACACGGGCCGCTTACTGTTCAGCAGCTCCCTCTGAACCACTGCTCTTGGTAATCTTTTTGCCTGTCAAGTGCCCGCTGCGGTGCACAGTGTGCATATTTAATCGTAACAGTAATCCTCTTACATTTCTACAGTCAAATTTCCAGGCACCAAAACCTACATTGACCCCGAGACGTACGAGGACCCGAACAGGGCTGTCCATCAATTTGCCAAGGAGCTGGACGCCTCCTGCATCAAAATCGAGCGGGTTATTGGAGCAGGTGAGCCTATCTTCCACTGTTTAGTCACTCCATGCTCTCATACATCACACTGACAGGCAAATATTTGCACCTTGAGTAGGGACACAGCTTCATGCATTGTGTATTGATAGTGTGATCGTGAAAAAGTTAATTGCAATTAATGTGTGTGTGCTGGAGGCAGTCGTGGAGACATTCCTGAAAGACACGCTGAAAAATTGCTGCCACATGGGTTTTACAGAGGCGGTCAATGACAGTATCTATGCACCTCCAGCCTGTCTTATAATAGCTCCTGGTTACACTCTCCTGTGTATAACAATATATCACACACCAATTTGTATTCCAGCACATTCACAGCTCCTTTATCTCAAAATACACGGAACACATTAGTCACTGTGAAAGTGCTTGATTTGTCTTTGTTTTTAACGTAGCACATCAATCCCTCACTCACGCACGGTGTCGTCCCTTCACAGGAGAGTTCGGGGAGGTGTGCAGCGGCCGACTGAAGCTGCCCGGAAAGCGCGACATGTCAGTCGCCATCAAGACGCTCAAAGTGGGCTACACGGAGAAGCAGAGGCGGGACTTCCTGTGCGAGGCCAGCATTATGGGACAGTTTGACCATCCCAATGTGGTTCATTTGGAAGGTGTTGTGACCAGAGGTAAACACACTGAAAGGCTGAGATGGACATCATTTTTTCATGAGTTGTTTGGTCCAATAATTGTTGGCATAAGTTGATATGATACTCAAAAATCAGTGGGAAAAGACACTTTTCAAATGCATCTGAAAACCCCTACATGTCACATATATGCATTTTTAAGTACATAAAAAAGCAGCAACAGAAGTCACCAAGTCAAGCAATGAGTTGTTTATTTTGGCTTCATGGAAGCATTTTTGACGTTGTGTTTCTGAAATAACATGCTATGGATGGATGATAATGCAAAAAGTTGACTAAATGACTTTATTGGATTGATATCCGTATCAGTATCGTTATCATATCGGACACAAAAAGTGATGTCGAGCCATAGAAAACAAACCGATTAAGCAATTATCAAAAAAGTTGGTGGAACAATAAAAAAGTTAACAGTTTAAAATAAATGAATTGGTATCTGTATCAGTAGTAGTTTAAAATTGTGATACTGGTATCAGTATTGTTATCGTATCAGACACAAAAAAGGCAATTTTTGAAATAGTCATTTATTTGATTACTTGTCGATTAATTGTTGCAGACTGACTGATTCTAATCCTAATAATCAGAGCATTTTTAGCTTTGGGAGGTAAAAGCACTGTAGTCGGGGTGACATTATATCTGATTAAATTAGCCACAATCCCTGTTTTCATTTTCTCATTTAGGCGCTGTAATAAAGGCAGCAGATGGTAACTTTTAATTAAAAGCCAATGAAACACGTGGCTAAAAATAACTTTTGGAAGCTGTTTCAGCACATTTATTTATTTTGTGTGCACTTTGTTAGCAAACTAAAAATTCAGGTATCAATTAATCATGTCCCTTTTTTGTCCAACTCTTTGTCTTTGTCTTCTCTTTGTCTCCAGGGAAGCCGGTTATGATTGTCATTGAGTACATGGAGAACGGCTCATTAGATGCTTTCCTCAGGGTACGTATCACCTTCGGATCACACGAGGCTCAAAGCAGCATCTTTTCTAACTTTTCTTTACATTTCCGAGAAAGAGCAGGCGGTCGGTCAGCAGGAGGATCTGTGCGTGGCATAAATATCATAAATCTTGTGCTAGAGCTGCCGCAGTGCTGTGACCTACATTCCCCCCCCTCACGGTCAGCAAAGATGTCTGACCCGCCTGTGCTTCTCTGTGCCGTGCAGAAACATGATGGCCAGTTCACAGTCATCCAGTTGGTGGGGATGCTGCGGGGCGTAGCGGCGGGGATGAGGTATCTCGCCGATATGGGATACGTCCATCGAGATCTGGCTGCTCGGAACATCCTCGTCAACAGCAATCTCGTATGCAAAGTGTCCGACTTTGGCCTGTCGAGGGTGATCGACGACGATCCGGAGGCTGTCTACACAACAACTGTGAGTCGCCAACAGCACTCTCTCTTTCCACACCAGGGCCGCTCAGAATTCCTCAATCGCGTCACATTCAGTCCATGAAAAGAGGACAAGAATGCATGAATATCCTAGAAATTCTAATAAAACAACCTTTTCAAGAGTTTTAAAGGTCGTTACCTGGGTTTTAACTCGAGATGCATCTACTTCATTCAGTTCTGATCCCTGATATCTGTGGATATTGATACCGATATCGATACACAACAAACACTGCACTGCACTAATACATATTTATTATTAATCAAACCATCAGACTATGAATCTGGCCTTAATCTGGATTGTTCTGTAGAGTCACTTTAGTCTATATTGGCACCTTAACCATATATTAACCATACATTAAACTACACTAGAATCATAGGCTTCAACAGTAGCCAGTCCCAATTACAATACTTCATAGGAAAAGTAAAAAAAAATTGAAAAGTACTAGATTGAGAAGAAAATGAAAGTTATTTTTACTTTGTACAAGCAGCTGAAACACATCATACAGAAAGATGCTTGAACAGTCTAAATGACTGAGATTATTATTTCCATGTGATCTGTATTTATTACACTTATTTAATCTCTCATAGGGCATTTTCTCAATCAAAGAAATGAAGACACACTACTTTGAACTCTTATTAAAAAACATTGACATGAATAAGAAGACACTGTTGTTTTAAAATCATTACCGGCATTAAGTGGACTTTTGTTTTGACCCTGTGTGTAATCACAAAACTCTTCTCTAATTCACATTTTAGTGGAAGATGCCGGATGTAATGAATGTGATCTTTACTCCAGCCACTGACCTGCGTTTTATTGATCAGGGCGGCAAAATCCCTGTGCGGTGGACGGCGCCAGAAGCCATCCAGTATCGTAAATTCACCTCCGCCAGTGACGTGTGGAGTTATGGTGTTGTCATGTGGGAGGTGATGTCCTATGGAGAACGGCCTTACTGGGACATGTCCAATCAAGACGTGAGTTACTGCCTGATTGTCAAAGTACTAACACAACAGTGTTGCCACTGAGCCGGTGGACGACAGACCGTAAAGTAGAAATCTGTAAGACATGAAAGAAGTTCCATTTACAGCAGAACTCGGAATATACACATTTGGATTGAGTTAGGATTGGGGTTATGGTATATCTTGTGATCTTTTAAGTTCCAATCTATTAAATTCTGCTAAGTTTACCTATGTATTTGTACAGTACATGTACAAACTTTAGAGAACAATTTCAGTAGTCAGTTAGTTTCATCATCAAACAAACGGATTGTCAGATAATCATAAAAAAGAAAGTCATTTGTCAAACCAAAATCTAACATTTTTCTATTCCAGCTTCTAAAGATATTATTTTGGGTTTGGGAACTTCATATTTAAGACTGTACTGACTTAACAATAGATGAATACGTTTTAAAGGCATATGTAACATTATTATTGCAAATGGTAAATGGTTTAAAAAGAAAAAAACTGCTATTACTTGCAGCTGTGTCATGTGTAACAGAGTCTCGAGTTTCTTTGGTTTCTCAAGAATCTCAAATATCAGAATATTTAATAATGAATGATTAACAAATACTAGTATAAAGAGTGGGAGAAAATGAATTTACACGCTACGGCTAATTGTGGTCTCAACTGATTTCCACTGTCTAAACTAACTAAGGATAATGAAAAGCGTCAGGATACGAGATTCTCCGACATTCTACTCTAATTATCCGTAATGAAGTCATCTCAGTGAAACTTAGAAAATCACTGACAAAAATCCCAGTCTGCGTTTTTCTTTGAGGTTTCCGTGCAGGACCCTCATGAGTACAGCTCAGCGGGGTTAGTAACCTTGGCTTTAATTAGTTCAAGAAGTCTCTGTCTTTTTATTCTTGCAGTGCGATTTTATTGGAAGGAAAAAGCTGCTAAAAATGTGACTGGCATAAAAAAAGGCACTCCCAACAACATGGGTTTGATGGTGCTATTATGCACTTATAACTTGTCATGCAGATTTAAATTCCAGTTCAAAATGACTTGCTGTAATTGGAAACAGTGAGAGAAACAGTTGTTGAACCAATAACAACACAAACAACTTGTGCATATGTTGTAGTTTACCCAGAGTTTAGTGATTTGTAGTCGATGTGTAGAATCAGCTCCGATGTTAAAGCAGCACTGCACAAACAAACAGATGGTGTCGTCATGCTTAGTTCAACATCAAGTGCAAACACTTTCAGAGTCGTCTGGAGCTTTAGGTGAGCTTTGTAAAGTGTGAGGACATATTCCCAGGTGATGCCTTTGTGATGACGTCAAACTTAAAGTGTGATTGCATGAAAGGGATTGAGTTTTGTGTTGTCCTGTAAACAGATCACTCCCCACACTGAAGTCCATAGAGAGATTCAGGGATTTTACATCACGGCTGCCTCCAACACTGAGTTCAAATGAGTTAGTCTGTGGCTTCATTGTTTGAAATGAAGCCACAGACTTTGGATTCCTTTGAAGTGACACAAACTCACCAAACCAGCCACAATTCATGTGTAACCAGCAAGTTTAAAACAATGATTTTCTCTCTGGAATTTGGCATGGAAGAGTGAACGGCTTACAAAATGTAGTTTCCAGTTCAAAGAGGCAAGATAATTAAGATGAATTGGCCAATACTAGGTTGGCAATCAATCAATCACCATAATCAATCGCCATTATCATAATTGGACGAACCAAAAAAACTGACTCTGGCAAAACTGTTCAGTGACTGCAATGAAAATGAAAAAAATGAATTAAATTTAAAAGTTATTTCATTTATTAAAATAACATTGAGTTGTTAGCTTATTTTGAGCAGCGAAACATGCTAATGTTGTTAGCAGCATACATGCAGCCTCTATAAGCTCAGTGTATGTCCTCATAATAAATATTTATTTATTTATTTACACTGGGGGCTCGTCCAGGATATTTTGCACTCCTGCGAGGAAGTAGAACAAAAAGATACCCCAATGGCAGCCATGTTGTCAATAAGAACTTACTGTACATGTCTTAGACTGATCTGTATCATGATGATCTGATGTTTTAGAGTCTTTAGAGCTGAATCCATTCTCTCCTGCCTTATTATTAATCTAGCACAACATTATGGTGGTTCAATACTAAATCACGTTGTTTTGTCCCGTTTTAAATCATCACTCTTGTTGTATGGTCAGCATTGCAATTATTACACTAATTTACATTGCAAAAGAAAAAGCTAAATCACTTTTGCTTAAACACAAACACACCTCACTTGTCCTGGCCGTCTCTCGTTGAGGGCGCCTGAACGCACCAGACCACTTAGAACCTGTTCTTATCACCAGACACTTGACGCAGTTTGACTGATGGTAGAAAGCAACAGATTCTGGCCTTTAGGATTCCTGCATGGCGTCCAGTGTTCACTACCCCGCAGCACAGGGGCCAAACATAATTAAGATTCTGCGAGCCTCCAAAGCAGTGGCCTGCTGATTGAACAATCCCATGTTAGAAATGCTAAAAGAGACGTCTGGATGCTGAAATGGTGCATGTGGTGGTTTGCCACTGCACAACTTGACAGACATCAATGTCAGAAAATGTTTGCACTTTGTCAAGATGTCTGCAAACATCCTCTGGGGATGTTGGAAGAACACGATTTGCATTTTTCCCCAACACTTTCACTGTTTTGACACCTTTTTCCCTCCATGACTCATTGTTGTATGAGAAGTCCTGACAGGAATAGCTGATGAATATACAGTGTTCAGAAACACACGGCTCCTCATCCATACGAAATAGGAAAGAGGGAGGAAGAGGTTCCAATGAAAGTGCGGGCTGCACTTACTTTTTTTGTGGTATTGACTTTTAAAGGACTTGGGGAATGATTCTCAGCAAAACAACTCTGTCTGCACTGTTCCATATAGTACCTTGGTAAATATCTGCAAACAGTTTCACTGTTGAGATGTGACTAACAGCGTGCACAGGCAATAAACAAGCAGTTTACCTATGTAAATGACTATTGCAGTAGAAGCTCTGGCTTCATTTACATTCAGATTTTCTCCAGGACAATAGTTATGGGTCGTTTTAAAACTTGTCCAAAGTGAAATTTAATGCGCGTCCCATTTGGACTCTATTGTGAAACTAAACAAAACTACCAACCAATATCTCAGCAAACTAAAGTTCAACATAACTGAAAACAAGGCCAGGATTCTCAATAGAGCGTGTTGGCATTGGATTAATACATGTCCAGAACTTCCAGAACTGCCTGACAATTCCCAATAAAGAAGTATCTTTTAGCAGAATTGTTGTAGGGAAATAGAAATGGGCACCATTAGCAGTAGCATTAGCATGAGTCAGACATGACCTGCTCAGTGTCTGTTTGGTATATTGGTGCAGTTTTAAGGGGAAATGATCACAAACACGTTGCTCGTCAATTACCTCTCAGCAGTCTGGCTACAAACAACATCTGCTGCACACATGCGACTTAGTGAGGCCCATTACACATCTGGATAAAAACACTACATGCTGATGCTAAATGGGCCTAGGTTAAGCTGAGAGTTTAAGGTTAGTTTTAGGTTCAAACCAAAGGCTGATATTAGGTTTTTACGTCTAAACCAAGGCTGATTCTTTGGGTTTAAGCTTTATGCTGATTCTAAAAGGCTTAGTTTAGTTTAAACCATGTGCTATTCTGTATAATATTAATCTAGCAAAGCTAGTATGGTACTAAAGGGGAGTAATACATCACTTAGGGTTATAGTAAAAGGTTATGGCTGGGGATTAGTGTAATAAACTTTGATACAAGGGCTTTGGGATTTAGGATGATCGTAAATGCTGACATTAATGATCTGTTTATGTTTGCATTCTCCAGGTCATTAAGGCGATAGAGGAGGGCTACCGTCTTCCAGCCCCCATGGACTGTCCGCCCGGCTTGCATCAGCTAATGCTGGACTGCTGGCAGAAAGACAGAGCAGAGCGTCCCAAATTCGATCAGATAGTCGGCATCCTTGATAAGATGATCCGTAACCCTAACACCTTGAAAACCCCGGTGGGAACGTGTACAAGGTGAGGAAATAAAGCCCAGACTGACATTGTGAAATGAGGAATTTCAACTTTTTTCTTTTTTAACTTCGTTAGAGGATGATCCAAAGTGTCCAGTGCATGATTTAGTCTCTGTAGTTCACAGATGAAAGATAAATCCTCAGGGATCGATATCCCAAAGCAGCTTCCATGGCTTTATGGTCAATAGCTGGAGCTTTTAAATCAATCTCTATAATGAGTTCCTGGTACTTTAAAGTGCAGCAGGGACTCCAGACCTCGCTCTGACGCCTGTCAAATGAATTCTATTTGCAGTCAGAACATACTTTCACGAGGTGAGATTAAGACCAGGAGGTTATAGCTGGTTAGAAAAGCACTTTGCTATAAGGAGACAGTGTGGGCCGAACGCATACGGCACTTGAAAATGATATCGAACTAAAATAATTTCCAGAGCTAGAGGGTAGAAAGGTGACGCGTGACTTCTTCTTATTTGTCAAGTTTGTGATGACTGATGCTCTATTTGTTGCACCTTTGGACGACTTTGGTGATCGCTGTATCTCGTCTCGAGTCGGACTGAGCCAAAACAATATCGGTCTGACACAGGACAAAATCACTGCGTCAAATACTGGGGACAAAAAAACAAGTCTTTGTTCTGTATGAGAGCAGAATATTCACAGCTGAAGCTTTATGGTTTTATTTTTAAAATGACTAGGGTAATAAACAAGATGCAAGTTCTTTCTTTAATGTTCACAAAAATATGTTAATTTAAATACTGCAAACTGCACTTTGTTATTTTTAACATTACATCTTTAAATAAGTGTCTTTGCATATTAAGTGTTGGCAGTGTCATACTATAGAAGATACAAGGACAATGTGTTGTTTTATGCAGTAGACGTTGGGGGCATCTGTATATTGATAACACTAGCGATATTGGTTTTGGACAAACAGGGATTGATGCATCTCTAGCCTCCAGTTTTACTGTTTTTTGATTTTTTGTTAGTAAAATGTTTCCTGCCCACACACACACACACATACACTGACGTCAACATCTTCCTGTGCTCATCCCGCAGACCAATTAGTCCACTGTTAGATCAGAACACACCAGACTTCACCGCTTTCCGCTCGGTGGGAGAGTGGCTGGAAGCCATCAAGATGGAGCGATACAGAGACAACTTCACAGCGGCTGGCTACACTTCCCTGGAATCTGTGGCCAGGATGTCAATCGAGTGAGTAGATACGCAGCCCTCCAGGGTTCAAGCATCAGCAGAGAGCATTAATGCACGGCCGTGTTTCCACTGGGATCTCAATTACACTTCCCTTCCACCCAAACCTAGATGAAGTCAAAATCTACTTTCTTGCAATTCACATTCAAGCGCAGTGTAAATGTTCATATCATTTGCCTGGACCTTCATTTACTGCGTGTGCAGAGAGAAGTGTCCTTTATTAGGCCTTTAGTTTTAATTTTCCACTTGTTTTATTACTATAATTTATCATAATTTAGTCAGGGGCCTCCCTGTTTATTGATTCTCCTGTGCCCCCTGTTTTAATTTGCTCGTAATGCAAACTAAACACTTTCCTCCATGTTTACGTGTTGTGTTGAGTTGTGTTGATAAATTCAATAAAAAAAAAGGGCAGGCTATTCTCGCTACAATATTATTGCTCTGTCTGTATATTGTCAGATATCAATGAAAGTCAATTAAACACTTTTGTGTTGTTTGAAATTAAAATGCATTTCCATGGCTTAGAGGAGAACATTTGGTAATTCAGTTTTGTCGTTTTGTTTGTGGCTCAAATGAAAATACAGTTATTAGAATTACATGGAGTGAAGTTTGTCTTAAAATATAGAAATGATATGACTCATTGTTATTGTACTTGACGTTCATAAACTCCACAAAACCAAACTCTACCCACTCACCACTTTACTTTTTTTTTTTTTTTTTTTAAACTTGCTTTTGCAACTTATGTAGCAAACAAAAGAGATAAATGCAAAATAACATAATAACATAATAGAAGCAACGTTCCTCCTGGATTTGTTTTAGTTTTTAGTTTGTTTAGACTTTCATTACTGATTTTCTTTGGTGAAAATAAATAATGAAAAAAAAATTGAGTCTGAAAGAGAGAAAAACTTAACATTTAATTGACCAGTTACTTCAGCCAAAAATAATGACTCCTTTAACTGCAGTATTAAAACTATGATCATTTGCTCAGCAGTGTGTGAAAGCCACGTTTAGCCCAAAGCTTCACTCTAATATCTTTTTTTATTTTTAGAAATTGCAAGGTTACAGTACATTTGTGTTTTTTTTCCTATAACTGCCCTGAAGTGTTTTCCAAGTGTTTTTTTGTCACAATTTTAAAGATAAATCATTACATCCCTCATCAATATAAAAGATCCTCACAGAGGCCGCATTACTGTGTATTATAGTTCATTCTTATTCGATGAGAACATGTGAAAATCCAAATTTCTGCATGAATCCATACTGTGATCTTTTTAAAAAGAGCTGCCTTCCAGATGTCAACATGTCTCCACTCGATAAAATGTTTCACGCAAGTAAGACTAAGATCACTTAAGATCAAAGTTTCCTTTGTTGTCGATTCATAATTTATGTTTGAACTCTAAAGATGCGATTGAAAAAGCAAACGTGTGTGTTCAGCTGCCTGTTTTTGTTCCACTCCTTTCCTCACAACAAAGAACTGTAAATCTCTCTGGTTTTTGTCCCGGTGCACTGATGGACTGATGTGTCCTCCTCTCTTGCAGGGACGTGATGAGCTTGGGGATCACGCTGGTGGGCCATCAGAAGAAGATCATGAGCAGCATACAGACCGCGAGAGCCCAGATGCTGCATCTCCACGGCACTGGTGTCCAGGTGTGACTAGGACGGGCCTCCACCTCGGGCAGGGGCGGAAACGAACTCCCACGGAACTGAAATGGAGCAGCGTCCTGGACGTAACCAGGATCTGCAAAGCAAACAGACATCTGTCGTGTCTGTCTCTTCCGGCTGTGTCCGGAGCGAAATCATTCCTTTGTTCCTCAGTGAAGGATTGTGGTGCGAGTCTTTAGAGAGCAGTAAAGAGAGGAGAAGGGCGACAAAGACAAAAAAACAACAAAAAAAAGAAACTACCTTGGCGAGACTCTTATTTGTTCTTTCTTTGTTTTTACAAACTCAACCACATATCAAATTGGACCCGAGTTTGATGCTTATTTTTCTCCTTTGAAAAAGAACAAAAAAAACTAAAACATTAGTCTCTTTGCCATCTTTGATTTTTCTGATTGGTTCACTTAGTTTTTATCTGCTACAGTGACATTTTGAATTCTTTTATCTGTACTTGACAACAGGGTAAAACTTCTCTTTCATCCAAAACTGAGGGAAAAACACTTTAGGTGCAGATCCCGAGGCAAACCGGACCGTGTGAACTGTTTGCAGTGGTTCGTGTTTTCGTGCTTCACCTCGCGGCCGGGAGTGAGGGAGCATTTCACGTGGCTTTCGGATTTTTTTTTTGTATTGAGGAGTTTTTCCGATGAGTGCGACACTTGCTCTTCAAATCACCAGACGTTGTTTTTGGCTTTTGCTGTTTGATTGGGTTTTTTTTTCTTCTTATCAGAGTAGCAATATCCTTTTGTCTTAGCGTTCACCACAGGACACACAGAAACCGTGACTCGGTTATTGAGTAGAATGTTTTAGCACTGTTTGAAAGATTGTACTGAAATTGAAGCCAACGCTTATTGTTTTGCCGTCATTTTGCCTGAAATGTTGCACACAGGAATTTGTAAGGGTGGATCCAACAAAGGTGTAGACGTAATACTGCCTTAAATATGTTTAATGATTAATTATTGCCACTATTTTAGGCACTTGAGCGGCGATGCTTTGTGCAGTTCATTTTAGAGGGTGAACAAACTCCCTGTGTGTTTGTGTTTAGTTTTTTTCTCTCTCTGGACACAGTTTTAAGGCCACGAGTTTAGACACAGTCGGCAAAGAGGAGGTGAAGTAAACAGAGCAATAATTACCAGGTAGAAATCAGAGTTGTTGTTTTTTTTAAAGGTGCTAGGTATAAACGCATGCGTGTGCTGTGCTGAGACAAAACCTTTTGGGAAGATTAAGTCACTGCTGCTGCAAGGGAAAGGAATGTACCTCTGTGACCTAAAAAAAAACAGAAAAAGGAAAAAAAAAATACAGCTGTGCCAAGTCATGCATTGAAATAATCATGTCTTACTCTGCCACTATGAGATGCTAAACATTTAATGACAACCAAGCATGGCACGGAGGTGTTTAACCAAGTGGCTGCAGCGATGAAAGAGGCAACATTTGAAAACACTAGAGATGTGCCAATTAGATCTGCTGATATCATCTTCTGACACCAACGCGCCGCACAGAAATCAAAGCGCCCCTTCAGGCTTTGGGTATGAAAACGGAGGAACCTGCGTCTCGAGCAGTTCACGCTGTTAAGACGCCATCATTCTGCCTCTGTAGGCGGCTGCTTCACAGGCCCTTTTGTTTATTCATGCATCTCCGCCGTTCATCATCCCTCAGGCATGAACACAACATGCATTTAAGTGTCTCTTAAGATGACTCCCCCTTTTCTTTCACACGGTTGTATATGTGGAGAAAAGAGACAAGGGGGTTCCTCGCAGAATGCATCCTAAAAGCCAAGCAACCTATTTGGTGCCATCTGTCTCCACTTCAAATGCAAAAGAGAGAGCTAGTTAGCGCGTTGGCGAAGTTTTAGTGCAGAATGTTGTGTATACAGCTCCATTCATCCGTTGCCAAATGAGTTCACACAATGCTGATTAACCTATCAGCTCCACGCGACTCTCTTGGTGTTTTTTGTCCTGTGTGAAATCCCCATGCTGCGCTCAGAGGGTGAGAGACAGACGGAAGCACAACCGCTACATAGCGCTAGTAAAGCAAGATGGCCGCAAACACCAAAAGGTGCCCACAGAAAGGTTCAGAAGTGGAGTCTACAGCTTAAAGAGAAACATGGAGAAACATGGATGGTCAGCAAGTGGAGGGGATAAATGTATATTGCAACTGGGTAGTGGTAGGGGTGGAGTTGGGGTGAGATCACCAGGGCTAATGGTGTGTTCCATTTGTTGTCGCACAAGGTCAGGGGATGTTCTTTCAGTGGGAACGCCCTCTGAACTCACATATCCCAGTATACAAGCACTGCTTCTTTTACAGTGAATAGCACTCCTGTTGTATTCGCTTTAGACAGTAAATATGTTGCCAACTGGTATTGCTAATTGTGGCTAACAGTGACGAGCCCCTGGATATGTATGTGTCCACTTGCAGCTCCGACTTGCGATGAAAATGGAATGCAGCGTTTTGTCATGTACAGGCGAGGCCACAGTAACACGCCAGAGCGTTAAAAACAAATGGATATTAAAGAGTGGTGACACAATAGGCAATAGACCACCTCATGTCGGTCCACCCTCCACGGGTGGCCGCGTAGACCGTGTTCTCTGAAGGAGGCGGCCCATGTATTAAGACACAGCTGTCGAGGGACCAGAGAGCATTACGTCAATGACCTGACCACACTTGTATGCACATCTGTAAACTTTAAACGCAGCTCTTGGAATGATCCCACCTATCGCAGACGTATGTTGAGAACTATTTTCACTGCGGGACTGTGCAGCTGTGAGCCCTCGTGTCACTTTCTCTCACAAGCACACGCCCTTTATCCATACAGCAAAGCTCAGCAATTGGGTCTTGGCCAAACCTTTGAATTGAATACGGACACAAAGTTGTTCAGTCAGCACAAAACTCCCCAGTTCATAGCAGCACTCACTCACTCTCTGTCTCGCCACCCCCCCTCATTTTAGCTCTTGATTTTCAAAGTGGGCCCCTGGAGGCCCCCCTCACACCCTGTCCCTCCTCCCTCCCCCCCCCCGTGCTGGGGAAACAGCAGTTTCGGGCCAAATTGAGATTATATCCAGGATAAAATCGATCCATTGTCCAGACCACCTGTAACCACCACCACCAGCAAAGTCACTTTTCTGTCTGTTTCAGCTTCTTTTCCCTTCACACTCTGAACATGAGCTCACTCAGCTCGGGACAGAAACAATATGTTTTGCTGTGGCTCTATTCCAGCAGAAATAAAAATATAAAAAGGAATATAGGAAAGAAAGAAAAAACATAAATCTGCAGGATGTGTGTAGACAGTTGGAATCAGGAATGGAAGCTAGAGTATGAAGTTATTTTTCAAATCTTGTGGTACAGCAGTTGGACACGTGTTTCACCGCTGTGGCGAGGTGGTGGATACTTCCAAAGAGCGCAGCACTGTTGATTGTGTCAGAAATGAGTCAAGATTTGAGGGAATCTTTGTATATGCTCTAATTGTAAAACTTGTACATTTTATTTATATTGTTTTTTTTTACACATATTACTCAGTAGAGAGCTCTGAATACATCGGAAATGCACTATATTTTTATATCTCGCAGATGAATTATTGTCACCCACACAATTTCAGTTGTACATAATTTCTCATTTAGGACCAAAGACAGTTGATAGGAACTCCATCTTTACTTTGACTTTGTCTTTCTTTTGCCTTTTAGTTGGTTGTACAGTGATACAAATGGTCAATGTATTATTTATTTTTCTGTGATGAAAGTATTGAGAATATTCACTGGTCAAATGTATTTTCCCCGACAGAAGAAGAATCATTTAATTAGACAAATTTCTTGTTACATAGACAATTCTTTTTGCTTTGTAACCTTTGTAATAGACTGTACATATATTTTTGGAAATATAATACAATCTCTATAGAAGTTGTGGGTGTCCTTTGCTGTGTTTTTGTCCATTTTCATTATCTGGATGGTGGTTGTTTCATGAACTACAATCAGATTTGTGATGTGTGTGGTAGTCGCACTTCAAGGACGATTATAGCTGCTTTCAAACATGGCCAATGGTCACTTCACACCATATTAACAGTACATTTTACATACAAATGCACTCTTAATTAAAAATTAGTCATCTAACTATGACTTTTTTGTGAAACTTTTGATGACATACTAAACTATGATATTTTGGTGACTTTTTGGACGACATACTAAACAATTAAATTTCTGTCAAAATTTGGAAGTCAACGACATACTGAACTATGACTTTGTTGTAAAATTTTTGATGACATACTAAACTATGACTCTTGTCAAATATTTGACAACATACTAAACTATGATATTTTGGTGATTTTTTGGACGACATACTGAATTATGACTTTTTTGTAAATTTTTTGATGACATACTATACTATGATGTTTTGGTGACTTTTTGGACGACATACTGAACTATGACATTTTTGTTCAATTTTGGGCGCGATACTAAACTATGACTTTTTTGTCAAATTTTGGATGACATACTAAACTATGACATTTTTGTAAAATTTTGGACAACATACTAAACTATGACTTTTTTGTCAAATTTTGAACGACATACTAAACTATGACATTTTTGTTAAATTTTGAACGACATACTAAACTATGACATTTTTGTCGAATTTTGATCGACATACTAAACCATGACTTTTTTGTCAAATTTTGAACGACATACTAAACTATGACATTTTTGTTAAATTTTGAACGACATACTAAACTATGACATTTTTGTCGAATTTTGATCGACATACTAAACCATGACTTTTTTTGTCAAATTTTTGATGAAATACTAAACTATGACTTTTTTGTCAAATTTTGGACGACTTATTAAACTATGATATTTTGGTGACTTTTTGGACGACATACTAAACTATGACATTTTTGTCAAATTTTTGATGAAATACTAAACCATGACTTTTTTTGTCAAATTTTTGATGAAATACTAAACTATGACTTTTTTGTCAAATTTTGGACGACATACTAAACTATGATATTTTGTTGACTTTTTGGACGACATACTGAACTATGACTTTTTTGTTAAATTTTGGACGACATACTGAACTATGACTTTTTTGTCAAATTTTGGACGACTTACTAAACTATGACTTTTTTGTCAAATTTTGGACGACATACTAAACTGTGACGTTTTTGTCAAATTTTGGATGACATACTAAACCATGACATTTTTGTCAAATTTTGGACGACAGACTAAACTATGACTTTTTTGTCAAATTTTGGACGACATTCTATACTATGACTTTTTTGACCGATTTTGGACGACATACTATACTATGACTTTTTTGACACATTTTGGACGACGTGCCATACAATGACAAAATCGGTCAAAAAAGTCATAGTATAGTATGTTGTCCAAAATCGGTCAAAAATGTCATAGTATAGTATGGTGTCCAAAATTGGTCAAAAAAGTCATAGTATAGTATGTCGTCCAAAATCGGTCAAAAATGTCATAGTAAAGTAAGTCGTCCAAAATCGTTCAAAATTGTCATAGTATAGTGAGTCTTCCGTTCAAAAAAGTCATAGTATAGTATGTCCTCCAAAATGTGAATAAAAAGTCATAGTATAGTATGTCGTCCAAAATGTGACAAAAAAGTCATATTATAGTATGTCGTCCAAAATGTGACAAAAAAGTCATAGTATAGTAAGTCGTCCAAAATTGGTCAAAAATGTCATAGTATAGTATGACATCCAAAATCGGTCAAAAATGTCATAGTATAGTAAGTCGTCCAAAATCGGTCAAAAAAGTCATAGTATAGTATGTCGTCCAAAATCGGTCAAAAAAGTCATAGTATAGTATGTCGTCCAAAATCGTTCAAAATTGTCATAGTATAGTGAGTCTTCTGTTCAAAAAAGTCATAGTATAGTTTGTCCTCCGAAATGTGAATAAAAAGTCATAGTATAGTATGTCGTCCAAAATCACCCAAAAAAGTTATAGTATAGTATGTCGTCCAAAATCACCCAAAAAAGTCATAGTATAGTATGTCGTCCAAAATGTGACAAAAAAGTCATAGTATAGTATGTCGTCCAAAATGTGACAAAAAAGTCATAGTATAGTATGTCATCCAAAATCATTCAAAAAAGTCATAGTATAGTATGTCGTCCAAAATGTGACAAAAAAGTCATAGTATAGTATGTCATCCAAAATGTGTCAAAAAAGTCATAGTATAGTATGTCGTCCAAAATCAGTCAAAAAAGTCATAGTATAGTATGCCGTCCAAAATCGGTCAAAAAAGTCATAGTATAGTATGGCGTCCCAAATCGGTCAAAAAATGTCATATTATAGTAAGTCGTCCAAAATCGGTCAAAAAAGTCATAGTAAAGTATGTTGTCCAAAATCACTCAAAAAAGTCATAGTATAGTATGTCGTCCAAAATCGGTCAAAAAAGTCATAGTATAGTATGTCGTCCAAAATCGTTCAAAATTGTCATAGTATAGTGAGTCTTCCGTTCAAAAAAGTCATAGTATAGTATGTCCTCCAAAATGTGAATAAAAAGTCATAGTATAGTATGTCGTCCAAAATCACCCAAAAAAGTCATAGTATAGTATGTCGTCCAAAATCGGTTAAAAAAGTCATAGTATAGTATGTCGTTCAAAATGTGTCAAAAAAGTCATAGTATAGTATGTCGTCCAAAATCACTCAAAAAAGTCATAGTATAGTATGCCGTCCAAAATGTGACAAAAAAGTCATAGTATAGTATGTCATCCAAAATCATTCAAAAAAGTCATAGTATAGTATGTCGTCCAAAATCAGTCAAAAAAGTCATAGTATAGTATGTCATCCAAAATGTGTCAAAAAAGTCATAGTATAGTATGTCGTCCAAAATCGGTCAAAGAAGTCATAGTATAGTATGTCGTCCAAAATCACCCAAAAAAGTCATAGTATAGTATGTCGTCCAAAATGTGTCAAAAAAGTCATAGTATAGTATGTCGTCCAAAATCAGTCAAAAAAGTCATAGTATAGTATGTCGTCCAAAATCAGTCAAAAAAGTCATAGTATAGTATGTCGTCCAAAATCACCCAAAAAAGTCATAGTATAGTATGTCGTCCAAAATGTGTCAAAAAAGTCATAGTATAGTATGTCGTCCAAAATCGGTCAAAAAAGTCATAGTATAGTATGTCGTCCAAAATCAGTCAAAAAAGTCATAGTATAGTATGTCGTCCAAAATGTGTCAAAAAAGTCATAGTATAGTATGTCGTCAAAAAACAGTCAAAAAAGTCATAGTATAGTATGTCTTCCAAAATCGGTCAAAAAAGTCATAGTATAGTATGTCGTCCAAAATCAGTCAAAAAAGTCATAGTATAGTATGTCGTCCAAAATGTGTCAAAAAAGTCATAGTATAGTATGTCGTCAAAAAACGGTCAAAAAAGTCATAGTATAGTATGTCGTCCAAAATCAGTCAAAAAAGTCATAGTATAGTATGTTGTCCAAAATCGGTCAAAAATGTCATAGAATAGTATGGTGTCCAAAATTGGTCAAAAAAGCCATAGTATAGTATGTCGTCCAAAATCGGTCAAAAATGTCATAGTATAGTAAGTCGTCCAAAATCGTTCAAAATTGTCATCGTATAGTGAGTCTTCCGTTCAAAAAAGTCATAGTATAGTATGTCCTCCAAAATGTGAATAAAAAGTCATAGTATAGTATGTCGTCCAAAATGTGACAAAAAAGTCATAGTATAGTATGTCGTCCAAAATGTGACAAAAAAGTCATAGTATAGTATGTCGTCCAAAATGTGACAAAAAAGTCATAGTATAGTAAGTGGTCCAAAATTGGTCAAAAATGTAATAGTATAGTATGACATCCAAAATCGGTCAAAAATGTCATAGTATAGTAAGTCGTCCAAAATCGGTCAAAAAAATCATAGTATAGTATGGCGTCCCAAATCGGTCAAAAAATGTCATATTATAGTAAGTCGTCCAAAATCGGTCAAAAAAGTCATAGTAAAGTATGTTGTCCAAAATCGGTCAAAAATGTCATAGTATAGTATGGTGTCCAAAATCGGTCAAAAAGTCATAGTATAGTATGTCGTCCAAAATCACTCAAAAAAGTCATAGTATAGTATGTTGTCCAAAATCGGTCAAAAAAGTCATAGTATAGTATGTCGTCCAAAATCGTTCAAAATTGTCATAGTATAGTGAGTCTTCCGTTCAAAAAAGTCATAGTATAGTATGTCGTCCAAAATCGGTCAAAAAAGTCATAGTATAGTATGTAGTCCAAAATCGGTCAAAGAAGTCATAGTATAGTATGTCGTCCAAAATCGGTCAAAAAAGTCATAGTATAGTATGTCGTCCAAAATGTGTCAAAAAAGTCATAGTATAGTATGTCGTCCAAAATCACTCAAAAAAGTCATAGTATAGTATGCCGTCCAAAATCGGTCAAAAAAGTCATAGTATAGTATGTCGTCCAAAATCGGTCAAAAAAGTCATAGTATAGTATGTCGTCCTAAATGTGTCAAAAAAGTCATACTATAGTATGTCGTCCAAAATCACCCAAAAAAGTCATAGTATAGTATGTTGTCCAAAATCGGTTAAAAAAGTCATAGTATAGTATGTCGTCCAAAATCGATCAAAAAAGTCATAGTATAGTATGTCGTCCAAAATGTGAAAAGAAAGTCACAGTATGTCATCTAATTTAATACCAACACTCCTCAGGACTGCAGACGGAACTTGTTTCAACCAGGGCTTGAACCCCAGTATTCTATGTTAAAGCCAAAAGTGCTAACCACTACACCAACCTTGTTCTCGAAAAAACTTTCAATCATCATGCAAAAGTATGTCGTCCAAAATCAGTCAAAAAAGTCATAGTATAGTATGTCGTCAAAAAACGGTCAAAAAAGTCATAGTATAGTATGTCGTCCAAAATCAGTCAAAAAAGTCATAGTATAGTATGTTGTCCAAAATCGGTCAAAAATGTCATAGAATAGTATGGTGTCCAAAATTGGTCAAAAAAGCCATAGTATAGTATGTCGTCCAAAATCGGTCAAAAATGTCATAGTATAGTAAGTCGTCCAAAATCGTTCAAAATTGTCATCGTATAGTGAGTCTTCCGTTCAAAAAAGTCATAGTATAGTATGTCCTCCAAAATGTGAATAAAAAGTCATAGTATAGTATGTCGTCCAAAATGTGACAAAAAAGTCATAGTATAGTATGTCGTCCAAAATGTGACAAAAAAGTCATAGTATAGTATGTCGTCCAAAATGTGACAAAAAAGTCATAGTATAGTAAGTGGTCCAAAATTGGTCAAAAATGTAATAGTATAGTATGACATCCAAAATCGGTCAAAAATGTCATAGTATAGTAAGTCGTCCAAAATCGGTCAAAAAAATCATAGTATAGTATGGCGTCCCAAATCGGTCAAAAAATGTCATATTATAGTAAGTCGTCCAAAATCGGTCAAAAAAGTCATAGTAAAGTATGTTGTCCAAAATCGGTCAAAAATGTCATAGTATAGTATGGTGTCCAAAATCGGTCAAAAAGTCATAGTATAGTATGTCGTCCAAAATCACTCAAAAAAGTCATAGTATAGTATGTTGTCCAAAATCGGTCAAAAAAGTCATAGTATAGTATGTCGTCCAAAATCGTTCAAAATTGTCATAGTATAGTGAGTCTTCCGTTCAAAAAAGTCATAGTATAGTATGTCGTCCAAAATCGGTCAAAAAAGTCATAGTATAGTATGTAGTCCAAAATCGGTCAAAGAAGTCATAGTATAGTATGTCGTCCAAAATCGGTCAAAAAAGTCATAGTATAGTATGTCGTCCAAAATGTGTCAAAAAAGTCATAGTATAGTATGTCGTCCAAAATCACTCAAAAAAGTCATAGTATAGTATGCCGTCCAAAATCGGTCAAAAAAGTCATAGTATAGTATGTCGTCCAAAATCGGTCAAAAAAGTCATAGTATAGTATGTCGTCCTAAATGTGTCAAAAAAGTCATACTATAGTATGTCGTCCAAAATCACCCAAAAAAGTCATAGTATAGTATGTTGTCCAAAATCGGTTAAAAAAGTCATAGTATAGTATGTCGTCCAAAATCGATCAAAAAAGTCATAGTATAGTATGTCGTCCAAAATGTGAAAAGAAAGTCACAGTATGTCATCTAATTTAATACCAACACTCCTCAGGACTGCAGACGGAACTTGTTTCAACCAGGGCTTGAACCCCAGTATTCTATGTTAAAGCCAAAAGTGCTAACCACTACACCAACCTTGTTCTCGAAAAAACTTTCAATCATCATGCAAAAGTATGTCAACCAAAATCAGTCAAAAAAGTCATAGTATAGTATGTCGTCCAAAATCGGTCAAAAAAGTCATAGTATAGTATGTCGTCCAAAATGTGTCAAAAAAGTCAGAGTATAGTATGTCGTCCAAAATGTGTCAAAAAAGTCATAGTATAGTATGTCGTCCAAAATCGGTCAAAAAAGTCATAGTATAGTATGTCGTCAAAAATCAGTCAAAAAAGTCATAGTATAGTATGTCGTCCGAAATCACCCAAAAAAGTCATAGTATAGTATGTCGTCCAAAATCAGTCAAAAAAGTCATAGTATAGTATGTCGTCCAAAATCACCCAAAAAAGTCATAGTATAGTATGTCGTCCAAAATGTGTCAAAAAAGTCATAGTATAGTATGTCGTCCAAAATGTGTCAAAAAAGTCATAGTATAGTATGTCGTCCAAAATCACTCAAAAAAGTCATAGTATAGTATGCCGTCCAAAATCGGTCAAAAAAGTCATAGTATAGTATGTCGTCCAAAATGTGTCAAAAAAGTCATAGTATAGTATGTCGTCCAAAATCACTCAAAAAAGTCATAGTATAGTATGCCGTCCAAAATCGGTCAAAAAAGTCATAGTATAGTATGTCGTCCAAAATGTGTCAAAAAAGTCATAGTATAGTATGTCGTCCTAAATGTGTCAAAAAAGTCATAGTATAGTATGTCGTCCAAAATCGGTTAAAAAAGTCATAGTATAGTATGTTGTCCAAAATCGGTTAAAAAAGTCATAGTATAGTATGTCGTCCAAAATCGATCAAAAAAGTCATAGTATAGTATGTCGTCCAAAATCGGTCAAACAAGTCATAGTATAGTATGTCGTCCAAAATGTGAAAAGAAAGTCACAGTTTGTCATCTAATTTAATACCAACACTCCTCAGGACTGCAGAGGGAACTTGTTTCAACCAGGGCTTGAACCCCAGTATTCTATGTTAAAGCCAAAAGTGCTAACCACTACACCAACCTTGTTCTCAAAAAAACTTTCAATCATCATGCAAAAGTATGTCAACCAAAATCAGTCAAAAAAGTCATAGTATAGTATGTCGTCCAAAATCGGTCAAAAAAGTCATAGTATAGTATGTCGTCCAAAATGTGTCAAAAAAGTCAGAGTATAGTATGTCGTCCAAAATGTGTCAAAAAAGTCATAGTATAGTATGTCGTCCAAAATCGGTCAAAAAAGTCATAGTATAGTATGTCGTCCAAAATGTGTCAAAAAAGTCAGAGTATAGTATGTCGTCCAAAATGTGTCAAAAAAGTCATAGTATAGTATGTCGTCCAAAATCGGTCAAAAAAGTCATAGTATAGTATGTCGTCCAAAATCAGTCAAAAAAGTCATAGTATAGTATGCCGTCCGAAATCAGTCAAAAAAGTCATAGTATAGTATGTCGTCCGAAATCACCCAAAAAAGTCATAGTATAGTATGTCGTCCAAAATCAGTCAAAAAAGTCATAGTATAGTATGTCGTCCAAAATCAGTCAAAAAAGTCATAGTATAGTATGTCGTCCAAAATCAGTCAAAAAAGTCATAGTATAGTATGTCGTCCAAAATGTGTCAAAAAAGTCATAGTATAGTATGTCGTCAAAAAACGGTCAAAATAGTCATAGTATAGTATGTCGTCCAAAATCGGTCAAAAAAGTCATTGTATAGTATGTCGTCCAAAATGTGTCAAAAAAGTCATAGTATACTATGTCGTCCAAAATCACCCAAAAAAGTCATAGTATAGTATGTCGTCCAAAATGTGTCAAAAAAGTCATAGTATAGTATGTCGTCCAAAATCACCCAAAAAAGTCATAGTATAGTATGTCGTCCAAAATCACCCAAAAAAGTCATAGTATAGTATGTCGTCCAAAATGTGTCAAAAAAGTCATAGTATAGTATGTCGTCCAAAATGTGTCAAAAAAGTTATAGTATAGTATGTCGTCCAAAATCGATCAAAAAAGTCATAGTATAGTATGTCGTCCAAAATGTGAAAAAAAAGTCATAGTATAGTATGTCGTCCACAATTTGACAAAAAAGTCATAGTATAGTATGTCGTCCTAAATGTGTCAAAAAAGTCATAGTATAGTATGTCGTCCAAAATCACCCAAAAAAGTCATAGTATAGTTTGTCGTCCAAAATGTGTCAAAAAAGTCATAGTATAGTATGTCGTCCAAAATCGATCAAAAAAGTCATAGTATAGTATGTCGTCCAAAATCACCCAAAAAAGTCATAGTATAGTTTGTCGTCCAAAATGTGTCAAAAAAGTCATAGTATAGTATGTCGTCCAAAATCGATCAAAAAAGTCATAGTATAGTATGTCGTCCAAAATCGGTCAAACAAGTCATAGTATAGTATGTCGTCCAAAATGTGAAAAGAAAGACACAGTATGTCATCTAATTTAATACCAACACTCCTCAGGACTGCAGAGGGAACTTGTTTCAACCAGGGCTTGAACCCCAGTATTCTATGTTAAAGTCGAAAGTGCTAACCACTACACCAACCTTGTTCTCGAAAAAACTTTCAATCATCATGCAAAAGTATGTCAACCAAAATCAGTCAAAAAGTCATAGTATAGTATGTCGTCCAAAATCGGTCAAAAAAGTCATAGTATAGTATGTCGTCCAAAATCAGTCAAAAAAGTCATAGTATAGTATGTCGTCCAAAAACACCCAAAAAAGTCATAGTATAGTATGTTGTCCAAAATGTGTCAAAAAAGTCAGAGTATAGTATGTTGTCCAAAATGTGTCAAAAAAGTCATAGTATAGTATGTCGTCCAAAATCGGTCAAAAAAGTCATAGTATAGTATGTCGTCTAAAATCAGTCAAAAAAGTCATAGCATAGTATGTCGTCCAAAATCACCCAAAAAAGTCATAGTATAGTATGTCGTCCAAAATCACCCAAAAAAGTCAGAGTAAAGTATGTCGTCCAAAATGTGTCAAAAAAGTCATAGTATAGTATGTCGTCCAAAATCGGTCAAAAAAGTCATAGTATAGTATGTCGTCTAAAATCAATCAAAAAAGTCATAGTATAGTATGTCGTCCAAAATCACCCAAAAAAGTCATAGTATAGTATGTCGTCCACAAATTGACAAAAAAGTCATAGTATAGTATGTCGTCCTAAATGTGTCAAAAAAGTTATAGTATAGTATGTCGTCCAAAATCGGTCAAAAAAGTCATAGAATAGTATGTCGCCCACAATTTGACAAAAAAGTCATAGTATAGTATGTCGTCCAAAATCGATCAAAAAAGTCATAGTATAGTATGTCGTCCAAAATCGGTCAAATAAGTCAAAGTAAAGTATGTCGTCCAAAATCGATCAAAAAAGTCATAGTATAGTATGTCGTCCAAAATCGGTCAAACAAGTCATAGTATAGTATGTCGTCCAAAATGTGAAAAGAAAGTCACAGTATGTCATCTAATTTAATACCAACACTCCTCAGGACTGCAGAGGGAACTTGTTTCAACCAGGGCTTGAACCCCAGTATTCTATGTTAAAGCCAAAAGTGCTAACCACTACACCAACCTTGTTCTCAAAAAATCTTTCAATCATCATGCAAAAGTATGTCAACCAAAATCAGTCAAAAAAGTCATTGTATAGTATGTCGTCCAAAATGTGTCAATAAAGTCATAGTATAGTATGTCGTCCAAAATCGGTCAAAAAAGTCATAGTATAGTATGTCGTCCAAAATCGGTTAAAAAAGTCATAGTATAGTATGTCGTCCAAAATGTGAAAAAAAAGTCATAGTATAGTATGTCGTCCAAAATGTGAAAAAGAAGTCATAGTATAGTATGTCTTCCTAAATCAGTCAAACAAGTCATAGTATAGTATGTCGTCCAAAATCGGTTAAAAAAGTCATAGTATAGTATGTCGTCCAAAATCGGTCAAAAAAGTCATAGTATAGTATGTCGTCCAAAATCGGTCAAAAAAGTCATAGTATAGTATGTCGTCCAAAATCGGTCAAAAAAGTCATAGTATAGTATGTCGTCCAAAATCGGTCAAAAAAGTCATAGTATAGTATGTCGTCCAAAATCAGTCAAAAAAGTCATAGTATATTATGTCGTCCAAAATCGGTCACTTGTTGCCACAGTTCAAAGTGCGGTATTTCTGCAGCATATGCACAGCTGTTTAGTAGAACGGCCAATGGGACTGTGCTCTTAAAACTGCACTGTGATTGGTTAAAGTGTTGTGACATGGGATATATATTCCCCAAGGCTGTAAACGGAGCCAAAAGGAGGTGCAGGAGTCTGGATCTCGCTCAAATCACTTGATTTGCATTCTGCTGAAAGGTGATTATGGATTTATTGATCAGTGCTGCCAAAATGTGTTGCATACTACAGCTTTACACAGTTTAGTGCTGAGATGAATAGAATAATACAAAAATAAGTCCACTAAGCTCAGACATCCAGAGCCGTTTCCTCACAAACTGTATTTAATACTTTTACATTTGAATTTTTTGAAAATAGGAAATTTCAGCTTGACAAAGTACAACTATGTGAATAAACATTTCTCGTCTTCATTCAGAATCACAGACCGAAATAATATCAAGATCCTGTGGCGATCCAACACTGCTACACCCAACCCTTTTTTGTTCTGCCAAGCTCTGCTGTTGGAATGATTTATATGTCTGTCATCTTCTCAACCAGCCACAGCTCTTAAAGGATGGAGGATGCAGCTAGTTCCAAGCTCGAGCACTGTTGGTGCTGCACTGCAGGTGTACCGCCACAACTGTGCTGTCACATGAGACATTCTGCAAAAAAAACCCCACAGATTTGCATCTAAAATTCTCACTTTGCACAACTACGGTGAAGTTAAAGATATGATCTGTCGTGTGTTTTTAACACACAACATCTTTATCTTATTTGTTGAAAGCCATTAATAAATAACATGGCAATACAGGAGTTAACATGACACATGATTTCTCATGCAAAGAAGAAGAACACCTTCAGAACACATAACAGAGATGGGTTCATATGTGAACAAGAGCGGTAATGCAATAAACAAAAAAGCAGGATGATTCTCTTTTCTTTAAAGATTGTGGTATGGCTCTAAGTGTTCAGAACATTATCGATTTGATTATTAAGGACAAACGTGTTTGAATGTTATATCAACTTTTGTAAAGTTTTCAGTAGTTTTCAGCAGAAAGGAGGGGTCACTGGTAAGTAACAGAAGTAAGTGAAATGTCTGCCAAGCAACAGATCACAGTTTGAAACAGGATTGAAGGTACGTTCCATTTGAATTTGGAACTCAGAATTTTCAAGGTAATTCCCGACCAAGCTCACCAACTCTGACATGGGATTCCAAGATGGCCAGGGGGGCAAATCCGTTTTTCTTTTCCTTGTCCTTTCTTCCCTTGTGCTTTCTGTTCCTGCAACTAAGCACATTTATTACCAAGAAATGGTCATCATCACCCTCATTTCTGCCAAAAGCATCACCAACAAATAAATAATGTTATTTTGTTAAAAAACAAAAACAACAACAAAAAAAACAATGAAAACATATGATCCTGTCACTATTAAAATGTAAGAAATGACATGTACCTTATTCAGCCGGGTTGACATGTGGCGTTCCTCAAGGTTCTGTTCCGGGCCCTCTCCTGTTCTCTTCACGTCCTGGGTTTTGTGAAGCTGAGTGGAATGAATGTGTTGCATTTTGTGAACGTGTAGCCTGCGATTGCTAGCTTTTCCAGATTTACAGACTTTGCCTTTGATGGTCCAGTGTTCAACATTTAGGAGGGTTTATTGACAGAAATAGAATATTCTACCATGAGTATCTGTGTTACTCAGTATCTAAGAGTATACTCAATTCAAAAAAAAAAAAAAAAAACATTTGTAACTTGAGAATAAGCCTTTTATATGTACTTTAGGGAAGCGGCTAAAGTACATGACTGTTTGTTACAACCTGCAGGCTCATCATTAGTTGTCACTTAAAGAAAGATAATTAATGAAAAAGATACATTTCTATGGCAACTAAACTAAGGCATTGTCAGATTTCAGTTAAATAGTACATGCATCCTTCATGAAGAAACTGTGTGGACACACTAGAAAACGTGTTTGTCCGCGCACATGTGATAAGTGTCCACACAGTTGTCCTCACTTTGTTGCTGAATCCTGCCGATAGTCCGTTGCTTTGGATCAGAGCTTGGATGGATTTCATTCGATCACATCTTTCAGCAGCTCTGATATTTACTGTGGTAAGTCCCTCGCTCTGTTTCCAAGCCTGTTCAGCTGTCTCTGTAAAGCACTTGGTTTGGCTCTCGCATGAGTCTGGCCTCCTTCCATCCATTTCTCTGTGGCTACTCCGCACTCCCTATTAACTCGAGCTACAAGTCTGATCGTGCTTAAACGATTAGATCATCGTCAGCTCTGTCTCAGCTTTGTCTTTGAGTCTGGTTTTAAAATCCAAAGAAAAATTGTTTATTAGTTAGTGGTTAAAGGAGAAACCTTTCAGCTGGGTCCATATGTGACTCACTTTAAAACCTATGTGCCTCCCTCTTTGGTTGTTACTCTCTGATAAAATCTCAGGATTCAGATGACTGAGTCGAGCTGCAGCTGTGTTGCCAAGACACTTAAAGGGTCAGTTTGCTTAAATATATAATGAATTGTTCTTGTTGGACTGGATAACAGAGCACACTTTACAGGTTTTACAATAAATGTAAAATGTGGGCCTTTCAGTATCGGTATCCGTAGTCCCCGATCTCCCCACAATCATCACAAAGACTTAAACATCACAAAGACTCTGAAGCTGTTAAATTAGTGTATAAAAGAGTCAGTGTAATAATGGTAATTACGCTTGATTTATGACAATTTCTTTATTAAAAATGAGAAATATTAAGACGAAAATAATAATTGGTATTGTTACATGTGTACATGGAGATGATCTGTTTATGTGCAAAAAGGAAAATGTCATATTTGCAATCATAATTACACAAAGTAGACGATGGAACTCATAATTAACCAAGAGACGGAAATTACTTAATTAACTCCACAATTAAGCTCACAAAAAGTTGACATGAACATGCAATATGCTTTATAAACCATATAATTCAATCGTTTTAATTTTGTTGGGAAATTTCTATCCAAATATTAAGCAAAAAAGGGCAAAAGACTGTAAAATTAGTAAGCAAACAATAGAAGTCTGTTCTCAAGTGTAATACAGGATGTAATTATGGTATTAAACGTGGAAACCACAGAGGAGACAATATGGCAAAATGAACTTTGTTCATGATGTGTGTACATTAATTTGTGGGTTACATGTGTACATTTATGTCATTTACATTTGATGTAAAATGCAAATGTAACATTTATGTCATTTATTTTACACATGTACATTCATTTGTTATTTTTATGTGGCGAACCCAACGGTGGAAGAAGCCAAAAGAAGAAGGAGAAGAATATGTGTGCACATTTATTTGCATGTTACAAAACCCTCAAAACACAGTCGATGCAGCTTTCAATCACATTTTTTTGGACAAAGGTCTATTTTGTCAAAGCTTTGCTTCCAACAGGTAAACATTTAACAAAACCACGATGAGTGTTGATGATGCGACATTAAAAATGTTCAAATGCACACAAGTGGGACAATTAACATACAAACAAGACCCTCCTTAAAAATTCACGTCTGACACACTGAAGCAGAGGAATTATGCATTTACAATCCTGTCTTTTTCAGTGTTGGCTACACTTTTTCCTGTGATATATTTTATTTCCCTGATCAAGTTGCATCTAATGTGAATTGTAAAACTTATGGAAACCCATTTCTACCAGAAAAAAAGAGGTAAAACTCAGCCTTGATAATAAAAATATCCTAGTAAGTGAGTAAGTCGGTAAATAGATAAAAGGTCGAAGGTTTTTATTTCCATTTTTTAAATTTTCTGGCAGAAATGGCCTTCCATGTAAAACTACACCTAAATTCACCCATTCACAATCTAGTGTCTAGTGAGGACCTAAGGCTCTTTTATATTCACTACAATGTCAGTCAGGCATTAACATTGTTTTATGCTCATCAACAAGTGGATGAAAAACAGCCTGTTTCTGTGGGAATTTTGCTCTTTTTTCCCAAAGTGATGAGCTCAGAGAGGACCAGATGCCAAATATCACGCTGTGCACATTCTACAGTAACATAATAAATAATAACACTCCACATTGGTTGGACTGAAGCGTTAAAGGGATTATTATGAAATAAAACCTGTTCAAGCGTGAGAGAAAAGAGTCTTCTTGTCCACGGTGATGAATGTTATCTCTGAGATATTAACACCCCACACTTCTTGGCACGCCACGGTGAGAAAGTTACATGAAGTTATGCTCATATTAATATTCAGAGCACATACATTACTAAAGGCTTTTGTTTGTGTGGCTGTTTATTTGCACGGGTCCCCTTTAATCACTGTATCAAAATTTAGTCCGAGCAGAACTGCAAGAACTAGAAAGCAGCAGCCTGCAAAGCATGAATAATGCAAGGAATTAGAAATTACACACATTTATAATACAAAATAGTAATAGTGCTTATTGCACAGAAAGCGTTTAAAAACAATAGTTGCAAGGCTCTGTGTGGCAGTAGAGCGGGGGATTTTATATGCACAGGTAACATTTTAAACTCTAACAGAGCAGCTCTCTGACTTTCATCACACGGAACTTATCAGCAGCTGCACATTGTTTCTGCTTCTTACAGCTTGTTTGAGCAGGACCGTCTGTTTAGCTACCTGCATTTGTTTTCTTATCAGAAACAGTATTCATTTAGACAGAGGTATTCCAAACAGGTGGGCAAATGTTATCCCACAGAGCTGAAACCCAAAAAGTAAATGTTAATGTTTATGTAAAATAAACACAATACAAAAAGTTAAAGTATAACTAAACCACTGAGCAACGTATACATGTGACACTGAAGTTGCATTTGAGAGACGACCAAAAGGTTTTCTATAAAAGTGTCAGAAATTGAATAAGCCCATAAATATGTTTGTAAAAGTGTATAGATGCCTTAGAAAGCAATCCCTTTATATATATATCTCTCTCTCTATATATACTTTAGTCAATGGCCTTGCTTTTCAGAGGCCGCCATCGTGCACTGCCAAGTTTCTACAAAAGCCTGAAAGGACAAACCAGCCAGAAATAAAGCAGAATGGCTCCGTCCAGCATAAATCACAGAAAAGAAGGCATGAAATGAGAGAGAGAGAGAGAGAGACGTTTAAGAGTGTTTACATCCTCTCTGGTATGTGAAGGCCATCTCAGACTGCAATCTGCAGTCTCACCATTAGATGTCACAATTCCTACCCACTGCACCTTTAAAAAGCAAAAGCTAAACACTAATGCATGTCCAAGTTTTGCTTGTTCAAACCCCACATTGTGCACGTTCACGTACAGATTCTACATATTCACGTGTACAGTTCTTTCATAAAGCTAGCGTAGCTCTTGCTGCTCCTCTACCTGCTAACGCGAATTCCGACCAACTTTTCTTTTCATAACCCAAATTTGCCATCACGTAACTAAAACCCCACATCATCGCCCCGCAATGCGTCACAATGTGGATCTTTGTCCTGTTTGTCAGAGTGAAATGTCTCCATCCCTCCTCTACACTGATGCATCACCACAGGAATAAACAGATGAGCGTGGCAGACTGCCAGAGGACGACAAGAGGCAAAGAAATCATTTGTATTTGGTGATTCTGCAATAATCCGGAGCCCTGCTTCACCGTTATTACAGTATCTGACATTTTGCATCTTATATAGGAGTCAAACAGGGATATGGAGATGAATGGTTTTAAAGTGTGTAAATTGATTAGGAGGAGCGTGCAGCCCTGACTAATGGTTTACCTGTTGGACTCCGCATTAGAAAACAAAAGCGTTTGCTTTGCCACAGTCCACAGATGTTTCCTTCAGGGAAATATAATGTGGTATTTACAGATGCAACCATGTCAACTTTTCATGCTTCATCTAATACTCTTGACTTGAAGTAAACGGATTTCTGTCTCCGAAAAGAAAATGAGTTTTTCAGCCTGTGGGAGGAAATCAAACGTTTATCATAATAATGTTGTGGATAATGTCAAAGGTTGCAAATGTTCAGACTGTGGCACAAACAGTTTCTCCTCGTATGTGACTTCCATTTTGTTTGGAACACTTTTAACAGCACAAGGATTTGGATTCAGGACATTTCCCATTATTTATTTGCAGCACAACCTCAGTCGTAATGTTCCTATTTTAATTAATGAATGTGACTTTTGTGCATAAACGTTTGATATAAATCTGTTCTGTGGTTGAAGGAAGTCCTTAATGTCAATCATTTTGAATTGGTAAATGCATAATACTCAAGAGGTTAGTCCAAAAAGGTTCATACTGTCTTTTTGGTAATATCATCAGGTTTCACAGTCATTCAGCTCGAGTCGTCTGTCAAACCTGTGCACAGTGGGAGAGATTCATTGAGGTGAAAACTGATAAAAACAAGGAGAAAGCACAACGCTAGCATTGCATCAGCAAAGTGAGATGCCTCCAACTGGTTGGAATAGGCCTGAAAATACTCTACTACTCAGTTTGTTCACGATCTCTGTGTGTTCACACCCGAAGCTCCACGACACAAGAAGTTTATCTGCTGTTTATCAAAAGAAAACGCTCGGAATCAAGTCGCTTCTACCTGGAAGATGCGATACACGTGAACGTGACGCTCATGTAGAAGCTCACGTTCAGTGTGGTTAGACTAGAGAAATGCGTTCCAATCCACACCAGTGGCCAACAAACCCTATCTTATTACGGCTCATTGTGGTGATGGACTAAAACATTTACCTGTACTTGTTTGTGTAAGACTCACCTAACTGAGAACTTTTTTGTTTGGATGTTCAAATGTATTTTTTTTTTCTATTTTCTCTTCTCTTATGTTTGATCGTGATTAATTTATGTGGAAAAGTAGAAATACTTGACCTTTGAAATCACATTTCCACACAGAAACCAATGGTATTTTTTTGTAATTAAAAATGTGTCTCTTTCTCCTCATGAGTTCTGACGCATCTCATCTGCAGGGACGAGATCATGTCATGGCTGCAAAACCCACAGCAGAACAAGCTAATGTTTCAGGACACAATGTCATGCAAAGGCAGGTTAAGACGATAATGATGATAAAATATTAAACGAGTACGAAAAGCACGAGCAACATGAACATGACGTTTGTGGTGAAGGCCTCAAGAGCATCAGTGTTGTCACGATATTTAACTAAACAGCAGTCGCTTCCAGAGTCTGTGTTAAATAGCCAAACACAGGTCGTTTGAGATGTAAAAATTAGCTTTGACTCTTTTCTTTATCTGGTGAACAACCACAGCCACGGTTTCCTCTGTTATAATCCACCAATCAGCAGCCAGACACACGAAATAAAAAAAAAACAGTTAAAGAAAAGACTATTTGACTTGTGTGTGTGTTTCCAGAGTCACATCAATAAAAAAAACATCTGTCAAACATATATATTTTGGAAATTGCCAGTTTATCAACTCATAATATTATTAAATGTTACAGAAATGGCAGTAAAATTGCCCAAAACATTATATTTTATAATAATTGCACAGGCGGTGACAGGTAGGCAGACAAGAAAAGTGTTGTGTACGGTGGTTTAATATGCCATGATTTTGAAAAGGGGTCATGGTTGCCATGGTGATGAGTCAGTTTGAGTTTTTTTTAGTTTGAAAAAAGTAGGTTTAACAATGTACCATTGTTGTTCTATATTAGTGTCTAGGAACACATTATATCATGTTTTTGTGACTGTAGCCTCTCTCTGCACACTATCTGTTTCATTATTTTAGTATTTCATTGTGCAAAATAAATGAAATCAAAATCAAATGAACAACATGAGCATAAAACAATAAGTGATCATAGTTATCAACAAGAACAAGAGTTATATCATTTGTTTAATTAGTCTTGGGAAAGGTTTCCCAATAAACAATTGTTTTCCCTCCGTCTATATTACTTACATTACATTAATGTCATCCACTGGCGTTGCTGTTGCCAAGCAACTGTGTTTGAACGCCAAGCGTGTCGCGTTTCAAACTTCCCCATGTCACGAACACAGGTGCCGCGTGAAGGGACCGTGCGTCCGTGCGATCGCTGCGACGACATGAAACCGCCGCTGCACACTTGAACATCCCTACAGCGAGGCGTGAGGTTTAACATTAAAGTTTAAGTATGATCATTTAAATTAAAGTTTAAAAAGGGGAGGAAGATTACAAGCGCTGCAGAGGAAGGAGGCGGCACAATCCAACACAACTCAACGCTTGTTATCTTGATTTATGGATGTGAAGTGTTCCCAAGGCTGCACTTCCTAACAGTTCAATAGATGTGGACATAAACACCTTTAAATCCAGGGTCACAGTCAGTGCTTTAACCTCATAATGGCTGTGGCTGTGACAACAGTGAATGCATTAAATTATAACAACTGTTTAAATGACAGCCCGGGCCACTTTCACCAGAACTGTTCAAATTCCCCGTCCCTCAGTAGTGAAGCTTTCTAATTCAGTAAACAACAGAGCCTTACTTTCATTTTCCCTTTAATGTTGTGTGTAATCCTGAGTAAAGAGCCACTCGGGCTTCATGTGTCAGATGTCAACAAAATAATCAGTAAATCAAACAACACCCCGCGTCTTAATCTCCTCTCCGGTTTCATCATTATGAGAGTCAACATCACATTTTCGGCACAAAGTACATTCGCATTCGTCTGAAGACACTCTGACGCTTCATAGACGAGTCGGGAGACGCGGCGGTGAAGGGGGTGTAAATAAAGACGTCTGAGTCAAAGTCACAAGGGCATCTGAACAGCAACTTTGGGGATGTTACATCATCCAACACAGCCTTCAAAGACAAAATAGGCCATCGACTCATATATTTAGGTAAAAAAAGATCAGTTTTCTCTGAAGACTCGCCTCAAGATTCACGATGTGCGCACACACACACGCACATATTCCTGCAACCAGGCACCTGAGAAGATTTTAACACTAGTGTCCATTCATATGTTCCATGTTGAATCATCTATTTTCCTCTAAACGGAGACATCATTTGCAAAATGACTATGTTCTATTGAAAAAAGAGCTGAAACTAAATATTTAAGTCAAACATTTACTTAATTTGTCATGAAAAGGTCCATATTATCATTGTAAAGCAACTCTTACCAGTGTATCTTGAATTTTACTCGACTTTTAGGTTTATTTGATTCATTTTAGCCTGAGGTAACATGATGTCTGCTTCAGAAATAAATCAAAAACAAAAAGGCATTTAGCATATTGATGATTTATGTACCTCATAAATCATGAAAAGCTGGTCTGCCCTGAAGCAGGTATCAGTGTTAGTATAGGATATACTTGCCATGTATTAACTGTGTAGGTATCAGATTAATACCAAACACTGCAGTATACAGTAAACCAGATGTCAAATATCTGCCTGATGCCATTAGTTAAATCCTGTTTTACTGTTTGCTGTCAAATAGACAACTGTACAAATTCAATTCACTTATTTTTCCACATTCAATTACGACATTTTTCAGGACTTGCTTTTCACAATTGCAAACGGCAGTGGTGTAGAAAAGTCATGTTTGAAGTGACAATTGAAAAGTTTTTTGCTTTAACGTCATTATGAAGTCAATGTTGATTGCACAATGTAATGGCTGTGGAATAATGACACCATCTGCGTTTAAATTGCTTCCCTATAAGCTTTGCTTTCTCTCTCTGCACTTCTGTCTGAGACTGGGTTTGAAATCTCCGGGGAGAGTGGAGTCCCAGATTTACAACACAAAGGAAGTGTGTCTGCCACTGTGCAACCAAAAACAGAAGGAGGAGAGTGCTTTTGTTTTCCCCAGGTGGAGGAAATGGCGGTTGGTGGAACAACCGGAGTAACTTTGGAAACTCGGCCTGGCAAAAGAAAAAGAGCCGCAAAAAGAGCCACAACAGAAAACAAGGCGAAACACTTGGACCAACATTCTTTCAGTAGGGACGGCTCCAAGGCTCGAGTGGGTCCAAGACTAAAACTCAGTTAGTGTTATTTTATTTCTCGGTTTTGCATTTATGCCTTTACCATAACAATCCACAGAAATCACGGATTTCCTTTCCTTTGTATTTATCGACCGTCATCTTCTTCCATTTGGTTAAAACATAAAATAACACGATATCAAAGCAGTTTGTTTTTGTCAACACATACTCAACAATTCCTGCTTTTCTCTCTTTGTTATAAATAAAGAAATAAAAATTCTTCCAATTGTTTCCCTTCAACTCCAGCAACATACTGGTTTGCATGAAGAACTCAAGCACAGCTCAAAAGAAACAACCTTGGACCGTTTCATTTCACCTCCTCAGTGAACATGCTTTGTCGATCAGTTTGTGTTGTTACGAAAAGGAAAGTAATCTGTTTTGTTTTTTGATTTTTTTCTCACAGCAGAACCAACAGTAATACATCTCGACTACAGGGAATCATTAGTTTAATCAAATGGAAATTGAAAGTCTTTGGTATTGCTACACACACACACACACACACACACACAGCAGATCACCGTTGTGTCCTAAAAATGATGTCAAGTCACATTATTTGTGTGGCAGTTTCAAGACAGGGGCGTCCTTCAACAACAGTCTTACAGACAGCACAGATGTGACCGTCATAATAAAAACAAAGTCAGTCCACTCCACTCGTCAAGACTTAAAATACATAATAACATTCCCTGGTTATGAATGTGGTGAGAGTTAAGTCCCTGGTTTACTCGCACGTCCACATCGCGTTGCGCGTCGCATATCCCGGACCCTAGTATGCTCTCGTGTCAGGGTCCTGTAGTATCTGACTTCACCATCAGGTGGTGGTACTAGTCTGGATGCAGGGAATAGGACGCATTCCTACCAAAGAAGAAGAGAAGGATACTACAGCTCCCTCGGTTACGTCTGGTTCGAGCGTCTCATCAGCTGAAAGGCCTGTTGAGCAGGGGAGTCGAGGTTGAGGCTAAGTTGTCTCAATGTTTTTTATGCTTTGTGAACGGGGCTTAATCTCCGCCCCCTACTGGTGGGGCGGAGATTCAGTTTGCGCAGACACTGTCCACGCGCACCCAACGCGCTCTTAGCACGTGGTTCCAAAATCTAGGCTCCACGCACAGTGATAATGATGTAAATCGCGTTTTACCACGACCTTAAGGTACAGTGAGTAAGCTGTGGTGAGATTTAGGCACAAACATCACCTGGTTAAAGTATGGTTTAATTTATCCTCCAACATTAGATCTGGAACTGTGGTCGGGCTGCTTCTGAACTATGTCACATTTTCACCCAAAGGTGACATCAATGCTGTATTCTATTTAAATCGGAACTTGGAGGTCGGAACTAGGAGGGACCCTTAGTTAGCAATATTGTATTGCACTGTTAGCAATATAATAAACAGTACTATGTGTACGACTAATTTACTATGAAAAAAAAGTGCTGTTAGTGGTAAAAGCAGCAGTGATGGAAACCTGAACTCGGGGTATGTGAGGTTGTTTAACATTTGTCAGATCAGCGTGCGTTCCCTCTGCGGAAACACCCCATGACCTCAGAAACTCCAGGTTCTGACTACAAATGGAATTAGCACAAGTGGAAACTGATTATCACCAATAAGAATCGGAACTTCCATTTCAAAGCGCTCAGAGTCGCATTTTGGCCAGCACCATGTTCAGAGGCGTCGGCATGTACGGCACTACCTCCTTTACATAGGAACATCATTTACTCCATTAGCTTCTCAGAAAAATGTTAGCCTTACTATCAAATCACTATTCAAAGTGAGAAGTCGGCCCCTGGTAGCTATTCAGTATGTTCTTACTTCCTGATTGACTTCACAGAGGAAACCAGAGAACTCGGTACAGGCGTAAGCTTTTAAAATAAAATAGGATGGAGAATGCAGTTTTGTTTTGTTTGTCATGTTGTTGCTCTGCTCTGAACAAAAGAGGAACGAGGCTGTGTCTTTGCAGCAGCAGCACTTATGCTGCCAATTTAATAAAAAGCAAACTTTAGTTTCAACTCCTCTAGACTAATGGCAGCGTTGCTACTGAACAATCAGATACAATAATCACCATTTCCCACCTGCTACACAGAGAAAGACACATTACTTTCTGCGCTGATAATGAACTTTGGGCACAAGATGCAAATCATTACTGGCAGAATTGTCCAATGTGGACATAATTAATAGGGGAAACTGAGCTGGAAATCTTTCTGTAGCTTTAGTTCATTGCCATTTGGATTTTGCACCCATTAGCTTGAGACCATATTAAAATAAAACTCTCTTCTGAAACTATTGGACATTTACAAAACTTTGGTGAAGTGGAAAGATTAAAATTCAAATTCAGTTATGTCTCAGTTAACACAAACATATAATCAGAAGCTTCACTGAGATTTTAAAATAAATAATAATAAATAATACATCCATCTCTTATGAAGACACACAGGTAACTGCTCCAGTCTATGTGCTTTCATCCACAAAGATATGAATATCTATATAATAGAGTTAGTGCTAAAGTAGAAATTGTTATTCATTCAGGATTGTGCAGATAAATATACAGCACGCTGATTACAATCATTTGTTCCTGGCAAATCACAGGATAATGTGTTTCTGATGCAAATGTGAAAAAAATGCTACAGGACCGTTCTGCTTCTTATCTTCCTGAGACTAAACTCCATCGTGATTAACCGTTGCAGCTACAGTTGGATTCATCAGACGTCCGTGTCAGGATGCTCTGGGTTGATTGAGAGTGACCTGCACGGGCCAACTTTTTTATGGCGGGGCCCCCGGCACCTTCTGACATCAAATATTTAAGAGGGCAGTAAAATATGCCCCCCCCCCCGCCCGCGGTAACGCTCCTCAAGTCCCCAAGGTAGATGATCAGTTTTGCAGGCTGGCAAATGCCTCTATGAGAAAGCTTGATGGATTTGGCAGATACAATGGTTTCTTCAAAGACACGGTGCAACACAGTGAGTGATGATGCCGCTGCTATTAGCTGCTAACACAGCTGCTCTGTTTGCAGCTCAGGAAAAGCTCCACTCACAGCACAACACAGTTATATAGAATTGTTTTACGCAGGTTTATAATGTAAATAAGACACTGGTTTGTCTCGATTGAACTCCATAGAATCCAGTTTGGATTTCTTCTCCCTTTTGTCTTTTCATGGCTTTATGCCTATAGCCACAGGCTTAAAGTATTATGTCCTTGGTTTGTCTATTTGTCTATTCAGTAGATCTTGTTCTTGTCAAATCAAATCATATCAATTTTCTTTGGTTTGCATTGGTGGATCAGCTCACCAAAAAAACATTGAGCAGGGGAAAAAAACTTAAAAGAGTATTTTCAGAATGGAGTAAATCAAGAAAAAGAAACACACTGTACACAACTATGACAACACAAACATCTTTATATAGCCTTGATGACCACTCAAAGCTGCTTTATGCAATTTTGCCAGGGATTGAACCCATGACCCTCCAGTTAAAAGTGACCAGCTCCACCACTAAGCCACCGCTGTGATGGATGTATCACAGTAGTAGCATTCCACTTATGCATAAATCAATAACTGTGGTACTAAGTATGGTATTAGATGTAGGTACAAGTGAGTGTGACAACAATGATTTGATTTGGGTGTTGAAAGGTCAAGGTTGCTCCGACTTCACAAACGTTTCTTTGTGATTGCATTATTCTAAGAATGCCTTTTTAAATTCATCACAAAATTCATTTAGACTCACAGATAATGTGATTACATTTTCGGGTCAACGTCAACACGTGACCTCACAGAAAAGAACAAGTTTTTGCCTTGTGAACACAACATCTCTTGAACACCTTCAGGGAATCTTCTTAAACTTGGTAGAAATATTAATTTGGCAATTTGAAAAGAAGATGATGTAAATTTTTTAATTTTAAATCCGGTTCCTATAGAGGAAAACAGCTGACACGTACAGCACAAATGAGTGGACACGTGTGATTGAGAGTCGGTATCATCCAATAGGAGCCTGGTTGCAGATGATGTCACTGAACCTCCATTTTGCAAATCTCAAAATCTATCCAATTTCTAAAACCGGAGAACCCGGCGCACACACGGGGAGATCATGCAAACTCCATGCAGAAAGGCTCTTGTTCCAACCGGGGCTCAAACCCTGGTGTTTGAACCCTGGTGTTCTTGCTGCAAAGGCAAGAGTGACAACCACTGCACCAACTGTGTGCCACATTCAGCCTTACAAGCTATCAGGAAACAAATAGTAGCGTACAGATGTGACACCACTTTGTTTTTGAGCCTCTGTCTTGTTAGTCCAGTGGTTCTCTATTATTTTCTGCCCCCCCCCCCCCCCCCCCCCCGAATTGAAATACTGTTGAGAACCTGATCATTTTTATTTATTAATCTGTATAAACCACTATATGAGTTGTCCTGCCCTGCCTCTCATGCCCCCCCAGGGGGGCCCGCCCCACTATTTGAGAAGTACTGTCATTTAAGTACTGTTGGAACCCCGCTGGACCCTGTTTGTTCAAATAGGCTTATTTAATATAAACATATCCTTGTCAAATGTATACGACCCTAGTAACCCTCCATTTTCTGAAAGCGCAGAGTTGCCTTGATGCCTTGTGTACAACTCCCCATGTCGTAATTGCAAGTTCTCAAGTTCCACTTGAAAGCAGCAATAGACGCAGCGAGGAAACGAGCTGCTCGGCAGCGACCAGCTGAGGGTGACCCTGCACGATTACTTCCGAAGAAACCCCTCCTCCTCCTCCTCCTCCTCCTCCTCCTCCTCCTCCTGGACATACATGTATTTTTAGTCTTTGTTTTGCTCTGCCACACAAATGTTCATATTCACATTTTGCACCTTAAACTTCCGAGTCAACAGGCACATGTCATCAAAGCCGAGTGGGAAAATGAGCAGACTGAAACTGCAGAGGCATTTCACTGAAACTGAAAACCCTTTCTAATAAACCATCAAACACTGTGAGGAAATGCTCTTTTGACTTTAGCTGAGAACATAGATATAGTGACAGTGTTAAAGGTGTCGAGCTCTTCCTGAACACAGCTGCTTTATCTCACTGAAGAGACGTAATCTAGGCGAAACATCTGACCTGTTTGCAGAAAAGCATTCAGGTTGATGAGGCTACGCTGACATCACAATGTCATGTCACGAGATTTAAATAATGAACGAGGTTACCGCTGCTGCCACAGGCCTAAATTGCCTGCAGCAGCTCTCTCAATTATGGAGACACACGCGTGGATCCCGCTGCTGTGTGGGGGCTGCGACGATTTAACAAAGTCAAACATGTGGAGCTGACATTCTCAAAGCTGTCGCGTGGAAATTAGGATTATTTACAGCTGAACTACAACAGCACATTTGTTTTGTAGGTCATTTGTATGTTCGGCGATGTAAAGAACGACCACTCAGCAGCTGGAGGCAAGACATGAGGCAGAGTGCGACGCAAACCGACCACTTAGTGATTTATTCAACACATAAGAAACACGCAGTGGAGCATGTGTGGCCTCCACCAGCAAGACAACAGGAAATGGGAAAAGTGCATCATCGGTGTGAGCATTTTTTGTAATAAACTTTGTAATAAAGTTTAGTTTCTAGTTTCTTTGGCCCTCTAAGACAGTGTGGACAAAAATGGAATGATTTGAAAGGTTTTGGAAACTAATATCGTATGAACCAAACTAATCGATTAATGAAGAATATAATCCACAGATTATATATGCAGACTCGTACTTTAACTCCAAAACCTGTGTTTAAAACAAACCTAGCTACACCTTCTAATTTACCGCAGATAAAACATGATATATCTATAAATGAATACATAAATAGAGAAATTAGTAAATGAATTAACACATAAAATAATACATAAATGAATTAATACAGGAATAAATAGAGAAATAATTACAAAATAAATAAAATATAATAATTGATCAATTCTTTTCATGTTTCATCCTCCACAGCAGGGAACGTGCAGAGCACAATCAGCTTTATTTAACATTGTAAAGGTAAGTAATACAATCCCACTTCCTGAACTATCACTTTAACTTGGCTCCTATTTCACAAACTAATCCTGAAGCCATGATCTCATAATTAGCTCCTTGTGTCAAAATCTGGTTGTAAGACTTTCACAAGTTGAGCTTAAGGCTTAGATGTTGCACTTTTGATCAAATTACCACACAGCAAAACTGGGGTCAGACAGAGTCTCGTCCAGGAAAAAACTGCCCTCACTGTGGAGACACAAAAAAAGGGATTGATGGGTTTGTCGAGGCTCAGCAGCTCATGTTCAGTCCTGAGGCCCCTCACAGGTTAATCCCACATCCCAGAGAGCTGTGTGAGCTGCGTCAAATACTAGTATTTAAGTCTGCTTTATCAAAGTCAGTGTTTTAAGAGATAGAGGGACAGTAGGGCTGAACAATTAATTGTTTTAATGTTTTAATACATTTGAAATTGCAACTGAAAACAAATTCCAAAAGCCACAATTTCATTCTTACATTTTTGATTGATTATTTACAGAGCCCCAGATATGACATGGGAAAAAAAAAAATGTGTCCACGAAATAATAATTAGTTCCCACAAAATAATAATTAGTTTCCACCAAAAAGGTAAAACATGTGCACAAAAAACAAATTTGTTTCCACAAAATGGGTAAAACGTGCAAACGAAATACTAATTATTTTCCACAAAATGGGTAAAACGTGCGCACAAAATACTAATTTGTATACTTTTATATGTGCAAGTACACAAAATAATGGGAACCAGAGTCAAATTTCTTGAATGTGCACACATACTTGGTCAATAAAGCCTATTGTGATTATTGTTTTGTGCTTTGTGTTTGGTTTGGATCGAAATTAATGAGTCATAAAAACTTTTTGTGTCTCCAGTGGTTCCAGCTGTATTATTGATGCTGGTGAGGCTGCTGTTCTTTTCCCTCAGATCTTGTATTGTCCAATAATAACAACTACTGCCGTACAAAGAACTTCCCAACAAATGCACAAACTTGTGGGATTTTTATTAAACACAGGGATGCTTGTTTGGAGATAGTATTAGAACAGGGTCTGGTCAGGAGGGGCTGGTCAGGAGGGGGTGGTCATGAGGGGCTGGTCAGGAGCGGCTGGTCAAGAAGAAAAAAGTGAGTTTATAATGTGAGTTTAAAATGTGAGTTTAAATTTTTAATACAATATAGGAATAAAGATATTTGTGATGATATTTCACATAATTTCAAAATAAAAATGTTTCTTTTGATATAAAACAATATGTAGTTCACAATAAAAAAAACATCTGTATGATGCAAAATGAATATATAAATATCAAAAACATACATGTAAGTGGTAGGTTGCAAAATCGATTGAGAGGACACATATGTCCCACGATCTGTGTGTTTGAAACCTCTGTAGGAGAGTAAGTCGAGTTAGTACGGCACCGTAGATTTAGGCTGAAGTTTTATGAATGTTGCAGTGTGTGTGTGTGTGTGTGTGTGAAATACCTCATTAACTAACATTAGCACAGAGTTAAAAACCTTGATTTTGGCTGTTTAGAAACTTCTGCCTCATGTCTGAGCCCTAAAGCAGACTCTGCTTCATGGTCGATTTACCTCTAAATGGGACCATAATTAACAAAATGGACACCATGCTGTATGTGACCATGTCCCCCTAAATTAGGTGCTTTGTCATTACCACAGAAAAAAAGAAAGAAAAAAGAGAAATGCTTCATGACATTTGAGATGATGTGTGCACATGTGGTTTCCTGGATACAACACTACAAAAGTAAAATGGTCTATTGTTTGGACCAAATCACATGTGAAACTAATGAAACTAATGCTCATCTATTCAAGTGTTGCACTGTTTGGTTTCTGTATTGCTGCAGAAAAAACATTTATTTCCTATTTTGTTTTTTCTTGACTTAAACAATCCACTCTTATTCTTTCTTATAATTGCAAGTGAAAATATTCCTGAAACCAACTCCTGTTTAACCAAATACACGTGAAGTGGTTACACTGTATTGGTCTGATAAGAATAACTATTAAAATAAAATGTAAACTACTGTAAAAACATTTTGTTTTCTAATAATTACGACTAAACTAAAAGAACATGCTGCTAAAATCCATGAACCTGCCGTATTAAAAAATTGTCAGAAAGCATATTTTCCTGTTGCTCTGGTGAATAGTTCCCCTGCATATCACAGGACATGGCACTACATGAGACACATGTTAGAGTACCCTACAGACAGCACGGTGCTGTGTGACATAAACAAGTGAATGTCTCTCGAGGCTACACTCTATTCCGCATCTTGTCAGCGGCAGAGCTGCAGGAACCAAACAAACCAGTCCAATCAGGATGGATCAGTGGTCAGAGGTCAACACGAGTGATGTGGCCGCGCGGTGCCTGTGTGAGGTCAGCGTGTGCTTCTCTGCAAATCACCCTCTCACTGTGCAGCTCTGTGAGGCAGCAGGAGCCAGAATGGCTCATTGTAAATTGTGCTGATCGGGAGATGTGGGGGCTGGCATTGTGACACCATTATCTTTCCATCTGACATGAGATGTGCCACATTATTCATGGTGAATGAATAGATAGAGGATCCCAAAGGCTTGCGTGAGTGGAGACGGGCAAACAAAACAATAGGCGAGTATTTATGCAGCCGCTGTAGTGGAAGAGGTGCCTGGAGATTACTTACAAACAGATATGTACAACGTGCGTGATATGCCATCTCTTTGATTAGACAAATTTTCATAAAAGTAACAGGAGTTGTTATCGTGCGTTTCCCTCTGTGCTTTACTCCACGCCGAGGCACATGCAGATAATGTACAGACGCCTCAGAAATCAGCCACAATTCACGGCAAAGTCTTACAATGAATGTGCAATAATTTGGTCCGACTGACAAACAGCTGCTTCGCTTTCCTCTGACACGAAGCTTGATTTCGATAAACACAGCTGATAAAATTGCCACACACGCTATCCATCTGGCAATCACTGCAATAACAACTACAATGCATGAGAGCTTGATGGTGCACATGATGTCCCAACCCCAATAAAGAAAATATAGCAAAGACAAAAGGTCGACAGACGGACTTCTACTAAGGAAACTGAGGATTTCTAACTGAAAACAATAACCACTAAAATAAAGAGATTTGGAGACATAACATTAAAAAAATATGATCATATTTTACTAAGACCTGTATTCTATTCCTTTGGAAAATGAATCGCCTTTGAATTTCAATCTGTTTGGGAAGGAAAGTAACATAATTCTTAGTATCTTTAGAAAGGTTGACACACATGATTTAAAGAACTCTGTCACTGCTGTGTTGTTACTTGTTTTTTTTTTAAGGTAAAATATGTAAGACGTTTATTGTTTTAAATCCAAAAATGACCCTAATATGTCATTACAGAATAAAATACATAACATACATTAAACACATGCTTCACTGATAATAATGAACCACCTTAATTTCACAATTCAAATTTTCATTTAATACCAGGGAAATTCTGTTCGGCTTGAGCCAATCCCAGCTGACATAGGGTGATAGGCGGGGTTAGGTTGCCACACCCACACGGAGAGAACATGCAAACAGTCTAATCGGGATTTCAACCAGTGACCTTCTGTTGCTGTGAGGCAAAAATGCTAGCCACCACACCGACACATTATTTTTCCCGGACGAGTAATTTAAAAAAAAAGGTTAAATTTATCTCTCCTCATTTCCCACTGTGACTCGAAGCAGACACACTTTCATGTTCAATCTCCTGCTGACATGCGTAAACAATGTTGAGACAGTTAAATATCTGCACCTGTATGTGTTAACACAATGTACAGGTCCAGGTCTGTTGGACAGGGAGTCCCTGAGGCAGCATTCAATATTTTGTTTTGTTGTGTTTGTTCTGCTGATTGTGTGTTTCTATTTATATTGTGTGTATTGTAATAGACATAAAAAAAGAGCAGGAAGATAAAATGAACATAATGCACGTGGGAAGAAATGGGTGGGTGCAACAGCAGCAGCAGCAGCAGCAGCAGCAGCAGCAGCAGCAGCAGCAGCAGCAAGACCAGGAACGCCCTGCAGTGTCTCTTCACTGACCAGGGCGGATGGGTCGATGTTCAGAAGCCAGACCCAATAGGGGTCCATAATGGGGCCTGTATCGATCTGGGCATGGTGTTCACCACATGGGTCTAATGGAAACTTCTGCTGGAAAAAAAAAAAAAAAAAACATGGGAAAAAGTGTACTCTCCTCTCTGGGATCACATATTGGTGGTGAAGTGTCCATTTTGCCCTTCAGAGAGACAAAAGTGTGGTGGAAGATGTTTATCTCACAGGCTGAGAGCAGAGATGTTGCTCAGAGGATGCAGGCTGATATAGTAATAGAGCAGCTGAGGAGAGTCATGGTGGGAAATCAGACTGCCCTTGAATGCACCGCTCCCCCCTCTGAGTAAGTGCTCAGAGCCACAAGCTACTGTATGATGTATAGCCTACATGTACCCCAATGACCTTGATGCAGTTTATTGAATATAAACTGGCTCTCAGAGGGCGGTGGCAGTGGTTCATCGCGCTACAGGCTCATCGTCACACTTAAGAACAGATAAACAGGCAGCATTGTTTTGATATTGATTACACTTGGGTGGCAACGATGTTGGGAAGCGGGGGATTTCAGTATGATACAGTATGACATGTGTCGCACGAGTGATGACCTACATAACCGATGATTCAGCGGTTTGTGACAGTCACACTTTATCAAACATGTACAGAAGTGCATTGCACTCAAAAATAAATAAATAAATGAATAAAACAGTTCTGTTCTCAATTAACCAGACATTTCCATGTAAAAAGTTTTTTTTCTGTATTAATAAGACACTAAAATATCTTTTGAAAAAAGGCTTTTTTGATTTTAATTTTCATATGATTCCAATATGCTCAGTAGTTATACAGGCCTTTTGAAATCCATAAACTCTGAACCTGAACCAAGTGTCTGAAGCCAAGTTCAAGCAATGTTTGTTTTGAATCCAATTTTGCTTGTTGCTATGGAGTACTGCAGGAAAAAAACAGGCTTGTGATCAGCACTTTCCTATCTGCACTAACGAAAGACAGGGTAACGAAGGCTGAAACAGAACAGGGATACAAACAACAAGCAGAGAGCCAGGAAAGCAACGCTACAATCAAAGTTAAACCTGTCAGACCTGAAGACGTGAAGCCTGAATGACTCATCACTTCTTGCATGTTTTCTTGACCGAGCGGGATTTGGAAACTACTAGCTGGAGCTTCTCCTGGACAAAGATCTTGTAGTGTGTGACCCCTTATTGCCAGTGAGTCTTGTCTTGTCATATAAACTTGCATTGACAGCAAAGTGTATGTTCTTAACCATAACCCCAAAGTGCTGATTTGCAGTTTGTCCGTCAGGCTCTGGGAAATGATCAGAGCCATGAGATCTGGCTCCCGTCAAAAGGCCGTGATTTCCATCATGAATGCATTAATTCAGTGTCGTGCAAAAACAAGAACACAGAAACTTAAAAGCCTCTTAAGTAGAAAAAAAACACCTGTGATCACAGAAATCAAAGGAGAATGTTGAGACAGACCTATCTTACAACCATAGTGTTCTCAGCAAGAAAGAGAACATACCTTCACTAACATGTAGAACAACCTATTTCCTGCTAATCAAAAAATACTGGCTCACATTTTTTCCTCAAATTCAGATAACCCTTCAAACAAAGGGGGCAGTTCAATCTTAAAAAAACAAACATTCAAAATATACAGCCTGGAAGGCCATCATACTTTCTGAAGTAATTATTGTGTGTTCAGAAGAGGGTACAATAAGTGGTGCTTGGCCTTGGATCCACTTTGAAATGCATCAGTGAAATAAGACAGTGATGTTACTTTGTTCTCAGAAGCGGAGTTAACTTCTTAACTTTCAGTTTTGCTTTGCAAATAGAGCCACCTGAGTCCAAATGACAGCTTTAGTATCCTCCCCTCTAATCTGTTCCTTTCCACAAGTAAAGGGGATCTTTCTTGGGTTATGCCCCACCCCTCCACAATGTATTTATTTGAATAATCCAGACAGAAAGACAACGGCATGGTCTAAAACAAGAGGACCATGTCAGTTTCAACCTCCATTAGACCACAACAAAAATGTAAATCTGCCATAGACACAGACTCAGAAACACACTTGTGCCATGGTCTGATGAATCTGGATTTCAGCCCAGGATTTATAGGTGAATATATAAGAAGAATGACATTCCATTCTTCAACCAGCATTTGTCACAAGTCAGCCAATGTGGTTGTGTTGGTCACAGTGGCATGAACAGCACGCCCAAGCTGATCCCACAAGTGTTCAATGGGATTAAGGTCAGGACTGCAGGCAGGCCATTCCATCCTCTCCACTCCCAAATTCTGGAGGTAGTCTCTGACAAACCCCGCTCTGTGAGGGCGAGCGTTGTCATCTTGGAGGATTGAGGTCGGTCACAGACTGGGGAGATATGGGATTGCCACTGGTTACAGAATCTCATCTTGATATCTCTCTAAATTGGAGGGTACCCGGTTCAAATCCCCACCCGGCCAAAAAGGGCTGGGGTACTCCTGAGCAAGGTACCCAACCCCAATTGCTCCCCGGGCGCTACTCAGTGTGGCAGCCCACTGCTCCTAATTCTAGGATGGGTCAAATGCAGAGGAATAATTTCCCTAAGGGGATTAATAAAATACATTCTCTTTATTATGTCTTGTTACTTCAGACTGCAATCATCCAATCCATTAAATGACACCAAACAAGAGACAATAGCAGAATAAACTGTTTGGCATTGGCAGAGAAGATTTGTCAAGTTTTTCATGGGCTCAACCAACATACTTGACTCTGCTGCCCAACCCACAAATGCATTTTCCTTTCAATGTTGGCACCATTTAAACGGGAAGTAAACAGGCTTTCCAAAAAAGTATAAAACCTATTGCCAAGAAGCAATGTTACAAATAAATAATCGACCAAACACAAATTTCCTTACTTGTACTATGTTTATATAGTCAGGGTTAGGGTTAATAGATCCTGTGACTTTAATATTGTCCAAGTGGCAAAGGTAGGACCAGGGTTACCAGTAGTACATTTAGAAAATACTTAATGGATAACATATGCATATACACATATTAAGCAATAATAGATAAAACTCATTAAATGTAGTATTTTATTTAGTTTTCTTTCACTTTCAGGAAAAGAGACTCACTCCTACTGTGAGTCTGAGACATAACACATCCATCATTTCAGCAGATTCGCTGATTACCAAATTAACCTTCAGATCACGGTTCCACCTTAATTGTTAACAAGAAATGATTTTTATTTTCTCCTTGGAATAGTACATTCTATTGCAGTCCGTGGGGCAGCTGTCAGCTGCAGTGCACATCTGGAGGGGGAAAGAAGTTGCCGCAGCCAGAACAGAGGTACTTTCCGACACTCTGTCTCTCTCTGTCGCTCACACACAAACACACAATGCATTGCATCACACTACAAACTTTTCCTCACTCTGCAGATTTGATCCCCCAGCTGTGATTTATGGGCGAGGTGAACTATTGCATGAAACCTCTGCAGTGAGACTTGTGAGGAACAAGTTTTGTTCCCTCCTTTTCTATCCTAATAAAGACTTGGTCAACATTATTGCAAGACGTGAAAAAAATAATCATTTCAGTTTTACGACATGGAACTGCCATATGGAGCAATTTTAAAGCATGAAATAACCTTCTTCTAGGAGGTTTTGCTCCAGTGTGTCACACTACCAGTGATTTCTTTCCACTGGCTAGGCTCTCTGTCAAGATGTAGACTTTTTTCCAACATAACTGAAATGTGTTTTTCTTTTCTTCTTTGAGTTAAGTTTTGATGGATGTGAAAATCTCACAAATCTCATTTGTTTTGGTTTTTACAGGTTGGAAATGGGAGAAAGTTGTTTCATTGTTAAATACTGAACTTTCTGTTTTTTTAAGTGAACTTTATTTTGTAGGATTTCATACTTAAAGCACAACTGAATCTGCAGAAACAATTTAGCATATTACTCTGAGTGAAGGGAGTGTAATATTAATGTTGTATTGAAGGTCAGTGTATTCGATGTGTTCCATGACCTATAACTTCAGCTCATATATATATTTTTAAAGGGCTGAACTTTTTCACTCCACTTGTAACTATAAAGCATTTTGAAATGTAATTCTCAGAGCTGTGCTAAAATTCTGTACCCACCGGAAGAGAAAAGGGTGCCGAGAGTGCAGTATCACCTCTACCTCCAGTCAGTGAATGTATATTTATCGTTGTATTGCCACCTACCAAATCACCCACCATTGGTTGGTGAGCATTTTGGGTTCACATCACCTGGAATCTGAAATATGTTGTACTGCAGCCAGCCACCAGGGGGTGATCCAAATATTGTAGCTTCACTTTGGGAAAATCTGTTGTATTGTCCATCAGTATACACACTCCCTGGTTTAGGCCTATAAGACTCGTGTACTTACATGCCAGCAGCTTTTCAACAAATATGGATATCTTCAAAAATGCCGTCAGTGGACAGGAAGTAAGGTCTTTTGCCTTACTTCCTGTCCATTGCTGCTGTTAGAAAACACTCTAGATCAGTGACAGCTGTCAGAATAGAGAATTATTTGGGTGTTACACAGCCGAGTGGTTAGGGCACATATTCCACATTGGCACATGCCTTGAGCAGCTGGTTGAACACGTTGCTCGATGGACCATTTACTGCATGTCTCTCCCCAATTTGCTTCCCTGTTTCCTGCCATTCTTCACTGTTTCTATAAAAGCAGCAGCCCAAACGGTATAAGAGCGGCCAAAGCTTCTATGAAGCAGAAGCTTACTATGCAAATGCAAAAGAACAGCATCCTTTCCGTATGTGAAGGCCACCATAGTCCCCTGACGTGCCTGGGAAAGGAAGGGGGTGAGCGACAATCTGCTGTCTCACCTTTAAGTATTTTACTGAGAGTAGATTTAAGATGTCATAACTCAAACCCAGGACATTTCAGAGGTAGGGCTAAATAGCAATAAGCTAGGAGTGCTACCCAGGTGTGATTAATAATATCCGTCTAGGCCTTTACACTTTTGAATCCCAAAAAAGTTCAAACAAGTTTTCAAAAGTCATTGCTCAAAACATTTTGGCAAACACAAAATGGTCAGTGTGACAGATAGTCCAGACACGCTGGTTTATAAGAGCTTTATATTTCTCTGAGTTCAGTTTTAGGAAGGTTGGAAGTGTCTGTTAAGTTGTTCCTGCTGTACTGGACAACTGTTACCAGTGTGCACCAGGTAAACATGTGCCCAATAAGCCTAAAGTAAATTACATTCTTATTATCTACTGGTGTTGTCAGTAAATTTGATTCATCACTGTCCAGTGGACTACATTTGTCTACCACTTAATCCTCCACATGAGGGCCATGGGGGGCATGGAGCCAATCCCAGCTGACACAGGGTGAAAGGTGGAGTGAACATACACACATACTGCCAATGTAGAGTGTTCAGTTCATGTTTTTGGACTGTCGACACACACACACACACACACACACACTGGAAGAACATGCAAACTCCATACAGAAAGGTCCTTTGTTGGACCCAGGTATTTTTTCTGTAAGGTAACTGTGCTAGCCACATATTTCCGCATATTTTAAAAATGTTGAGCAAGCTTTTTTCCCCCACGACGTACAGTATAGTATCAGCAATCTGTAGCCATCATACTAATGACTGAACTGGGACTGTATGACATTCTGTTGGTTTTCTGCACAGCAGATTAAGATACCCCTGTGAAGAAAAACATACATTTAATGAGATGTAAACCCTTAGTTTAGTAATAGGTGAGATTATCTCACACCTAAGAACAACACTTGGCTTGTTTCACTGATATTGATGTGGACAAGTGAACTTATTGGAGGCTTGTGATAATGTCTCAATCTCTATTCAAACGATGGAAGGGGCTAACTTCCTTGAGCTAAACAACTATTTAATGACTAATATATTTCAAATAACTGGCCGTGCTGGAGGTTGATGAAGCATCCTGTAAATGGTTTCATGGACAAACGCTCTGATGAGACTACAACATATGTAGATATGTGGATTCAAATGTTTAATAATCCAAAAAATGGTATGCCACAAGGTTCAATTTCAGGCCCATTGTTGTTCACGTTCCCCAGTAGATATCTACAATTATTTCTAATGCAGATTATACAATGCACGGGTGTGCCATTGATGGAGTAAGCTGTGACAAATTGTGCTTTTGATTGTACGCAGAAACCCTTTAATAATTGCACACATGACTACTCAACTCTGAGCAATTTGTCTTCAATAAATTCTGAGTTTTGTATGTTGATTGTTGTACAGTGTTACAGGGCTTTGGTGGATTTGCAAAAAATTCATATTTGTTCTGTTTTCCTTTGATGCATTTCTTAACATTTTCAGTTTTAACAGTTGTTATGTATAATCCGCTAGGCAGACATGCCTGCTAGTTACTTGTTTTATTTGACTGACTCATCATGTTAATATTATTGGCGATGTAGTTATCATAAATGCTATTTCATCGCCAGTATGAATGGGATTTCAGGGCATTGCTGTGTTTTTGCATTGCTACATTTTAATGTTGCGTCCGTCGACCCTGAATAAACAACAATGGTAAATGGGATAAAAATAAGTTACGTTTTATGCCCAGCGGTATTTTCATGCTGTCTGTTGTAATCTGTTTTGGGAGAACTGTTTAGACAGGTTCACTGAACCAGAAAAAATACCTCAGCAAGTTGAAATTCAGCTATAATGTAGCATCATAATGTTTGACAACTCTGTGTTGTATCACTGTGTTCACCCTATTAAAGTACTATCTTTTTCAAAATAAGGCATTTATCATACTGTCACATTGTTTGGCTGACATATTATATGGTGCAGTGGAGATGTGATTTACAGTGTTCTGTTGATCTGCCACTGTCTTTGCTTTAAGATAACAGACTGGCTTTTACCTTATAAACTATCTAAAGCACTCGGGTCTTCTTGTGGCCATTTAATTAAACCATCATTTAAAAAAGAAAAAGAAAATATGTTTGATGAATGTTTTTCATATTATGGTCCACATCCGTGGATCAGTCTTGAGGCCTTGAAAAGCACAAGAACAAACTCAAGAACACAAACTTTTTTCAGGATTTTAACTGATTCCCTCATAACGAATTATAATGTATTACATTTTCTCTATTGTTTTTCTTCAAATACCAAACCTAATAATGTCTGGTTTAACTTAACAATATCACTGTTTTATATCATCTTAGTCTGTCTGTCATCTGTTAGTATTTTATTGTAATTTCTTCTTTTGTGTAATGTATCTTGTTTTTATTGTATATTTCTCTAATTTGTGTTTAGTTTATTTATTATATGACATCATATCACTTAATCCTCTATCTTTGTTATCTACATTTTTTTTGGTCTGTGTGTGTGGGTCGAAGTGGGAGGTATTGTTTTTAATCCTTTTGTGCTATAAAGCACTTTGTGTTACACAATCTGTGTGAAAAATACTGCACTAATGAGACTGGATTGATGAAGTTGAAGTCTCTCTAATATTAGATTATATGTGGGTGGTCAGTCACAACACCAGCTGCTCAACAAGTGTTCCTGCAGCCAAACAAACCCAAGAGAAATGCCAAGGTAACACTATCATCACCACATTTATGCAACTCTGAACAATACTTTATTTGCCAAGCAGAAAAAAAAGATATGTACAATATGAACATCGTGAAGAGAAAAGAGAGGCTGTTTGCATCTCTTTACCAAAGAGAATTTGAATTTCAATCGCAGTGGAACTGCAGTAGCACGGAGGGTACAAACAAGTGAAATAATACCGCAATAACTGTGCCATTCATCACACACAAAGGACAGAAGATGATGGACTGAGTGTGTGCAGCAGCGAGAGGATACAGTGTCAGAGCATCAGAGGAAGTGAGGGATGGATGCATATAACGCTGTGTCACTGGCTGCATTATCATAAATATTGCAAGGTGAGGGGTAATTTGTATGACTGATAGAAGTCTGCGAACAAAGACTCCTCCAAATATTAGTTCCTATACACTGTGTGGTTGGAGATGGGAGGTAAACAATGGCTTTGTCATATAATAACCTGGAGCTCTGACTTTACCCGATAATAAGTTCTTATGAAAGCATCCACATAAGTAGGTGGTTATCAGTCATACAGAATTAGAATTGTTTAAGTTTTACATAGTTTTCAAGATAATAAAAGCCTGGATTTATTTTTATTATTTTTTTAATCTATAAATTTGGGGAATTACAACTGCACAGAGACGGGGAACTAAAAAAAAATGCTTATCTCTAGGCTATATTAATTTATTTGGCATATTAAACAAGCAGTTACTACTGCTTCATAATAACAGAGATAGTTCATGTTTTCTTTTCAATGGCTTATGAGGTGCTAACACATAATCAGCTGATATCGATGCCGATGATATCGGTTAAATCACGGCCGCCAGCAGAGATACAAGGAAAACCCGAGCTCAGCTCCATAGTGCTCCGATAGCTGATGTCACACAACCAGGGTAACGCCCTCTGGTGTCCAACCTCTGTAGACATACTAGACAATACATACATCAGGCAACATGTCAGTAAACACATCTCTTCCCCAGCTGTTTTCATAATGTGAAGATGGTGGATAGATATTGCGCCAAAACAGTCAGAATGCTACAGAGAGCATTTTACCAGATCCCCACAGATCCAGAGAGACGGCAGAGGTGAATCACTGCCATGAAATGTCCTCACGTAGAGGAGAAGGAGACGGAACATTGAAAACCCAACAAGCTGCAGATTTCATAGTGAGCTCTTGGTAAATAATGCACATGGATTTCAGAGCTAGTCTGCACCGCAACGTTAACACAGCACTTGTTTACATTACACTGCTCATTGCTAATGCTAACATTATGCCAACGCGACACTTAATCCACTTAATCCATTGACAACCAGGTTCTCTTTAGCCAGTAGACGCCAGAGTTTAATGTTTGTCACAAAGCCAGATTATGTCTATTTGTTTCCCTCCAGGCTCTTGTAAACTTTCAGAGACGCTCAGTGACTTTCAGTGATACTGTAGGCCTGGAATAATGTCCTCTACGGCTGATTAAACTTAGAAAAAGCATTATAAGGATCGTATATTCAGTCCATCAAGTTTTGTGATATATTGGTCGATCTCCGTAGATTTAAAGTGCGCAGTGATCTCTGACAGGTTGAATCCAGCCCCGGTCCCGTTCATTTTTGCTGCGTCTTAGGCAGCCATGAAATAAATCCAGTCATGTGACATCCAGAGCTGAATTGTTTGAATTTCTTTAGACTATGTTTGCCACATTTTTCTGCTAAGACACAGGCTTTCGCAACTGCAAAACAAAGCTTGTGTTGCATTGAAAACTGTTTGCTCTCCTGCACCAAAGTCCATGGAAAAACACTCCATTAAAATCTGAAACATGAGGGAGTGCAGCCATGGCAACAACACCCTCCCTTGTTGATGAGGATTTCCTTTGAAAACACACAGATGATGAAATTACATATGAACAAAGCAGAAAACAACTCCGCAAATGCCATAAAAGGCTCATGAAAATAGCTTGATAGTTCATAATTTATACATGTTGTTATTTATTTTCTAAATATTACTATTAATCTTAAATATTAGTAAAATGTTATCCATACATTAATTTTGTTTCTCTATGAAAGTGCACATGTGAAGCTGTGAGACAACATAAGCCTGGTGAAACCATCATCTTAATCTCCATCTGTACACGAGATAATCGTGACATCTCTCACGGCACGTGTTCAGGCTGCAATTAATCCTCTGGATTTTATTTTCTACATTTGCATACGTGATTATGTTAGTCTGCAGCACCCTTATGTTCCACCTGTGCAAATTGCTTAATTGTTGCACATGGGAGGGATTCAGGATGTGACCTGCTGTGATAGCAGAGTTGTTTCCTATCTAACATTTCCTTTTTCTTTTTATCAACATCTCGATTTGAGAAGAGAAACGCCCCCTCTCTGGAAGAAGCTGTTGACCCTTCGTCAGACTTTATACACAAGGTCGCTCCAGCAGCGGAGCTGAGATCAATTGCACTCATGTCATTTCTGCTGACGCTGCTGTCTTGTAGCAGGTCAGTCCACTCACTTGAGCTGTCATACACTAACACAGTGGTGTTCGCTGGAGGATGCAGCATTCATCTGTAATCTTGGTTGCTTTACATCTTGCAGCACTCACACCACAGTTACACTCAAAGCAAAGCTGCAGCCTGTCGCTTTGTTATTTATAGATGTGGAATAGTTTTTTTTTTATTTTAAAATTCTCTGAAATGAATATCAGTCTATGTTGTGATATCATTTTAAGGTCATATCGCCCACCTCGACTGAGGAGGGATAATATACATCCAGAGTATATAGACCCAACCAGAAACAAGAAAGCGCCTCACCATACACAAAGGGTTGTGTATGTGAGAAAACTGGCTGGTGGACTGGGGGACTGGTGAGTGCCAAAGCCACCATCCAGGACGAAACAACTAACATCCAGGAATACATCAGGAAGATGGCCCCCGGTAATGACCTGCTAAGTGAATGCCTCAGGCAGCAGAGAGGAGGAGCCAAAGGTGCAGACATGGAAGGACAAGCCCCACATGGCATGTTCTACTGTCCAAATGAAGAAATGGCTGATATCAGAGGGCTGGACTGAATAACAGCATAGAGGTGCTAATCATGTCCGCACAGGAACAGGCCCTAAATACCAGATCAATAGATGCTGGGGTCTACAACACCAGACAGGACCCCAGGGACAGGCTGTGCAAAGACGTCCATCAGACAGTGCAACACATCACAGCATGTGCACGATGCAGGTCCATGTGCTGTGCATGCAAGTATACCAGGGCCTTAAGATAATACTGAATATATAATTAGAATATGTAGAATATATAATTTCTTATATATATTCTTATATAATATATTATTCTTATTATTCTTATATAAGTTTTTCATCGTCAGTAAAGATGTGTTGGTTTTCAGTGCAGTGTGAAATGATCAGTAATTAGGAAGAAAAGAGCAATACTGTGACATTTTGCAAATAATTCTCTGTAAGTAAATTGAATACAAGTGGAACTCATTGGGCCGACCCAATCCTGTGTTGCTCAATTCACTTCTATTATTGTAAATGTGTTACTGTCATAGAACGACAGATGTTTTAAAACACACATATTCAACATTTCACAAAACAAGCTTCAGATCCGCTGGTATCACACAAATGCAAGTGCAGATTACAGATTATGGACACAAAGTGGATCAGAATAGAGTGTGACAACATCTCCATTGACTCTATAACGCCTTTCTCTAAGGATTTTCTCTTTTTTTAGCTGTGGACAAAGAATTGTTTCTGACAGTGGAAGCTAAAAGCAGTGCTGTTGCAATTTTCTAGAAGATCCAGCAATGATAATAACACAATCTTAACACCATTTCATAGCATTTTTATTTACTGTTTTTGAACTGGATAGACAAACAGACATGTATACAGACAAACAACTGTAGATAAATAAAGATGTCATGGATACCAGCTAACATTGATGGTGGAGAGGACTGTGGTGTAATGTTTAACAATTACGTTCACAATTAATAATAAATATGAATGATGGTCCTACTGTTGCATATTGAGGTTATTTTTGAAGTGCATTTGCTTTAGTATTTAGATTTTCCCTCAAATATTTGTAACATTCATTTTAACCTAAATATAGTAGATTTCTCATTCAGGAATGATACGCTTAATTTTTATGAAATAAATGCTCACTTATGTTGATAAGGCCACATGTGATTATCTCTATTTAGGAGGCTGTAATGAATCTGTGAGCTTTATCCATGACACAGCCTACTGAAAAAGCAAATACCGCACTGACTATGATATTCCCCTATAATTATCCTTTAATATACAGGCATGCAGTGCAGTTTTAATCACTGTTTTGTGGGTTTTATTTGTGGCTGTGTGAAAATGTCATGTTTATGTTGGAAAAAAAGTCTCTGATGGATTAATTTTGACAGTTTCAAAGAGAAAAACGGGACAAAATGCTTCTTTCACAACGCCGAGCTATGAGATCATGTTCGGCGCTGTGATATTAGAAAGGAGACGCGTCACAGAGATAATCACAACCGAGTGATCCCAACAGGAGGTTTCCATCTTCAGACCTCAGCTGGGACGAGTATTGATGAAGAGAGGAAGCGCTTCAGATGCGGATATGCTTCCTCAGAGGGTGTGCAGGCTGAGAAAAGATCGTACACGAGGGGGAAATTTATCAGATACAAAGACGTTCTCGTCCACCTTCTTTTTCAATTGTCCACATTGTTGTCCTGATGAGGATAAAAGGCCAACATGGATGATAACATGTTCTGTGATGTTATATCAAAGCAGTGGGCTCCCTCTTTATACTTGCATTATTAGGCTCGGAGCACTGACTGGTGAATCTGCTCCTATTATTCTTTTTTTTCCCTTTCACTTAGTTTTTGAGGGCCTTCCTGAATTTGGTGTGTACATCAGGACCTGTGAAAAGTGTTTTAGGCTGATCCGATGAATCTTGCCGGTTTTAATTATAGTTAAAACCCCATTTTCACATTTGTATGGTAGTGGCCAAATGAATGCTTGAGTAGTGAGTAGCACACGCAGGCTTCTGCTCCCTATCTTCTCTACGCTGCTCTACTCGACTAAATTCTACTCGGTTTGGGCGATTTTCATGTGCTGTGATGTTCAGCTCTCTCTGGATCCTCTCGTCTGCACCTTTTTGCAGACAGCATCCATGTTTTCTCCCTGAAATGCTTTAGCTGGTTTCTAAAAATTCTTGTGTCGGACATCACGTTTTCGTATAGACTCAGCTCGCTTTGAACCTCGCCAGAGCAGCTAGCAGCAGGTACCAGGAACTATCCCTAATGGAAATGGAGTGGAGTTGAGTGGAGCCGAGTAGTGCTAGAACTGTATAATGGAACAGCCCCGTTAATTCCCTTCCATTTCTTCTATGTGACAAGCTACAAGTTGACTTTCTATGAAAATTCCAGGACCTATGGTTCCTGTTATCCCCGTTCTCTGTACTCATGCCATCTATCCATCCATCCGTCCAACCGTCCCTCCATCAATTATCCTTTGAGGGTCATGAGTGGAGCTGGAGTCACGGTTGACAGGGTACAGTATATCACAGGGCTAACATACATAGTTTCCCCAATCTGTATGTCTTTGAACTTTGGGAGAAAGTTCAGAGAACGCAGACATGAGAAGAACTTGAGCCAACTTGAGCCAGCAGTTCCTTTTTGTTTTAGTTCAGCTGTGAAATCTTAGCAAACTCTGTGTAAATAGACAGACACTCTATCAAAAAAAGACTGTAATCAAATTATTAAAATGGGAGACTTGACCAATAGGAACATTTTGAGGTTTATTGAGAGATATTCAGCTATCAAATGTATCTACTGTGAGACAACCCCCCCAAACACACACACACACCACTCACGAAATACCTATTACTCGTTTACTCGACTTAAACAGCTAACATGCTACTAAGCATAGAAACACTGTTACAAGTCGATTTTCTTCCTCCCAGCTCTTATTTTCTGTTCTGTGAGGTGTACATGAAGAGGACTAATAGGGATCTAACGTGTTGTGGGTCAGATATGGGTCACTTCACATAGTTTATTTAAATATGTGCAAAGCCTGTGGTCTCGTAACACTCTCAGTCTAACAAACAAGCATCAGCTAAACCTGAGTAGAACAAACACACGGCTAACACGCTGTTATCTTATTTCTTCTTTTCTCCCCCGGATAATCCTTGAGATTATTATCTGTTGTAATCGTTTTAAGACTACATTAGGCAAATGAAAATAATTGCTGAAAATGAGTTTGTGCATTAGTGAACCATAATATTCCGGTGCAGCATGAGGTGTGTGTGATTTTGTGAACCCCCACGGATTGTGTTAGCAAGTGCTTACAGCGAGACATCATCACACATACATGAAGAAGATTTATTGCATTGCAGTGGCAGTGGAATCAGGGCTTAACAAATTATTTAGGGATGATAAACTGGGCCGGGCTAGCATGATATGTGATAAACAGTATCACTAACTTCATACTGACACTCTCCCCCACCCCCACAGGAACCATAAACATGCTTCTAAGTCATATCTTTCTCCATCACATTGGCGTCTGATGGAGGAGATACACCACTATTTTACTGTCTACACAGGCTGTGTAATGGCTTCAGGTTTACTCGTGCTGTGTGTCCATAAATGTGACTGACTGAAGCCACATTTTATTGCTAATAATCAATGTTCCCGTGTTCCCACTCTTGAGTGCTTTCAAAACGCGGGTGACGTACAGTTCAGTACTGCATCTGAACACGTTATGTGTAGACACATGGATCGGAGGAGCTGCTGCTCATGCTGAGCCTTCAGTGTAGACACCACGTATGACTGTCAAAGCTCCGACAAGACGCCCATTCTGTCTGGCAGAGACACACATTTCTGCATGATCAAAAATTCAAACTCACACCTTAACCACGCACTTGAGGACAAAATATAAAGCCGTGATCTAAACTAATGAATGCGGGATCCAGCAGAGGGTGCGGTGAGCGCAGCTTGGCCTTAGATCCACTTGGTCAAATAGAAAACTGGCATCACTTTGAATTTCTTTAAAGAAACAGGTTGTCACATATTATTCTTCAAACATGATTTTTTGGGGGAAAAGGTATTGCCGAAGCCTAAACATGGCAAAAAGACTGTACATGGTTAAAATCACAGACTATAAACTGCAAACTGGGCTCTTTTTTTTTTGTTTAATCTCATACATAGTGCATGAATTTTAGTCAGACAAATCACTTTTGAAATGTTTAGCGCAGCAGAATATAGTTTGAGTTTGACCTCATCACTCTCCCATATATGATTACATGGAGATAATGGAGAGTGATGAGCAAATATCCGAACCCCCTGCTGGAGCCTGCAGGTGGATGCTGGGGAGGAGGAGGGGCTGAATAAGCAACACTGACGCAGGGCAGCAGAGAGGCAGCGACAGCGAAGGGAGCGATGGAGCATTCTGCAGCTTAAATGGGCCGACAAATTAGGAGACAACAGAGGACTGTGGAAGGGGAGGCGTGTCACATGATTAAAGCAGTGCGGCTCGAGTTGACCACCTGAACTAGCTCGCGGGCGTTGCTTCATTCATGGGAGGGCGGAGCGGAAAGTGTGAGTTTCACAAAGTAAGATGGGTGCACACCGTTGTTTGAGTTATAATACGCAAATATGACCCATAGGAACGTTTCATAATGTACTGCCCCCAGCAGTTAGGGTTAAAAACGACTTGGCCAGGCAGTAAATTACAGACAATGACAATAACACATAAAAAAACAGGCTATTATTGCGTGATATCGACAAGGCAAGCCAATACGGTCGTTTGAGTTGGAGGACAGGTTGTGTAGTTCTCGCATCCGTCCTCACGTTATAATCCCTTAGATTTCCTACAGTATTTGTCATTTTTAAATCACTCTGTTCATTCATGAAATTATGAAGCCTTGAAATTTCCTGATGAAAACTGCAGGTAAAAGCACAAGCCTCTTTTGGATTGGAAATGTCTACATCTCTAAAAGGACAGGTGTAATTGAGGTAGCATATTTGATTGCATAAAGGAAACTTGCATAGAAAATAACAGTCATCAGAGGATGAATAAAGGGAGGTCCAATCATAGTATTTTAAACCATTACCTGCAAATTACAGTTTAGCCAGTATTCACATGATTGTGAATGATTCATGATTCACATGAAGTACCTGGTAGACTGTAACTACCTGGCTCCCTCAGCACTAAGTCAAACTAAGTGCTGGTCTGTACAGTCCCTAACATGAACCAGCTCAATGTGAGTGAAAGTGGAAATGATTTGGCTCCTGGAAACTGTTAAAAGACCTGCGTTATCTTTGGTTAACTAACCTGATGATAAAGCAGCACCAGCAGGCCCATAAAACTGCTCTTAAAACACAGAAGGTGGAGGTTATCAAAGATCTGTAGTCTGTTGGCTGGCCCATGTAAAGCCAAATCTATTTTCTTTATGAGAATACAATACTGTGCGCTCAATCAGCATGCAGCACAGCATGTAGGAATGCATGCTGCTGATGTCGTTGCTATTTCAGCCTTTCACCGTGACTATAAAGCGGACTTTCTAAAGCTCGCTGTTGTCTGTTGTGCTTTGTGGGTCAGTCACAGTATTGACTGAAAAGGTTTTTAAGACATTTTAAATCCAGACACAATCCCTGAGGTCATTGGCTGTAAATATTGCTGCATTCTTGTTGGAACGAAATCACGTATTGTGTTAATTTTTAAGAAAAATGTGTTGTTCTGGCTGGTTGATCACTTCAAGCCGCTCTGAAACATGCTGGTGAAAGATCAATAAAGCAAGACCCTTGTTTAAAGTACATATAGTGTAAAATGATATTTTATGGCTAGTGAAATGGAACATTTTTATTTGAAAACGAATATACACATAAACAGACATAGTTATGGTTCATATTCAATATCTGCCAATAAACCCACTTCAATGTAACCTTTTGACCCAATGTAAATTGAGTGATCTGAACGTGAACTAGTCCTCTGCACTTCCTCTGAGCTTTGGGATAATCTGGTGTCCCTCATCAAAGACATTTCTATCTCATGGGACTTCCTGGTTAAATAAATAAAAATAAATAAAACAATCACTTTTAACATAGTGACGTAACATAATCTATGTCAGTTTAATCAATCTGAGAATTAACCCCCAACAATTAACACATTTTTCTAGCAATCCTGCCTACTGGAGAGTCAATGGAACAATGTGTTTGTGTGTGTGTGTGTGAGAGGCCAATTTTCTATTTACAGTTTTGGGTGTGGGTGAGTTACTGGGGAAAGCAAAGCCAGAGGAAATCAAAGAAAAAGAGAAACGTTGGCCAACTAAATGAGACCAGATTACAGATTAAGGCAGCTCTCATTTTGCAGGACTCCTCAGTCAATACGTGTACGTGGGTTTAATAGACTCCAATTAAAGGCAGAGCTAAAACACTGCGAGGCCAAAGAGACTGTTGGAGATGTAGTGAAAGGGAGTCTGTGTCATTTTTTTCCTCTGAAAGTCCTTCGTTGGATGCACACAGTTTGTTCTGGATACAGATGCTAATTGCATTTTAATGTGACATTAAAAATAAACCCATAAATCAACCGGTTGCAGAGTAATTGGGCTTTAGAGACTTAGCAGCCCCTGAGGAGATATAACTCCACCTTCAAAGCAGAGGAGAAGGGGGCTGAACAGGACTGGATTTCAGGTCATCTGTGGCAAACTTTAAGGTTTGACCACTGGACGTTCAATAATATGCAGTTTTGCACTCGAGGAGAAGCATGAGAGGAACAAGATGGAGAGGATCCAGGATCCTTCAGCTTACCACTGACAATGAAAATGTTTCCACCAAGGCAGATGGACCAGGATGCCAGCAGCTTAAATGGACACATGCAGGTTAATCTGGGCTTATTGGGCCAAGTCACACTTTCCATGTCTCAGCAGAGGTACGAGCCATGTAAATTTTGTCATCTGCCCATTTCCGCGGTGGCCTTTCGCAGACAGTCGTGAGCACACCTCCCTCTGCACAGACTGCACATGCTCCCTGAAGCACAGCACGTTCCAGTCGTTGTTTTTGTCAAAATAGACAATGAAGAAGACCGTAACCACAAACCACAGATCTGCTGGTGTCCACACGTAAAAAAACAAAACAAAACACAAGGACATACAAATGGGGCAAACTCCTGGTGAGCCGATATTGGAATGAAACATGAGACTGAGTATATGCAGGCGTGGAATGCTCGACTGATGTGGACCCTTGTTTAAGAATGAATGGAACCACTGCCATGTAAGTGCATGTGGAAATGCTTAACAGACCCTTGTGTGTCTGTGCTGCACAGAACTGCCGTCCTGCTGGAGCTTTGACAGTCACACACATGTCTACTCAGATGGCTCAGTGTGAGCAGCAGCTCCTGCGCTCAGTGTTTACAGAAGATCAGTTCCGATGAAGTATTGAGCTGCAGGTCACCCACATTTTGGAAGAACTCAAGAGCTACAAACAAAGGAACACTGATTATTGTCTTTAGTCACATTTGCATTCCACCAAGCAAGTAAAACTGAAGTGAATTACACAGCATGCATCACACAGGATGCCAGTGTGATGGACAAATATACGCCTTAGAAGCATGGCGGACTACGTAGCAAGAGTTGCCACTGACGCTAAAGTGATAGTAATACAATGTCTGTCAATGTTGGGTGCACAAAAGCAACGGCAATGGTGAGAACAAACGTACAAGAGGTCAGTTTGGGCCTTGTTATGTTTGAGCTGAATGCATTAACATGATTTGATTGGCTCGTGCGCTGTATTTGCAGATCAAGTGAACCTTTCTCTGACGTGCGCAAAGCAAAACACTGAAGTTGGGGTGACTGTTTCAGTTGTTTTACAGTCACAAACACAGTGTAGCAACTGTCTGTTTAACAGTGCAGAGCCAAAAACTGGGATGTTTTGGTGATGGAGAGGGTTCAGTTTGACTTCCTTGTATCAAGCTGGCCCAAACACAACTCTGAATGGATGCATTGACCATTGTGCGCGTGGTTGTAACACATCTGTGTCGTGTTATCGGCCTGTTCTGCCAAAATGAATCCATCTATAGAATGTTTGCAGAAGTCAAAGCCTGTACAGAAAGAGAGTTGTATTCATGTGTGATCGGAAAGTTGGGAGATAAGCTTTTGAAATCTTGCCGTCAGACGTGGCTGCCCTGATCTGTTGTTTTAACAGAATTAGGAGGATCTGGGGTGGATTATTGTCGGGCTGAACCAACACTGTGCAACTGCTCGTCTGCGCTTACATGTGCCTCTGTATTTTACACTGTTGTCAGAGTGATGTGACAGGGAATGAAAAGGCTTTTCTGTGCACACAGGCTGAGACTTCGGGAGGAGGACGAGGAATGTAGCATGCGGTTGAACTCTGCTGGAGACACAGTGATTAAGGAGAAGACATATTGCTATTCGCGCTATGAATCGGGGATTAAATAAATTCCAAACTGATTACATTTTGGGGGGAGGAATGTACATTGCTCTGGTGCCGCGTCAAACTAACGTCATGTGACTGCTGAGTGACACAGGGCTGCACATCGCAAAGGCTGATAAAACTAATCTAAAACTAAACAATACATAGAGGACGTTATATGACAAGTGTGAAGCTGTAGGTATTACCTCCATGATGATGATGAGGATTAAACTATAGCTTGTCTAGCTTGTCTTGTTTCATGGCAGTTGGCAACTGGAATTGTTGAATTATTGCCTTCTTCTCCTTCTCTCCTTAACTTTCTGAATCCTTGTGTCAATGACAAATGACGCTCCAATTTCAGCGACATTTCACTCGCTTATGGTTCATTTAGGATTCATTTTAAGATTTTATTGTTGATGTTTTGAGAAAGTCATGCTTTTGAGGTTTGGGCAATGTCAATGGACATTTTACACCATTTTCTGACATTTTATAGACCAAACAACTGACAAATGATATTGCTATTACATTATTGATATTAATCATTAATAAAAGAAATTACCCTAAACATGGTGCTGAATGTGGAGTGATGAACTTTTAAATTCAATTGTACAAATGTTTGTACCTTGACTTTGAATCTTATTTTATTCCATTTATTCAATTGTATTTGTTTGCTATTCTTTTTTAATTGCTTCCTTATTTATCTTACTTTTTACTTACATGTGGAACTTTACTATCTTTGGTTTATACTGGTAATGCCGACTATGATGAATATTATCATTATTATTATTATTACATTCTAGCAACTTTTGCATCTTATTCTAAGCATTAAGCAGGTTAATTCATTCATTCATAATTCATTCAATTTAAATACATAAATAAATTAGATTTACATCCATGCATTTTTTATCTTGTGTTTTTTTTATGTATTGTGTATCCATCAGTGTCTCTTAGAACACATTCCACAGTGTTCTGCTTACAGCAGGTGGTGTTTGATCTCTTGGATGATGCTCAGTAGATATATATTACTGTACATGTTGTACTTTTTGTTTACACTACTTAAAATTATGCACTTTTAATGGCAATTCATTCTTCATCACATGAGGTTAATCCACATAAAGTGGAAGAGGAAGGAAGAGGGCGAGAGAAGACACATACCAAATGTAAAAAGTGCTCAGAACCATTCACACGCAATTATGCTGAAAATTCTGTCTTACACTGACAAAGACGCCCTTTGTTTGCTCATCAATTCACTTTTCTAAAAAGAGGAAGGAGTGAATTCTCACATTTACAAACATATGCAGACTCTTCACTGCGTCAGCACAAACTGTGACGCATCCTGTTTGTCGTAATAATCCCTGAGATATGTCTGGAACTTGATTAGACTCATGCTGCGGCAAATTGAATTGATTGGATTTAGGTCAGGATAAAGTCCTATATTTCACACTGTATGTACGTAAAAGATAAAAGTGATGATGTGCAATCTTGTGCAGTGTAGTGTTGTGAAATTTCACACTCGAGTGGAACTACAGCACTTTGATTACAAAAATATAGATTTTGTTTATTTATGTGAAATAAAAAAGGTGTAACATTTAGATTACACAGCTAAAGAATGTAATGTAGATTATTCATTCAAGCTCATGGAGTCAGGCTCATTAGAATGATAGTTCCTTGTTGAGTTTAACATGCAGGGCTATCATTATATTATCAACTATAATGTCTAGAATATGTGGTAGAACAGCCAATAGGAACACACTTTTGAAGTGTCTATATCTATGTACTCTTTGGTTACTCTGTGACAAGTCATCCACATCAATTTATATAGTCACATTTGTGAGTATACTCGTCAAAGCGGCCTGTATATTTTAAAGATACACATATTTTCCAGTTCATTATGGCAGCACAGCTACTTTTAGAGTGGGAAAGAAACAGAGAAGTCTGACATTACACTGAAGTTTCAGTTCGTCAGTCCATTCCATTACTGAGTAGCATTTGAATCAGGTGTTCAGTGTTGTGTGGCTGATGTGAAAGACAGTTTGCAGTAGATTGAAGCCATATACTGAAGGTAATGCAGGTCTTTTAATTGCTTGTATTACTTTGTCGCCAATGCTGTTAAGATTATTACCATGCTGTGACAGCGCTGCTCATATTACTTTCACATTGTGTGTGTGTGTGTGTTTGTGAATTAGCAAGAGGAAGTCGTGTTTGACTGAGCAACACACCTCTCACTAGATTGGATAAATGCGCTTAGTGACAGTAACTTTGTATACTGATGTCATGGATAGTTTCACCATATTGATAAGCCACACAATATTAAATCATATAACATGGATGTAGTAGGAGGTATTGAGTTTAAGAGACATTAAATGTATAGTATGTAACATTTAGGAGGGTTTATTGACAAAAAATTGAATATAAGTTTATATAAGTGTTTAGAGTTCCAGTAACTGATGTCACACAAGCAAGGAAGCTCTCTCTGGCCGGCAACAACAGTGTTCACCTCTATAGATGCTCTGTATACTAGACAAAACATAAATCAGACGTTCACTAGCTGTTTTCCTCACAAAGATGGTGGATAGATGCTGTGCCCCGTGATGCCAAAACGATGGGAGAGCCTTATAACGGACCCCTAAAGATCCAGAGAGAGGATGAAGGTGAATCACTGCTGTGAAACATGCTTACACGAGCAGAAGACAACAGCGCAATGGAACCCCCAAGCAACACATTTTGTGGTTAACGCTTGGTAAATCATGGACTCAGACTAGATTTACAAAGAGGTGCAGCAACATTAACACAAAACTGATTTACATTGCACTGCCCGTTGCTAATGCTAACATTATGCTATGTTACGCTAATGCGACACCTACCCTAGCCTGTAAACTCCAGAGTTGAATGTTTGTCTCAAAATCAGATTGGGTCCATTTGTTTCCCTCCAGGCTCTTGTAAACTGTCAGTGACTCTCTGGAGTAAGATGAAGCTAAGTTAATCAAGAAGTTGACGATGTCAGGATACTGCAGGTCTATAATAATAATATAATAATTTCTTCCCAGGTGGTTTCCAAACTTGTCAAAAGCACCAGGGGCTTTATAAGGATCAGTTTTGCGATATGTCAGTTGATCTCTGTGGATTTAAAGTGTGTGGTTGAATCCAACATCTGCCCAATTGAGATCTCGTGTGAGATCTGGAGCTCTTTAAGCAGTTTTACGTACACTTTAGGCAACGGTCTTGTATTTTGAGCTGCCATCTTGTGCCACCATGTTTCTACAGAGGCCTGAACAGACAAAGAGTGACAGAGTGTGCATTTGCCTTTTCAGGTGGAAGCTTTACCACCCATATGAAGAAAAACAACAACCTCTCTGTATGCAAAGGCCATCGAAGTTTCCTAATGTGTTCAGGAAAGATAAGGGTCAGTGGAGGAGTCCTCTACTTATAACACGTTCTGAACAATATCTGGGGCTGCAAAAGTTCATCGATTGTCTACTTAATTAATGACCAACTACTTTGATAACATATTAATCAGTTTGGATTTTTTTTTTCAAAGATATTAAGTTATTTGATTTCAGATTCATAGATGTTTTTATCTTTGCACTGTGAACATTGTTATTTTAAGGACTGGGAGACACAGTTTTCACCATTTTCTGATATGTTATGGACCAAAAACAAACCACTTAAACAGGAAAATGTCGACAGATGATACAAATAATCATTAATTGCAGCCCTAATGTTTTTATTTACTCACTTATGCCAAATAATTAAAGCTACACTGGGAAAAAAAAACAAAAAACATAAACATCCAGCAGGGTTTTCCAGCAGGCAATGAGGATGCAGCAGAAGTTGAACAGACTGGCTTTGTAATGTTTCTCTGTAAATGCATCAAATAAAGAAACCAACAGAAGAATGAATAGTGGGCAGACAGACAATGTCTGTCAAACTAAATAAAACAGAATCCCACAAAAATGTTGTCTCCATGTCTCCATGAGCCACACACACACACATTTGCACTGACAAGGTGAAAACAATGGTGTTGTGCCTTAATGGAGAGCATTTTGGGGAAATGCAATGATCAGTAAATGGAGAATTTATGGAGGGTGAACGAGTGAAAAGTAGCCATCCATGAAAGAAAATAAGGCAAATTATGTTTGCGAGAGGAAATGAGGACAGAATCATTTGCTTAATGGCTGCGTCACTATGTCATTTCCTGTCCTCAAATTTCTTGATGTAAAATTCAAGCAAGAGCAGAAGTGGTAAGAGGAAAGTGACAGTGGTAAGAAAAGCAGGAGGGGAGTGGGAAAGAGTGGAAGTGTGTTTTAAAATTCTAGTCATTTTTGTTGTCACCCCATAGCAATGTGTCACTGTCAGATGCTTTATCTGTCAGCTGCACTCTTGCCCATAGACAGCTCTGGGCCCTGTGGGAAACTTCACGGTGGCTTTTTTTCTCTCTTCCTCGTGTCTGCCTGTGGCAGGTGTGGAGTCATCACAACTCTATTAGCTTCACCACGGCAAAATAAACACATTAACCTGCAACTCCGACAAACCCGCTCATTACCCTGCTAGAGGCTCCCAGGAGCTCTGTAAACTGGTGGAAATAAACTAAGACAACTAATGGTGGGCAGCCGATAAGTGTTTGAGGTCAAACTTGGCCTAAACAGTCCGTAAAGTGCATTTACTTTATAATTGTCTCAGGTTTGTGTGAAACAAGCCTTTTGCATTTCATCAAAAAGAGCCCAACATCTCAGGCTCAGGCCAGTTTAATTGACTGGTAAACAAATGATTCTATGCAAATGCCAGTTTTAAATGAGAAATTACTGACTCGAAGCATGGTGTCAAGGCGGCATCCCAGTGCATTTCATTATTGGTTGCCATTTTTACTCTCAAAGTAGTTTCTGAGATCTAGGAATTTGATGACGTCACTACAAGAAAATGTAATGAACACAGATAGTGGACCGTGGTTAGGTAGACCGTCGTCTGGTAATGACAGGTTCAGGGGCTGAGTGGGTCAGAGGGACATTTGACTGCCAGGTGATGTGAGAGTCAGAGCAGAAAGTCTACAGCTCCCTGAGGTGTCTCCACTCTGCAGGCACAACACCAAGGGGAAAGCTGAGACCGATGCTAAATAGTTGTATTAGTTTGTGTAGTTTGTTTTGTTTGGCTGAGGATGAGTTAGTTTTTGTCTCAGTCCATAGGCAGACCTTACATATTGCATGTTTTGGAACAACTCGATTTCAATTTGATCACATTTTATATTGTAATATAAATTATATTAAGCTACAGTTAGTAACCTCTGTCGCCCCACTGAGGACGACAGATATCCTGAAAAACTACTGAATGTAGGGGCACATGGTGATACAGTGGCTAGCATTGTTGCCTAACAAGAAAAAGGTTGCTGTTTCAGATCCCGGGTACTCTGGCTTCGTCCCTTAGTCCAAACACATGGAGATTAGCTTAACTGGACAGTTTAAATTGACCATCGAATCTGAGAGTGAATCTTTGTGTGTTTTTATGCATCAGTCCCACCATAGACTGCCAATCTGTCCAGGTTGTATCCCAGCTGGGATTGGTACCAGCCTCCTGTTACCCTCAAGTGGAGGATAAAGCGGTAGAAAAATGAACACATGAACTCTTGAATGTCCAGACTTCTTGTATTTTCAGCCATTTTGCTTTACTAGCGCAATGTTATTGTGCTTTCTCCCTGCCTCCATCTGTCATGAATTGAAATGAACCACTTCCTGTGTGCAGCAAGCAAATATCACTGGATGAACCAAGATTGAAAACACCGATTTACTAAGAAACACGGCGAGAGTTCATATTGTTTGAAATCACTTGGCATTGGCTTGAATATAACAGACATTCATTTACATTTAAAAGTTACATACAACAGCTTTAACTTTGCAAACTTCATTCATTGTGATAGTCCCTCATCATCTTCTAGATTTAACAGTGATTTAACAAGCACCTTAAACCAGAGGCTTTGTTTGAAATGTTTTGAGCCTGACCTTTAAGGTCTGTGTGTGTGTGTGTGTGTGTGATTTCTGCTTCAACAGACCAACATTATGCTCTGTGTGGTGACAACAACTCAGACTGAAGCTGTCATCTACAGTCCGGGGAGATTTACATGCTCCTCTGCTGTCTAATGAATACAAATGTCTGCGTTGTCATTCACTTCAATCAGCCAAAACCTCCTCATGACAAGGTCATTTTAGCTAGCAGCGCCACACACTAGCACACTGGGAGCTACGCTAATGCTGCTACGGGCTCATCTTGCAAACTAATGAGCTTCTAACGCTAACACTGACCTGTCATGCAACTGTGTTTGTGAGAAATTGCGTTTGCGTTACAACTTGGGAGTGTGCGACGCTGACAAAAAAGTAATATACTAACCATCCATAGCGCTAATCCTAGCATAGAGCGAAAGGCGGGGGACACCCTGGACAGGTCATCAGTCCATCACAAGTCAAACATATGGAGATGTCCACTTAACCTCTATATGTTTTTGGACATGCGGGAGGAAACTGGAGTAAATCCACGCACACAGGGACTCGAATGCAAACTCTTATTGATAATTGGACAATATACCTTTTTTTAAGTCTGAAGTGACTTACTTCTCCTTAAGTGTAAATGCCTGCCTGGCGTCTACACAGGTCTGGTGTACTATTCTGCTCCAATATAATGTCACACCTGGAGCATGTTGGTATGGTCTGTGGCAGTTTTACACAAACACACTGACCTCGATGGATGACGATGGCAGATGAAGACAGAATGAACTGGCCATTAGTCAGCTGGTAGCAAGCACGCAAAGTTTAATACTACAGCACTTTTCACAGATAAAAATCACAAAGCGCTTCACAGCAAATAAAATGCACACATAAAACAAGATTATAGGGAAAAAAGTGTACTCAATAAAACTAGGTTTTTTTTTACGACCAGTGTAAATAGACATTGAACAAGAACAATCAGTGAGAGAGTAAGAGCCATTCACCTAGAGCTAAAAGCCTGTCTGAAGAGACATGTTTTAAAAGAATCAGCAGACTGAAGACAGAGTAAAGGCAAAGCCGTGGTGCTGAAGCCTGGAAGGAACGATCGCTTCGAGTTTTGAAATTGGTGCGAGGGGCCACCACGAGTCTTTGATCTGGAGATCTTAGTGATGGTGTTGGTGAATATGTTCTCAAGAGGTCAGAGAAGACGAGGCTAAAAGTCAATACTGAAATCTTAAAATGAATTCTGAAATCGATTGGCAGCCAGTGAAGGGAAGATAAAACCAGGGTAATGTGTTCCCTTTTCTTAGTTGGAGTTTAAGGCCTCGCTGCTGTGTTTCGCACAGTCTGATGACGGGCAACAGCAGTTTAGTTAAAACACACAAAAAGGGCATTACAATAATTTAAATGAGATAAGATAATAGCATGAGTGATTATTTCAAGATCTGATGTTGAATCTATAACACCACACACACCACCTTAAAAAGGCAGTTTTTAACTAGTTGCCTATACCGTAGCAGTCCAGTGACATGGCTTTATCAAAAACAACTCCCAGGTTTCATTGGCTGGACTGAACAGAGGAGCCTAAGAAATAAAAACGTTGTCTTATATGAGGAATTTTACTCTCTGGAGCAATGATCAATGTTTCCATCGTGTCGAAAATCAGTTGGAAAAAAAATATTGTTTCACCATTTCTTGATGGCAGACAGGCAGGAGGTTAAATTGGCTAATTTATTATTAAATTGCTACATTGTTAAGATAAGTCAGTGCATTAATAATCAATAATCAATAATCAATCATCCATGATGATTATCAATTTATGGTTCATTGATAATCCAGCCATCCATCTACTGCTTTATCCTGCATATGAGGGTCATGGGTCAGTCCATCACAGGGCCAATACACAAAGACGAACAACCATTCACGCTCACATTCACACCTAAGGTCAATATAGTGTCCAATTAACCTCTGTGTGTTTTTGGACTGTGGGAGGAAACCGGAGCAACAGTGCTACCACTTCTCTGCCAATAAGAATACGTTTTATTTATATAGCACCTTTCATACATAAAATGCAGCTCAAAGTTCTCAATAACACAAAACCTCCAAAACATATAACAAAGCACTTTATAGATAAAATGCATGAATAAAATAAGAATATAGTGAGGAGAGTGTTTTGGTCTGACTCTTAAAAAACCTCGATTGCAGGGCAATAATGAATAAATAAAATCCAATACTATTTAAAAACATCCAATACAATGGCTATTTTGTCTTTATAGCCAGGCAGGGAATTCTATACTGTTGGGAAAGTGTGTCTGCTAGTTCTGTGGACTAATTTGAACAGCAGACCTGAGGGTTCTTGGTGTTAAAATACCCAAAATGTAAGAATGTGCGACATTATTAAGAGTTTTGTAACTGAATAAAGAGGCCTTAAAATCACACACCTACCTACATACGTACAGTATCACACCAAATTGCAACTTTTAAAAAGTTGATTAAGCTAATACAGCATTACAATACACACTCTGGAGACTGTTACAAGCCCTAACCTCAGTGCTATTACTTTAGCAAAAGCTGTGGCGATATCTAATTGCAGGCTTTGTAGCCACATCTGTTTTGTGTCTAACCGGCCTGCAGCTTCACTTTGAGGTGTCACCTCTGCATCTTGCCCAAAACTGGGATTAAAATAGTGCAAAGGAGGACCTGTGAGTGTGAGTCCTGAGAGAGCCATTGACAAAGAAACTGCACTGCAAGCATAAAGAAAGGAGTATTCATAGGGCAAACAGAACCGTGTTCAGGTCTACTGTGCTTTTTTGAGGACAACGGGACCTTTAGCCAGTTAGAGTGGAGAAGTACAGGCACTCTGAGGTACAAAGTAACAAAGGCTTTTTTCTTTAATAAAACATGTAAACATATTATAACATCTAAAGTAAGTCTCGATAACAGGTTGGGTTTGAGAGCCTTTCAGTTCTGTCTTTAAATAAAGACAGAGAAAAAAAGAGTCTTTCAAGTTGGGGCTATGCAGGGATCCTGTGGTATTCCACAAAGATGAGTTTTCCAAGTTATTTATACTTGACATTAAGATAATTAAACAGATCTAAGACAATTTCATTTGTTACATATACAGATGACACCACTTTATTCTGTTCAGGGGATCAAAATGCAAGAATAGTTAAAAACCGTAGAAGGAGAAATGACTGCACTAAAAAATTGTTTAGGTTATTCCTAAAGGTTACCACTAAATTAAAACTGAATGTATTGCATCTGGTGGTATCACAGCAAATTAGGAAATAAAAAGCAATCTCAAGGGAGTAGTGAAGTAGAGGAGAGTATATGAAATTAAAATCTTGGGAGTGATAAAGCTGCTGTCATGTAAATTTATTTCTATTCTTTAATATAAAATAAGGGCTTTGTTACGTGCCTTTAAAGTACTGCTTATTATAACTTTGTTGAAGTTTTAGGGGTATGCTTATAGAAACAAATAAATAAACATATATAACTATAATAAAGTATAGGACCAATGTAAAACATGTATTTTAGTTTGCAAAATAAAACTATGGCATAAACGAAGTATTTAATTTAATTGGAGTTTCAAAAAAGCATGAAAAAAAAAAATCATTTATTCATTTAATTTATTACACATACTTTTGTATTGAAGTGTATTGTGTAAAATTCATCTTAATTTGTATAAAGTAGATTTCTGTCTTTCTGTCAGCTTCATACTGAAACAAATTCTTATTCTTATTATAAAATTCATGTGGTTCATCCTTTCCCATGAGTCTGTTCAGGCTCAGCGTCAGTGTTGTTGTTGTTGTTTGTCCGTTCAGAAACCAAACCTGGACGTGATCCCTCCTCTCAGATCAGTCCCATAGATAAGGATTTCTCCGTCATTCAGCTGGAGTTATCGTTGGAGCACTCTCTACTGTGCAGCTCACAAGGTTGTGAGTGTTGGAAAAAAAGATGAAATCCCTCTCCAATCTCCCCACCAGCGGAGTCTTTCCACAAAAGACTAGCATAATAGGGTAGCCCGGACTCTCACCCTTCTCTGCGGGCATTTCCATCTGCACCCTGACAGAGAGGCTATTGGTGGAGGTCTGACTGGCTCACCGCAGGAGGTACGTCCACCTCCCTTGCTGACCTAACTAATCCCCATCGTAACAACTAGTGAGAGGGCTAATCAGAAGATGCCTGGCAGGTTCTCCAAATCCTCCCTGGTCTGAGATAATTAGCCTGCAGGTTTCTCTTTCTATCCACTGTCTGAACACGTATGAGAACAGCACATTTTGCTGGGTCTCAGTGGAATTATGGAGGTGGAGAATGGTGAGGTCAGCGCTGAGTGTCGCAGCATTCAGGCTTCTTCATGAGATCTAATGTGGGCCCCCTCGTTTCTCTTTTTTCCCCTCCCCTGGGAATCTTGTACGTCTGCCTAGTGATTTGGCAAAGATTAAATACTCTGCAGCTAAACTAGATTCCATTAACTTCCAGCTACACCGTCATACATGCACAGTTCTGTTCTGTCAACCTGTTTTTGAAAGAAAAGCATTAATTAAAATGTTCCAGTGTGGAGGTGAGCAGCCAAGTACTGCTTCTGCATGTTAGGTTTCAGGTGAAGTAAGACAGTCACTCTGCAGATTAAAGCTTGTATTAATACTTATAAGCATGAAAGCCCATTGATAAAATCAGAAGTAGTACTTTCACATTAGCAACAGCTTAAGATGAAACGATAGTAGCTTATTCCCAGGCTTTCTTGGAAAAAAGCTTGAGCAACTGTACTGCTTTTTGCACTTTGTGTTTCACTTTGAAACAGTGGAACTGACCAATCCCAAAGGCTGCAGTTTGTTCTGTGTTCTATGCAATTCAATAAAGTAACGCATGCATACATGACGGAAACAAGTCATTGTTTTAAGTTGACATTCTTGTAATTCATGCATTTAGAGTAAAGTAGTTCATTTTTTAAAGTTTCAAGTGGTAATGTGCCACATTTTTCTAAATCTATAACAAAGTAATTACTGTGCCATCTCTCATTCCTCATCGAATCTCTTACCTCATAAACTGACAACTAATGGTGAATGTAAATGTGTCACATGTTGGCAGAAAACCAAAAGTATGCTTAAGTGTATAATTACTCAAATATTCAACTTATCTGTGTTCTGTCATCTTAGCATAAGCTTTGTACAGTATGTGTCAGGGCCTTGCTTTACAGAGGTTGCCATCTTTGGCTCCCATGTTGCTACAGCAGTGCTGTAAACTTCACACTCTTAACTGCAAAAGACATCTTATCCTCTTTACACCATCAATGCTGCGTTCAGAAGCTAGAACCCGGGAGTGACGTCACTCGTGAGTCAGTAATAACACGCTAAATGGTATTTTACCCACACAAACAGCACTGCAACGTGTTTATGGGTAAACGTTAAACAGAGCCGTTTGTATGACTAATGTACTGTAAAAAAAGGTGTTTGTATTGTGGCAGCCATCTTGGAATCCCAAGAAATTCCTAGTTCCGAATACAAATGGAACGCACTAAACTGGATAAAGATGAACTTTCATTTAAAAACGTATCAGGGTGCAGTTCAGCTTTACTCCTTTTATGACTGATCTTTAACAGACAACCAGCTGCAGTCAGTGGTTACACATATACGTTGCAGTTTGATCTGCTGTGCCTCTCTTCAGATGACATTTCCAGCTGTTTCCTGTGTTTGTACGTTAATGTTAATGTGTTCCCGTAAATGTACAGACATTGAGCGAATGTACTTTGAACAACACTTGCAGCTAATCACGCTTTGACAATTTTCAACTCCTCGCAGTGTTTGAACTAATGCTGACAGCTAATAGCTGCACTTATACTTACAATGATGTTCTAACATCGTTGCTAATGAACTGCCATTTGTGCCTCTCTACTGTTTCGCGATATCTACTGCCACGTCCGCTCTGAGCATAAAAAGTGCATTTTTTAAAAAACAAATGATTATATAAATGTATGTTCTTAAGGTTATTTTTCTCAAGTGTTCACATATAATTTCATATAATTTATGTTAAGAATACAGCACATTATCCATATAGTTTTGCTGTCACATGTTTTTTTTTCCTCTTACCACATACTACAGTCTTTAAAGCTTGTTATTAGTAGAATGTATTATTAGTATCATTATTAGCCATGTGTAGGCAAGCAGCACTAAGGGGAAAGTTATGGATCTACTGCACATTAACATCATTGCTATTACCCAACTCCGAGCCCCCTTACTCCGTTCTCCACCTATTCAAGAACCACATTAAGGTTGCAGAGAGCGGCTTTATTGCTTTTAGCTTTTCAATTAGCCTGGATAATTTGTGTCCACCTCCTTTAGATTAGATTTTAAATGAGAAACACGTTGTGCCATTAATTATAACACTTCTTATTTTGTGGACAAAGCTCTTTTACGCAGCTGGAAAGAGAAGGGGGAAAAATGTGGACAAAAAAAAAAAGCAAATGTGATGAACATCGCAGGGGGCTGCTGGGTAGTGAACAGGCTAACGGCCGACTCACACTGTGGAGTTGTTGAATGAGGCGCTTCTCATTCACTTTAAGTGGAATGGCGTAGAGTGTTGCTGCACTGCATTGTGGGTCTGTTGCTCGGCTTTTTTCGTGATATGTGTCTGTGGCAGAAGTAAAAGAAAGTTCAACTGTCAAAGTGGCATCAGAGTGTTTTTCCAGCTTCTTAAATATGAATATATTTGGGTTTTTTTTGCTCCATATGACATAAAATATAATATAATACATTTTTAAAAGTGAAAACTATTAGTTTGTTGACAAAACAAGTGTGAACATTATCATTTGTCAGTGATCTTCTTTTTCTAATAATGGTAAATGCTCTGTATTTATATGCACCACTTAAAGCTACATTACACTCACATTGTCATACAGTCACACAACACAACCTTCGACCACTGAGCTACCGTCGCTGGTGACATGCTGCACTCCGCAGTTTGAAGTTCTTAATCACAACGTTCTTAATCCTCTCGTCAATCTCATCCCCCTCCCCCTTCCACTTCATCTCACTTCAAAGTTCTCCGATGCAGCTCAAAGAAGTTCTTAATCACTCTTTGAAAGTTTTTCTTCTTTTAATAATTGTACTGAGAGGTGCAGTGCTGATCTCCATAGTTTGAAGTTCTCTCTCCTGTCTTATCCTCTTTCTCCCCTTCCTTCTTCATCGCAGTTCAAAGTTCTTCAACATAGCTCGAAGTTTTCCAAAAACACCCTCTTGTCTCCTCAGTCTCACCTCGTTCTCACCCCCAGCTTCCTTCCTTCTGTCTCTCCAGTCTCATACTCCTCTCATCCTCATGCATCTGCGTCCAACTGCCTGATGATATTGTGTCTTCCATGTCCTGCGGTGCATTGATTTCTTAAACACTGTACCTGCGTCCTGAGGGGATCTTGTTGGGCTGCAGAAGGTGCTATAGTCTCTTTGTCCAGCACCACATCCCAGATGAGAAGCAACCACTTCACTAAGTAGTCAGCTCTAAAAGTGGGTCAGGCCTGTGAGTGTAGCTTGTTCTTCTGCTGCTGCTGCAGTTCCAGCACTGATGTTGCCTCTGGAATCAGTGCAGAACAGGAAGTTCTCCTGCAGCATGACAGTCCTGAGGTACTGCGAGCATATACAGCACAACGGCTTTACTGACTGCTTCTTATATATACAGTACTGTATATGTTTGTATGCATTTAACTACTGCAAGAAACACTGGGTCACTTTTGAATCACTCACTTGTTTTTGTCACATTTTAACCCTTTTGTTATTCTATTATATGTATTTTTTTCAATATTTTAAAATTTTAAAAGAGGTTTTTTTCTAAGAGTCTTGTTATTATTTCGCCTAATGTATGTTGTTGTGGGTGTGACTGGTGCAACCGGAACTTACTATAATAATAAAAAATATGGCATAAAGATACAAGTGAATGAAAGCCTTAGAGTTGATTCCGGAACATGTCACATGTAAATAATAATAGTAAATTGTATTATTATTATATTAGGTCTATTGTCTGACAAAAACTGCCTCATATTAACCCATGTTGCAGGTAAACTAATCGAAAGCAGATATTCTGAATTATATTACACTGTCCAAAGACCTTATTGTTGCTCTGTCCTGCTCTGCTTAACTTTAATAAGTAAGGATTGTGTCTTATGTTGTGCACCCTCTGGTGATGGCTCTCCTTTTTGACAATTTCATTTGTTACATGTGTAATTTAAGCAACCGACCTGTGTAAAAATAACTATACATGAAATGCAGATGCATGTAATAAATTTGGATTTAAACAATTTAACGTTTAATTATAATAAACTAAACCGACCCACGCATTTGAAATAAGGAAAGTGGATGTCATGTTTCTGGCTGCACCTGTGACAGTGATGTTCTCAGCTTAAGACAATCTACAGAGGTAACAACTCATTACAATTATAGTTATGTAGTTGTTGTGATAAACACTAAGCTCGGCTCCCGGCTACTTTTATCAGAGCGTCCTTGTTGACGGAATAAAATTACAATTAAATTGGCAGCGTGGATATGTCGCTCGCTGGCATTCAGCAGCACAGTGTCCTCAAGAGCTGTCATCGTGTGTAATGTGCTAATTAGCGTGCATTTATGCTGGTAGGTTGATTTTGTTACTTGATCAATGACCTTATCTAATCAATGAACCAGCCAGACATTCAGCAGCAGTTTTCTTCACTTTATTTTTTATTTTTTTTCAAAATATGGGCAGATAATGATAAGTTACTGAGGAAAAAAGCCAGAAAATACTGTGGAAAAATATAGCATTAACCTTCGGGCCTTTACTATTTTAGCTGATAAGATGATTAAATGTGGAGATTCACGTGTGAATTTGCATTCAATTAGAAATGCCACAAATGGATTATCACACAGTAATTATGAGGAAGAGTTGACTTTGAGGTGAGAGTGCGTCATAAAATGGTGAAAGATGTTGATGTTTTTTAAACCTGTAAAACTGACAATGTCCTCAAATCAAAGATATTCATCTTATTGTAGAAGACAAGCAAATAAATAGTTTTTATGAGTCTTTTACAGCAATAAAGGTCTTACATAATGCATTAAGAATATATTTCTTAAAATGTCTACTTTTCTAAAAGAAAGTGCTAAAGTTACTTTACTGGATTTTTTCTTCTATTTATCATTGAGTTCAGATTTCAAGTTACAGCTCATATTGGCCTGGTCTGCTCAGAGACTTCTTCTTGGAGCAGAGCTCAATGATCTCACCTGCAGATTTGAACGCCTTCAAACAGAATAATAAATCTGTGATTATGATGATAACATAGTTAGCAAGCCCACACCTCCAGGTATAAACGAGGACTTTAAAGTGTGAAGGCCTTCATTAAATGTTGCATGTGCAGCAGAACTATTTACTTATCCTGATGTATCAGTTAACGGCTTTATTTTGCCTCTTCAAAAGCCGATGGAGGAAACGTTCAAACAGCTCTGGGTGGAAAACAGGTTACAATTAGGTCGGGGTGCTGAAATTGTGGAGATGTATTATTAAAAAATAAAAAAAAATAAACCCTGAGGGTGTGTTTTCTTTTGGAGGCAGCAATTCTAAAATACAGGCTCCTGTGTGCAGCAATTACAAAGCTAATATTACAGTTTAATAGTAACCTGGTTCAAAACAAGAGGGTGAGGTTTAATTTGTCTAATAGCCTTTGTGCTGTGTTTTTAATCAATTAAAAAGAATAATTCATAATGCCACAAAAGATTTATTTTACGGCACTTTTTTTTGTCAAATATGCAATCAAGCAGAAAAAAATGTGCCCTTGAGTGCATTTGCAACCATTAATTCTGATGTCATTGTCGTGTTCACATAAGGTTCACCATCTCATCTGCCTGTCAAACCAAGTGTTCACGAGTCACTTCCTCCGAGGTGGGGTTAAAATAAACACCTCCCAGCAAACAGACCTCTGCCTCTCCTCTCAAAGCTCCAGCTCCTCTACTTCCTGGCAGCTTCCCTCCCTCCCTCTTACAGCAGGAAGCAGCTTCTGGCTCCTTCGCCTTGACATGAGAGACACATGCGGTGCGTCCCAGAGGGATCGCAGTAATCTGATTTCAATTCAGCCAGCGGGGTCATTATCACATATAAAGCAGCGCGGGACTCCAGAGGACCCGCGTGTGCACAGCATGTAGATAAACTGCACATCAGGACGTATATATACTGCACTTACACGTGTAGACATAGATGTGAGAGCATGCAGTTTTCATTCAGCAGCTGTGCACAGTCGCACATGAGCTGCCAGATCATTGAGCATCGCTGCTAATCATCTACGTCAATGTGCTAATGATTTTCACTTATAACTTGCACAAGTGAGCACCAGCAGCAGTTGAAGCTCAAATTCAAGCACTTTCAAGGTTTACTACATAACCATACCAATACATACAGTCCAAAAATGATTATTTTACTTTTTTATGCCATTAAAAGTGACTGTATTATGCTACAAACACCCAAAATCACGTTTTATAATTGTCAGAGACACACACATTCACACTTATTTTATTCCAACATCTAATAAGTGAACTACTCAGTCAGATGGCTATTAGTTGTGAAAAGAAATCACTTTTTCAAACATTTCCAAGCAATTTATCCCGCTCCAAGCACTTTCCGCAATTTTACTCGAAAACACATCATAATTTGAGCACTTCCAAGGATTTCAAGCCCCTGAATAAAGCACCATAAAGCACCAGAAGATGCACATTAAGATAAAAAAGATGATCTTCAATGATTATCAGGCCATTTCATTTGAAACTATTTTGGATAGTGTTTCTGTACTTCTGTACAGTTCCATTAAGATGGGGGATACACAAGATGCATTAAAAAAATAAAAATAAACATTAGCCATGTTCCAACTCAACATTCAGGACCATTACCCTGTTTCCAGCTATAATCTCCTCCACAGCCAATGACTATTGAATGGGAATCAATTCAAATTCAATAAGATGTAGAAAACTGCCACAGTCACTAGCAGCAGAAATGCTTTGTCATTGGTCACATTGAACAAATGAGTGAAAGTCCTGTGTCATATAAGCATTGCTGTGTGTGATGCGGACCCCTATGGGAGGCTAAGAGATGCTTCTTCAAACTGACCACAAAGCCACACCAATAAAGTACAAACTGCCCAGCATCACCACGATAACTTCAGATACATTAGGCCAATTGAATCGGTTTTAACAGCCCCCTTCCCTCCCATCAAGAGGCTTGACGAATTTAATCCGTGTTTTTGCAGCTTTTCTAATTCAGCCTCCACTCAAACACCCCAAGATACTTGTAATTACTGACAATAATTGAGTTTGTGACGATGTGGAGCACAGCTTGTGCTGGACGGGACTGGGAGGCGAGTGCATTTGTTGTGCTCATTTTGGCAGAATGACAGTGATCCAAAGCTGCAAAGACAACAAGCACGGCACCTATTTAAATGTTTGGTGAAATCAAATTAAATGTGACACGACGGGAGAAAGAGGGAGTGGACCCCACAGCCTCAATCCGCCGTGGCTGTAATTGACTCGCATGTGACGAAAACACGATTAACATACGAGTGTTAGTGACTGTGCCGTTTCTGTCAGTCAGGTTAGTTCACTCAGTAAGCTTCCATACTAAGTTTGGGTTACAAATATAGCTCGACTTTACATTTAATTGGACTATTTCCCTTGTCTTCGTATACAATCACCAGCTGGGAATCAATTTACAGTTATACTTTTCATCCTGTCACCATTTGTTGCTGAATTGATTACATTACAGACCAAAACAACTTTAGCTAGCAGCTATTTGGTACCATGTCGAGTGACTTTTTACCATTGGTTAGCTTCAAAATGTTTAAAGGAATATTTCACCAATTTGCATTTAGCTTTGTATTACTAGAATAGGGGTAGGTTTTTTGAAAAAGTGTGCTTCCCAACCTCAGATTCCCTCAGTTAAGAAATATCTTTATTCTTTTCTTTGTTACGTGCCCACCAGTGACACTTGGTCCTGTTAGCGTAACTGTTAGCAAAGATGGCGGAGACTGTTTACATTCTGGGAATGAGGTCCCGTCCCCCTACGAGTGGGTCTAAAAAGTGCGGAACTAGCGTTGCAGTTTCAAGCCTCAGACCAAGTGTCACTGGTGGGCACATAAAAAAAAGAAAGAAGAAATTTCTCGACTCGCCATTTTCTTCTTCTTCTTTTGTGTACTGACGTCTTGTATTATTTTTGGGTCCAAGCCCAGAGGTGGAAACTGTGGAACATGTGCCATGACCAGTTTGGGTTCCACCTTAGCCTTGGGAGAACCCAAGTCTGCCAGCGATTTTGATTTCACTCTGCAGGCACATCTGGCAGGGATGCTGTTTTGGCCAACCACAGAATCTTCTAAAAGGGGAACCAATCACAAACAGCTTTTTTCCTCTGGTGTGCCACAGGCGGGCTTAACATAATAAAGACAGAGAGACGGCATCTAGCAGCTTTTGTATACATCCCAACATGGTTACTACCGAAGAGCAGCTGTCTGTCGATTCTGCTGTTGCTTTCTATTCTGCTCGATTCGGCTTGATACGGCTCGACAATACTCAGTTTGGTGTCATTTTCCATGACTATTGTACCTTTTCATCGTGGGCGGAGTCAACTGCTGTGACATTGTTTGATACACCACACACACACAAACTCTTTTTCAGTGTAGCTCACAATCGCCAGCTTTCAGCAGTGCAGTCGCTAAATAAGACACCAGACTCCTCTACAGATATAGAGTTCGGCATTGTTCGGTTTGAGTCCTGTGTCGGACGAGTTCATGACAACCTCACCTGAGCAGGTACTAAAAACATACCAGGTACCAGGTACTATCCCTAATGGAAAAGCAAAAAAAAGTAGAGTCGAGTCGTGCTGGAAGTGTGTAGTGGAAAAGCGCCACAACATAGCCATCACTTCTTATGTCTATCCAATTGTGTACAAAGGCATTTTGATCTTATATTTTGATCATTTTGCCCTATACATCTCACATGAGATTTAGATGGTGTCAGAGGTTGGTGTTAGCCAGGCTAGGTCCACTTGAATCGATGACAATAGTAATTTGACTCCCAACTACATTATCTGGGTATGTTGGTCCAAATAAAATGTTACTAAGTTGGATTTCTCCAAATCAGACTAACTTGTTGACATGTATTTTAAAACCAGTTCCAGTCAGACTAACACAGTTTCCCAACTGTCCTAATTGAAAAAGTTTACCACAGAACATTTACCACTGGCACACTGTGTGCCCAAAGTGGTATTTATGTCAGCCCGAAATAGCCTATAGAAGAATTACTGTATAACACAGCACTTTGAATTTCCTAAAGCAACAGACGCTTGTGTCTGATTAAATGATCGCTGCTCTGATTCCTCATGCAGGATCAGAGTCTAGGAAGTGAAAAGAAGTTCAGCCACATAACGAGACAATAAGCCTCCAAGTGCTTGGCTAAAAATTGCAAAATAGGGAAAATATAAAGCATCGACTTTACCAGACAGGTCCCTGGTGCAGCTGTGTAATAAAACTTTGTGCCCAGCAGACCTCCAGCTCTTGTAAGTACAGGTTTAAAAAAAAACATCACAGCAGCTTTTGTATTTGGCCTTGTCATTGTTTACACCTACATTTACAGTATGTTTGAGAGGCTCTGCTCTGCTGCAACACACTCTCTTGGATCGCTGCCTGGGCTGTGATGCGAGCTAGGAGAGTTTCAACGGATGGGGAAGTGCAGTCTGTCGGGAGCAAGAGGCAGGGGCAGCGGGTCGAAGCCTTGGCTGACCACTGCACCGGTCATGGTGTCCTCCAGCTGTGCAAATGAGCGCCAGAGCAGGACTGCCAAAGACCACCAGGCCAAATCGTGCACACACATGCAACCGAGGCTGCGTCCCCACACCTGCTGTGGTCAGTGTGCTTATTTACAGGCTTTATCCTGGTCAGATTATTCTGTCATGTGCCACTGCATGATGCTGTGCTGCAGGCAGCATCTTCTGGAGCCATCTGTGTGGCCTCGGCCAGCTGGAGGCTCAGGAGCACAAATCTCTGCCTCGTTGTCTGGACCTCTGTAGGCTTCAGGGAGACCAGAAGCTAATCAATGAGGGGAAACTTGGAAGTCCTGACAGAGATGATTCCAGGGCCTGTCTCTAGTACACACGTCTGAGCTACTGTGCCCATATGGTTCCCACATTCAACCTGAAATCCTGCAACAAGACTCCTAGTACCAAGCCTGTTTGTATGTGTGTTTGTCTGTTTCTACTTCCTTTAAAATCTCTATTGAAATAAATGTTCTAGAAGCTTTTTTTGCACTGATTTGAAGAATAACAGAAAATTGAATCAGTCAAAAATGATGACTGAACTGACAACATTTCAGCCATTTTGTAATTTGAGTTAGTCATCATTAGAGTCATACAAGAGTCTCTTGAACAGATATTCCACAATTATTCAAATAAGATGTCTGAAGTTCATTTTGAACTTTCAAAAAAAAGGGAAGTGATACACTCAAATAAGCCAGAGAAATAACTTGAATTATAAGCGACACGTAATTAAACAGGCATATTTAAGCAGGGTTTGGCAACAATGCTCAGGGTGACGTTATATCAAACGTAACAGCTTATTGTAAACCTCCAAGCTAATCTTAATATGTAACGAAAGTGTAACTACATTTCCCCCCGATTCTAGATATTCTAGATATCAAAACCCAGAGGTCACATAATTCTACTAAGTTTCGGACCTGGAAGCCTACGGTTCTACTCTCGTTCCTGGTCTGTTTTTTAAGTGGTATTTAAAATAAGGTCGTTTTAAAGCTGAATGTTGCAATCCAGACTGCATGTCTTTGCCAAAATGTTTTGTTAAATCATTTTCTAACTTACAATTTACAAAGAGTTATTACACCTGGTTAACATTAACTAACTATCATAGACCAAATTATGTAAAATACAATCTAAAAGAAATGACTTCATCTTGAAAGTCCAATTTTATAATTTTAAAACTGAGTCAATTTTATATGGTGTGCTTTAATGTCATTGTGGCTCTTTATTTCATATATTTTAATTCATATATCCCCAAGCACACTTTATAACTGGCAAACCTCTGAGATCCCTGTGTGTGATCCTTGAGGACTGGGAAGTCTTTGGGCCTGTCATATTTAGTCCATATCCCAAGGGGCCTGGTATTTTTTGCCATGTTCCTCCTCGACGTAAGGTATTAATCCTCATTAGGCAGTGGTGAGGCTCTCATTGACTGCTCCGAGGTCTTTGAACCTGGAGGGTTTGCCGCCTTCTGCTTTCCGAGATGTGAAAAGCGGCCCAGTTCTGTCCAGGGAGACTCGCCACCACCCTGAGGAGAAGAGGAGCTGAGGATATGGGAGACATTCTGTTCCGACCGAGGACGTCAGTGGATCTGTGTTACTGAGCTTGTTTCTTTTCTCCTCAGTCTCGTTATATAGGGATTTAGTTCACCTCTTCCTTACACATTGGCTGCTTGTGCATCATAAATAACAACACTGTATTTAGCACAACTCATCACGGGGGTTCAAGATAGCGACTCGCCTCACCTCGGCACAACGCGGTTATTTTGCGCTTCCATAGCGATACTATGCGTGACGCCGTCACAGGAAGAGGAACAGGAAGTCACTAGTCACTGTGTGTCGCATGGAAAACGAAGTCATGGCAGTTTCATGCAGCGGTGCAGTGATGACTCCACCCACGTTGAGGAGGTACTATTTTGTAATGGAAACAACAACCAACAACCAAACGGTGGCGAGGCGAGCACATGACACCGAATTACTGCAGACTAGTTAAAGCTGACTAATGTTAAAAAAAGGTCAAAAATCGTTTTTAACAGTGACATATATGATTAATATCTTAATTTTGAGTATAACAAGTTAGTTTATTGTGTGATTTTCAAAGAGAAACAGTCTTGAACTCAGATTGTTGCTGAAAGCTGTTGATTACAGTAAGGGTGCACCTTACGAAACGCTTGACATGACCTTTATCTCCGGTCTATAACTGTGATGAGAATAATGACTACCCTCTCCGAAGCCACCTGAAGGAGAGTAATGTTACATTACATCCGAACAATTCAGAGGTTCAATCTTCGGTGAGAAATGTGTTGCATGTGTTTGCTTCACTGAGGAAAGTAATTGCTTCAAAGTTCACCACATGGACTTCACCAAAACAGCCAAAAATGCTACACCAATGAACAAACTGCTAATGATTCAAACAAGCTGCTGATTAGAGAGTTTTGTGTCCATGTTTTATTATATATTTGTTTTCATTTTGTTGCATTATGTACACATTTTCTCAAGTTTAGTAAATAAGGCAGTTTGTACATGTTTCCTTAGGTTTACTGTTTACTACACTCTTCTACTGTTGGTCAGACTTCAACAGCTACACTAACTTAAAATGGACATGAACATGAGGCAGTATTATTGAGTTTTTATTCAATTTACATGTCTTATAACATAAGTGAGGCAAGTAGAAATAAAACACACCCCTTGTTGTTGTTATAAATATCATCCAAGCTACTTCAATCTGTATGGGATGCTCGCTCATCACAAAGAACATCCGCTACACCTCCGCTTTTTATGCTCAGTGGTAAACTCAGTGGAAGCTGTAGGTAGCATTTTTCACGTCTATGGTATGACGCCACCGGGGTTTGTACCACCAACCATTCTAACCACGACGCTGTCTGGGTGGTACTTGCTCATTGTAACTGAGTAAACACTTGTGAAAACTCCATTCACTGATGCAATTAAAAACTAGCAAAATAAGTCTTACAAACATGGACCTAACCAAACCTCAGCCATGGTGATAATAATCCTATGTGGTGGGTCTTCCTGGAAGGAACAAACAAACTGTGGGTCTTCAGTTCATCTGAGAATGTCTTCAGCTCTGTGAGCAGCATCCCTTATAAAAGTAAAGGGGTTTTGTGGGGTGTGTAGGTTATAGCCCAAAGTGGACGTGTTTAGATTTTGGTGATTATCCAAACATAGATCTAGATTTAAAAAAAAAAAAAAATATATATATATATTACACAGGTGAGTGTAGTTACACAGTTACATTGGCTGAAGGTTGCTGAAACAGCAATGCTTGATATCAAATATGTTCACTTATAGTACAAAGTATAGGACATCCAAACTAGCAAAGGGTTTTTGCAGTTACAAAACAATGATCAGACATGAGCACAATTGGTGTCCACAGCTGCATTGCCATGCTGATTTTTCATGGCGTGTTCTCCATGTAAATAGACATGGAAATCACATCACCACGGGTGCTTATTAGGCACGTTAAAACCAATAGTTTCTAAGATGCATCATGATGTGGATGTGCATGATTCTGCAACGATGCGGCCGCTGCACATAATTGATGCGTGGAGTAACACGAGCGCTCCCCCTCTGGGTGGAGTAAGCTGTCACTTAGCTGTGTGTGATGAAGAGCGGCCGAGAAGATGAGCTCTACAGGAGCGCCACCTATCACTCTTTACCAAATTCAGAGTAATGTACTTGAAATGAACATATGGATCTTAGCTACAAGAGTTAGCATATCTAGCATTGGTGAAATACACATAGTATAACGTAGACTTGTTCCAACAACATTAAAAAGATCAATATCATTGCATTTTGCATGCTCTAATTGAGGTTATGTAAAATGACACACTACTAGTGCTACTGTAATGGCAGTACTGCAAAACCATGATTTATTTATTTATGTGGATATGAATACTTATACTTGCCCTTGAAAACAAATGTATACATTTATTTAAGTTCATGTTTATTTGACTGTATTAAATGGTGAAAAAGTATGTGAATTAGTAAAAAACTCCAGATTCAGTGCTTGCAGATGCGTCATGACACAATGATATCTGTTCTTATTTTGTAGGTATCTATTGATTGAAATTGTCATCATCCATTCTTCATTTATCGCTTGTCTTTTACTAAGTGTTGCATAAGGAGACATAACCAATCCCAGCTACAATACAGCTAACAACTTTGGGTGGCTTTGGAACTAAGTTTATGTTTGCCACTACAACAACCATTCCCGGTCTCTACCACTCGTCTATCTCCCCTCTATCTCCCCCCTATCTTCACTACCCACCTTTCTTCCCAACCCTCCTCTCTCCAACCCCAACCGGTTAAGGCAGATGGCCGAACACTTTGGGTCTTGGTTCTGCCAGAGATTTTCCCTCCACTGTTGCCAAGTGCTTGGTTTTTCCTGTTTGTGTTTGGTCTCTCTTTAATAATTGCAAGGTCTTGACCTTACTATGCAACGTGTCTTGAGATAATGTAAGTTATGTATTGGTGCTGATGAAGTATAAATGGGATCCACTGAGATTGGTTGATTGTTTGACAGTCAACCTTTAGACGTTAGACACAACACTGGGCTAATCAGCAGGAAACTGCCTCTTTATTCTGCTGCATATTCCCGGATCATCACTGTTAACATGAGGAGTGAAACTAAATTTAAATACGTAGAAAGTTTGACTATGAGTTCCATCACAGACCACTGTGCTCATAGAGGTATAATATGAGATTTTTTTTTTTAGAAATAATATGGAGATTTTCATAAATGAAAGGTGACACCAGTCTGTAATGACTTAGAGGTGATGAGTAATAAATAACTGCCACAATGTCCAATTTCCCAAACAAGGTTATATGGTGGTATTATGTGAGAAGTGATGGCTGGGCTTTATTTCAAGCCAGCACATGACTGATATGCATGGCTTACTTCTGTAATTGTCTTGGTGCGTTGGACCCAAAGACGGACATAGCAATCTTTTCAGCCTGGTAATGTAGTATGTGCTAAAATGGCATCAGAAGTGAATTATCACTTTGCTCTCTGGCACACAGATCCAGCCACCTCTAGAGATGAAAAATCACAGTCACTTCACCTCTGATGCATCACTGAAGACACTAAGTAATACGGACATATCGTGCATTTGCAGTATGTAGGGTAGCAGCAGAGCAAGGAGCTGGGCACCCAACTGAGTGGACTGACCGTCCTGTAAGTAGAAGGTCGCTCTAACCGCTCTGGGGAAACGGACACAGGTACATGTGTCTCAGCGGGACATGGGAATGAGCAAGTTCCTAATTATATGGTGTAGTGATGGCATTGAAAGCCCTTTAAAGTCCTGCGTGGGTGTCATCACTTGTATCCTGATTCTTTTGAAATAACCGTGACAGGTTACTTCACAGAGTCATTTTCAACACCATACCTTTAGCATCAGTGTGCTTCAAATGAACAAATACAAAAAAAAATGTATTTAGATGCTGAACATGACTCATTTGAGGGGCTCAATTGTACGCCTATGCACATGATCTGTGGACATTCATTAGCAACACCTGCCAGACGTGAAGGTATAGAAAAGAGAAGGAAGCAGTCTTTGTTAATACGGGTGTTGAGACGGACTAGTTTTCATCTCATAGTGATAGAGCATCTGATGTGTGACCTCCCATCGCTGGTCACTCATGTATCGTGAACTCACTAAAGCTCCTAATCATGAGGCAACACGTTGTTTAGTGCATGATGCACAGTGAGTGCACCCATCTGTTCCCTGCACAGTGAGCCAAGGCGTGCCATGTGCATGTTTGTGGTCAGCTGGGCAGGGATACATGGCATTCCATCAAATTACCAAAACATACAAAGTTGAGGAAATAAAAACCAAGTTAACAAGGTTTGGCAAACATGGAAAAGTCCAGTGTGTATGAATTTGACTGCACATTGCAACAAACTCGACTTTGCCTTTCCTAAGGTATCAGGGAAGTATGTGGCGTTCACACACCACTACACTAGAAACATGGTGGTGCAAGATGGCGGCCTTCATAAAGTAAAGTAAATATACAGTAAAAAGGTTATTCTGAGTCTATGAAAACCAAACAACTTTCATTTTTAAGCAATTATACATTTATAGAAACACATTTATGGGTCAATTAATTGTCTAAATGGTATAAACAAAGAGATTTGAAAAGCAATACAATCGTATGACGTTTGTGATAAATACTAGAAACCAATCTCCTTTTTTCACCACGGCAGCTACACACACTACATTTTATTTCAATACATTTCACCAGAATACATTGAAAATGCTGAACAAAGACTTTGTGACGACAAATGCTCTGTGAACAAGTCAGACTGGGCAATGTTTTATAATCTTTATAATCCTGTTATTGGCGCATCTTTTTCAGGCCAGCTAATTTTTCAATTTCAAATAGCTGCTTATTAATTTCATGCATTACCGTTGGACAAAAGCTAATAGGATTGAGTCCAATGCTTCCAGTTTTAGCTCAGTTGGATGGTTTAGGGTGTGTGTGTGTGTGTGAGTATTACAACATAATTGAGTGATATATTTTATTCAAGTGAATATTTTCCAGGGTCATTCCTGGTGTGCTGTGATTGTTATGGTAAATCTCTCCACAGCTGAGTTAACACTGTGTTTGGTCTTTGTGTTGATTAGGGGACTGGCTGTATTTATTTATTTATTTTGGCGAGGTTGGAGAGTGAACACTGGCTCTCTGTCGCTTATTACAGTGGGAGGTTGGGATTTATAGTAATTACAGTCAAATTATTTCAGTGTTCAGAGAAAATATATTATATATTATAACAACTACTGCAATAATATTACAATTGTGCATAATAATTATAATAATATCATAATCATTGGTGCTTTAAAACGTGTGCACAGATAGTTGGACACTACTGTGTGTATATTGCTGATTTAAAGCTGTAAATGGCAATGAAGTGTCACCTTTTGCTGTTTTTTTTTGCAGCAAAATTACTAATTTTACACCGTAAATGGATTTTTTCTGTAAACAAAACACTTCAGAGAATGCGTTCTGCTGGTATTCACTGTGGCTGAGCAATCCCTTTAACCAACAATCCCTTTAAAGCTTTGCTTCTCGTCAAACTGTTATTTCTTTTTCTTTCTTTTGATGGATACTCTCTCAAAATAAAGTTTGACATTCTGAAATTCTGTCTGAAAAGGTCTGTCCTGAATATACTATAAACAATGATCTTATATAGGGTGCTGTATGGCGGTTGCTATACAACATGTTGTGTTAGGCCTGGTTCACATGCTCACATCTCCCCACGCCACCAATATGTTAGATGGACAGAGAGAGAGTGAGATAATCTGCCCTTCACCTGATTTAATTATAACCTACATGTAGCTCTAGCCTCCACTTTATCCACATACAGCTTCTAAAATTGTTGTTTTTCATGTATTCAAATTCAGACTAGACGCTAAAACTATTGTGAAAGCTGTCAGTTTTAATGTCAAATTGTGAGTATAATATCAATATCTTTCTCAATAGATCTTTTCTCTGTCTATTTTCGCTATTTTTGAGACGTCAACACTCAAAAGCAGCGTTCTGTCTCGTGCAGCTAATGTTCACAACATTAAAAATATGCAAAAGACAGCAACGGCACACATGTCACACATCTGATCTGAACCAGGCCTCAGCAGTGAAGCTGCTGTCCTAATTTTTTTACTTTGAACATTTAATGACCCCATGTGACGCATGTAGGACATCAAGCAAACTTAAGACAGGGAACGAGTGTAAGTTTAGTCTTCAAACCAACAAAAAGCCGTAAGAGTAAGAAATGAAATAAATCACAGTAATGCACTATAATCAAAGGCACATACTTTCATCGAAATCATATACTTGTGGTGAAGTTTTGAGGAACCTTTCCAAAAATTGTTTTTCTCCTTTGGTACTGATACTGAGTGAATGATTTCATTGTGCTTGGTGGATTCCCTGACTCGTCTGTGTCACACTGACAATTAGTGGCAATTATAGAGCCCTGGTCTAATTAGGCTGTCAGAAAGCATGTATTCAAATGAAGCGACATCCATGGTTTGCCAAATGACAGGCTGTGGTGTGATTTTCCAGTGGTTTGACACGGTGTGTGCAGCGCAGACCACCTGGGAGGCGGAATAGAGGACCTCCTCTGTGTCTGTGTGTGTGCGAATGTCTGCTGAAGCAGAGGACTCCGACTGATCAGCTCAGTTCACATGTGCAATTTGGCCATTGTCGCTCAGCCATTACATGAATATTACCCCCCCATCCAACATCCATAAAAACCCACTGCACAAGATTAGGATGAAAACTAGTATATAGTTGAATTGTGTTTTGTCATCCTACCAAACTGAGGATATAACGTGTTTGGAATCTGACTTATGTCAATATGCCTTATGCTTCGCTTCTGGACAATTAGTTTAGTAACAATTTAGAAGGTCTACCATACAAAAAAACAAAGAATTGTTAAAGTGAATTATTGATATTACTGCAAAGATACATTCCAAACATGGCCATCGAGTTAGATGATGACAGGGAAGGGTCACTATCACGTAAAATTGACATTACACAAGAGGTGCAATAATGTCCAAACACCGTTGTCCTGTAGCGGGGTTTATAATCGTGAAGTACTCTCGGCAACATCATGACTTGATAGTTCAGTCATCCATCTATGTATCCATCCACTTGTGCCTCCTCATCAGACATTGTGTCAGGGCTCTGGAATTCCAGACATTATGACATTCAACGCTTTCTATCCTTGGGGATCTTACCAGGGTAGATGGGATATTTAAACCAACCCAGCCGCCTGTGTGTCTGCCCCATGGTCTTGTTCCATCTGGGTGTGCCCAGAAAACCTCTAGCAGGAGGTGCTAAGGAGGCAGCCTGAACCCTTTCAACTGGCTCCTTTTTGAATCAAAGCTTCCTCTGGTCTGTTCAGATGTACCTGTCTATATGTCTGAACTCCTCACCCTGACTTCAGTCAATCAAATCTAAAGCTGTTTCCCAAACTTTCCAGACCAATCCAGAAACAGACAAGGCACTGCCTGGAGCATGCTCATAGAGGCAGCTCCACATGAGGACTAAGTTGATCTTGCGGAACGAGCAGAGATTTTGACAGCTTACATCAGTGTACTGACAATGTCAGAGTCACTACATCCATCACCTCAAGGGGAAATGACTGACAGCAGAGGTTAGGACAATGCTGAGGGTCTGTGTGCTGCGTTCAGATCACAACGCAGTTTTCCAACCAGCAGGGAATAAATTAAGTGTAATACCAGATAAACAAAAATTCTAATTTTATTTGTATAGTCCATATTAAACAATAAAAAGTCATAGGGCTTAACAATGTATGACATTGTATGTCCTCAACAAGGGTGAGAAAAGAAATGATTTCTGTAGACATTCACCAGCCATCTTGCAGACAATAGACATGTAACCCATCTGTGGAAGGGCATCCAGGACATCACAAACTACAAAGCCTCACCACAGACTTGTGACAGTGACTGCTCCTGTCCAGATTTGCTGAACAGCTTCTGTGCACAGTATTCCAGATGTATGCGGGCGATGGCGACACATCCTCTCCTCGTTGTCCATGTGATTCCAAGCAGGGTGAGGAAGACATTCTCCAGCTGGAAAATGTCTCTTCTCACAGACATCCTCACCGTCTCTATGACCCGAGCAGTTGTGGCCACTTCCCCCACATGCTTCAAGTCAACCTCCATCATCGTCACCTTGTGTGCTGTCTCAATGATTACAGCCATATAGCAGTCAAACGTAGGATGATGAAGTACTTTATGAAGCTGCTTCTGCTGCACATCACTTTCAGTCTCCCAATAATAACTGATTGTCTACAGGTCCAACTGAGGACAAAGTAACATCTGTCCATGCACTCAGCCCAGCGTCACCTGGAAAATAGTACTACTAACAAAACTGGACTTATTCAGTGGTAGGCCGCAAATATAATACAATCCTGCTAACATTGCTGACCCATGACTGCACTGCATTATCCAGCTCCAGGACTGTGTCACGTAGACTTGCCATTCCCATTGGTCTTGGGTTGGGTATCCACCACATTCCTCCAAAGCATAATGGTGGGCCTCCTCAGCAATATAGACCGAACATTTCTATAGACATAGAAAGCTAAAATCCATGAGCTTCACTCTAAACACTAGGAATACAAATGCATGATGACCACCCATCTGTCTGTAATGCAAAGTTAATGCAAAGAGTGCAGATAAGAGAGAACCTTTGTATGTGAGACAACTGTCCAAGAAAGCTTAGCAGCGTCTTCATCCGGTATCAAATGAGGGTTCCCAACTGTTCTGACCACTGGGTTCTATGAGAACATTTCTGGTCACAAGACATTATGGAGGACAGGATCACCAGAGCTTCTATTCCATTAATGAACAAATTCATACTACAAATAAAACATCAAACAAAACTATTTTCTTACATATAGAAGCAAAACCTCCACACTATTTCACTGATATAAAGCTTGTAAATGACCACACGTACAATACAAATCATCTGACTTATTTAACCATTTACACAGTTGGATCTCAAAAGTAAAGTGAGAGGATGAGCAAAATGCTGCTTACCCTAAGAAGGTGTTCCAGACACAAACAAAACGAGCAGTTCAATTGTTGGATTGTTGAACAAAGCTATTTTAAACTAAATGTATTTGCCTGTCATTTATTTTACAGGCACATACATTTGTGTTGTTTTCTGGAGCTAAAGGCAATTTCCATATTATAGACAAAAAAGCCTATTTTCTTGCAACATGACTGTTACCAGTTCTACGCAATTAACTTGAGGAGTGCAATGTTTTATTTTTAAAAGTAAAGGAATAAAATACACTTAATGCTGTAAATTATAATAAAGTGCTGCTACTCCTTTTACTGCACCTTTAGTCATTTCCAGTACAATGTCAGTCGTTTTGTGTAAATAACATATTCACCCAATTATGCACTATTGTTTGAATGAAGAATACAACAATTAGAATGTACTTTAGACCTCTGTGTATAATATTTCTGCAGGCATTATGCAGCTGTTTATTGCTACTTTGTTTGGAAATAATTACAACTCCATCCACATTTTGGATTCCCCAGTACCGTGTGCTCCGTTCAACTGTGAGCACGAGAGAGTCATATCAACTTTGTTTGTGTGAAATTATTTCAGGGACATTACCGCTCAGTTCCATTCATTACTCTGCACTGGTCTGGTTGTGTCCTCCGGGGGGGAAAAGCTGCTACCATCACAGCCCATTCTAGACCCTGTTTATGCTTTAAAATTGATAAGTCAATCAAGATGAGTTTGACATGTTAATTATTAATTTCACAGTATGAGGCTTGTGTTCAGCAAAGGTGCAACAGGGCAATGGAGTGTTGTAATACCTAATGGATTTGTGCTTCTTTGTCTTCTGATGGTTTACTAGATCAGTTAGAGATGACGGTCATGATTGATTAGGGACAAACTATTCTCTTGCTTGGCAATATTTTAAAGGAACAAGTATGGTTTATTACACCACAGAAGCTGTATGTGCATGTATATCGGCATTTTAAGGATAGAGAAAGCCCTGTGAAGCAGGATGTTTGTGATGTTGGACAACGGTATATATATAACAAGACTTGACATGACTTGACTGTACCTTGGAATGGGTTGACAGGGGGAGCAGTCAAACAATCAGTCAGACAGGCTGAAAAACCCCCAAGGTTAGTCAAAAGTACTTGAAAGAAAGGACAAATTCCAAATAAAAAGGTCAATAGAACAATTTCCTGTGGAAATTCAGTTGGGAATGCTGAGTTCTATTGTTTTTCCTGTTTCTGCCATTTTTTAAGGCAGTAGCTATGTTTACATGGGCAGAAAAAAGTCAAATATTTAAAAAAAAGTATAAATAGTAAAAATAAATTGAATTGCAGCAGCAATGTCCCAAACAACTAAAACATTTTGTTGCATGAAATTATAACTAAAAAGTGTAAGATGAGAAAGCGAGGGAGACACGAGAAAACAATAGTTGGGAATTGTTGACTCAGCACTGCTAACTAATGAAATAAAGCAAACCATGAATTGTGGAAATCCAACTCAACCTGTGGTCAGAATTCTCACCCAAACTGTGAGACTTAATACCTGAAACTGAAGCTCCAAACACATTCAGATCCACATTTTTTTATGGTTAGGTCTCATTCTATTACCCCGTGTCTCTAGTCTGTTTAACTTTATGTGCAATTAGAACCAAGTGGACCTGAGAAGACCCAGCTCTGTTCGCATCAGACGGCACTAAACCAAGGTCAAGTTTCTCTGGAGAGAGCTGATGACAGTTAATAAGAAATAGTAGAAGCAGGTAATTTAGAAGGGCAAACAGTGACATGTTTGTGTACTATACTGCAACAAACCTGCAAAGCTAACAATGCACTTGTGATCCCTCTTTTACTCTGAACCCTTTTTCAAACACTGAACATGCTTAAATGTTGATACTAGGCCAATGGTTCTCAGATTTTTATATCAAGTACCACCTGAGTAAATATTGAGCTCTCAAAGTAACACCATTATCACCATTGTTAAAATACAGTGGTGTAAATAGGTCGAGCAACGTCAGCTGCGGATTTTTCACAGGAGGCAGATTTATTCCCAACAAGATCATTTGCTCGCTCATCGTCCTCCTCTTCCTCACATATTCTTCAGAGACTATATATATATATATATATAGCAAAATTACATTAAGGTGGAATGAGAGATAAGGTGACTCTTATAACAACAATAATAATAATAATAATAATAATGGTTATAATTTATAATAATTTTCTACACACTACGCAATTCCTCAGTTCCACTCTGATCACATACTATGGTGTATACAGTAGAACACTATTTCTATTTTAGTACCACCAGAGGAAGCTTCTGTACCACTGGCGGTACACGTACCACAGTTTGAGAACCACAGAAGTAGGTCAGAAGTGCTCAGAAATAAGCTTTGAACCTCCCATCATCCAGACAAAGCTTCTGAATCACAATTGAAAATTGCCTGTGTTTTCTTTGGGTTTGAATGATAAACTGAGCAAAACTCTTTCTTTCTTTCTTTCTTTCTTTTAGTGATTTAGTGAGTCTGTGGCAATTTCTCAGTTATCTTAGCAGCGTACAGGTTTTGGTTGCTTAGAGACGACAGATGAGCATCTTGGTTAAAAAGAAAAGCTCCTGTTTCTTCCATGGATTTTTGCATTCACATTGAGATGCTACATGCAAACTGCTCCTTATTGTGGTAGCTTTAGGCGGGAACATATATACTGTAAATCCAAAAGGACAATGTGCATGAATCGTAAACATAGCAGAGATTAAGCCAACAGCTATGTTACCGTTAGCGCTATTTTCTGTCACACAAACACTGATGCTATCAAACCACAGATACAGATCTCTGCAATGGAAGAGGGCTTACTTTAGCAAGAGCTTTAGCAGCCCCTGATAATATTTGCTAAGTGTGTACGTAATGTTTCTTGTGCATATACATTGTGCAGCTGCTGTATGAAGGCAGTGGGTGTTTACTGTGTTGTGGCTGAATAGGCTGTAAAAATGAATTTCCCTCTTTGGGACAATAAAGGCTATCTACCTACTTTGCTAGTGGTTGCTAGGAGCAGGTGATGGGTTCTTTTTATAAGTGCAACATCAACCTGGAATACATTTGACCAAAAGCAATTTACAAACACTGCTTTCATGCACATGATTGCCAGTCTCAAATTGCACATGAATCACAGCCGCAGTGTCAAGTTGATTTTTTCCCATGTTTATAGCAAGCTAGCCATGTTTCCACCACATAGAAAACACTGAGTAAATCTCAGAAACTCTGACGTCTATAGTGCCAAATCCAGCAATGTACATATATATATATATATATATATACATATTTATAGTGTGTATCCCATAGATAATATATTCCTCGATGCCATATATGCTTTCATTACCATGAAGCCACATACTGCACAGTCGTTTGCATGCAGAAAAAAAACAGGCAGACAGGCACAGACAACAGGGTCTGGGGAGATGAAGGCTAACACATGGACAGACACGAGCCCAGGGAAACAGTTTCTGACTTACCGAGGCAGCTCACAGGGTGTGAGGGGTCTGATGGCAGGGTCACATGACCTCAGGCAGATGTCCTCGGGGCAGGACAAAGGCTGGCAAGGTGACCTGAGGAGGCCTGAGGGCAGAAAAGAGACCAGACAGAATGATCTGACCACTCTGATAAACACATTACTCTCATTGATAATAGATTGTCCAGTGGTGGCATTTTCCGTTAATTGTGAACGGACAATATAGTGAGGTGAAACAATGCATTACACTCAAGAAAAAAAAAACATACAGCAAAAACATGTTTGTTTTCCTGCCGTCAAACTGTAGACAAAAACAGCCCAGAGTCAAATGACAGACACTGCTGTTGCAGCCCAGACTAATGTCTCCTATGGCTGGGAAATTCAATGATTCTTACGAGATGATCATAAAGTATGGACCTGACAAACTTGACTGGCAATGCAAGCCGGCAACGTCATTAGCATGTGCCAGTGGATCTCACGTTGTATCCCACATACTGTACGTCATTCTGATTAATCATCATTTCATCTTGCATTTTCATTGGCTAGTAGATGTCAATCATAGGCTCATCTTCTTTGGTCACATTATCTTGAAGCTGTCTCAGTAAGAAGCAAGGCCACCATTTAAGAGCCCCAATCAAACACACTGAGGATCTTTTGTCTGGAATAGTTATAAAGTAATAATAATATAGGAGGATTCAGATTAAACTATTCACATCATATATTCATTTGTGGTTTATTTACATTGACAAATCCAATGTGTAATACAACATTTTTTTTATAGTATATCTCGAAGTGACTGTCTACCTTGGCAGGGAAATATTGCATCAACCCTGAATCATTTTGAGACACAAGGATGCAAGCAGTCAGGGAAGATAGTGTGAGAGTAGGATGACAGAATGACAGTGTGCAGCTTCGTACAGTAACCACTCATCACTGAGCCTAAACTTGGCCATTTTGTGCTGAATCCAAGCGTTGACCCTGTGGACAGAGTGAGTTCTCACACACAGACTTTTTTCATATAGTAGTTATTTGTGCTAAATAAAATCCTGGGCAGTTTTAACCTGAGGGAAGCAGCTGGCAGAATCCACCAGTGTATGATAAGGATCTCGCTCCCATCTCTCCAGCTTTGTGTGAAGACTCAAGCATGGACATGGTAAGCAGGTTGGTTAGTGGCAGACTAGCCAATCACATCATGTGGTCTGAATGAACGTTACGTATGCATCAGAAGTCGGAGGTTGGAACTGGGAGTGGCGTCACCCCTGAGTTCACTGCGTTCAATTTAAGAAGTCAGAAAAAACATGGACACAACCGTACCTCGGGCTAGGTATTGATCGCGATTGTAGGCAATACCAGTCAGTCAATAACAAGACTCCGCATGGTATTTAGTGCACACAAACAGCACAGCAACATGTCTGCAGATACAACTTGTGACACAAATATGACAAAAGATCTGTTTTTATATGACCTCATTAATTAAACTGCTTCAAAAAACAAATTAGGTCCACTTGTAGGTAGATTTACCTATTCTACAGTTTTTGGGGGGGTATTCTAATAATTAATTGGCTAATTATTATTATGTAATTAATCTTTTGATTATTACTTACACATATTGTTCTCAAACTTATGTTCAAAATTCTGTTCAAGTTCAAGTTTTATCTGACAAAGTTTGTTTTGGTTGCTCAGTTACTATGTTTAAGGTCAGCAACTGTGGGGATTATTTGTTATTATTAATCTGCTATAGTTTATCAGCACTGATTTATTAAGATCGACATCAGTCCCTTAAAAGGAAGTCAAATAGAGAAACAAACATATTTCTCTATTTGTTAAGAGAAATAACAAAGGAAAGTCATCTTTCAGTGACTTAAAATCTTATTATTGCTCAGTGAATTCTTGACTTACTGTATATTTCAACTATATTACGTCTTGTATGCGATGCTTACATCATTCCTGGCAGATTGCAGCTGGTCTCTGAAGTGCACCTTGATGGAGTCGTGCATCCTTGTCAACAGGAGATCAGGGCGAGCTACATGTGCTGGAATATTACTCCAGCAGATGTAAAGATCAAAAGGCCATTGGTTTCAGAGGTCCCAGAGAGGAAGTCAGTATGTCAGTATGATTTTCTATGAACACGTCTCTTTCACAGCATTAACCAATCCATTGTATACCCAGCAAAGTAGAAACACATCTGAGCCGGCACAGCTCCAGATGCAAGTTAAACACACTTGATGGTTGGTTTCCGGTTGTGTCTCTGACGGGAATCTGGCACTCAACAAATGAAGGTTTGCATTTGAATGTCACACTTGACATGATAGGTTAAGGCTGGGACGTTGATGATACAAATAAAAAGCAAGGTTGCATTGTTAAATTTCTTTGATCAATAACAAACTTTGGCATTTCCTTGTTTTAAAATTGATGTGTTGTTTACGTTCACTTTACTGGGAAACTTTGCAAAGCAGCTGAACCTAATCCTTGAAGCTATAACCACTGGTGGGTGGCAGATGGCAAAAAATCTCCTCATCTACAGTACTGTGCAGCAATATTAGATTGTCACTAACTTTGTAGTTTAAGCAAAGTTTTAATTATCATCCATACTTCCTTTTCTTGGTTTCTTCTTTCAAACAAAGCAAAAAATAGAAAATAAATGATCAAATTCAATAAAAAGAAATGGTACAATTTGAACTCTTTTGGGGGTAACTTTCCTAAAGTTTCCTTAAAAACTTTGATAAAATAAGTTATGTTGTCAAAGTCTGTGATCTTTGGCATTTTGAATGTTACAGTGTGATTAAAGTTGGTCTTATGTGTTAACAAGCTTCCCTAACCCTAACCGCTGGGACCATAGGTGGAATCAATGATATTAATGAGGGTTCCGCTCCATTTAGGTTCAAATATTGATTAATTATGACATATGATTACTATAGTTCTAATCTAATGGTGGCCTGAGACTGTGTCTCTGACTTTCAACAACACTTACCCTTAAACCTAAACCTGTTGAACCCAAACCAAATGACTCCACAAATCACACTTTTTAAGTGTCTGAGAGAACACTGGTGCATACTGTATATCAAAAAGTTGTGGAAAGCCTATTGTGTCTCAAGAACAGTCTGTGTGGAGAGTGATAAATCCTCAAGTGATGTCATCTCAGTCAGCTTTGGATGGGGATACAAAATAAAAGAGAAGAGGAGAGAAGGAAGCGTCCAGACTAAAGGCTGCAGACCGTATCTTTGACCCAAGTTGCATTCTGGAACATAAACTAAATCTTCGCGCGGTATGGTATGCCTAAAAGTACACTGCAAAACTTTTAGCATTCACATACTGCATACAGGAAGTGATAAGTTTTATGTCAAGAGAGCAACATTGTGCGAGTAAAGCGAGGCGACTGCAAACAGCTTTGACTGAAAACACAAAGAAGCATCGATGGTAGGTTACAGAAGTTAATTCTGCTGCTCAAACAAACTGCAGGGACAGAATTAATGCTTCTTGTGCAGCTGAGGACAAATCTGGACGTCCTGTACAGGAATCCATCCATTCATCTCTATACTGTTTATTCTATGAGGGTGATGGTAAATGGTCTGTATTTATAAGGTGTTTTTCTACGACCACTCAGCGCTGTTCAACTCATATAAAGTGAAAAAAAGCCATTGCATGCTGGAAGTGGACATGAATCCGACTCATAATCAAACACTGTGAACATTCTTCTTCTTCTTGGGACCTGGACCGATCTTCTCGTCGTTTTATTCCCCGATTGCAGCGCTAATCTAGACGGCTTATGAAATATTAAAGCACATACAGTACAGAACTACAAAAAATAATGTAGGACACGTGGCCGGTGGACGACAGATTGCAGTAGAACAAAACGAGGCAGCACAAGAAAAAGACAAATCAAGACACATATATTATAGTCAGAATGTACAGACTGTCCCTGTGTTAGTGTCAGTCTCTCAATACACTTTTAATTGTGTGATTTGTTTATTGATTCATGCCAGTTTGCCAACATTATAATGAGCAGAGTTAAGACTTATACCTTTGATTGTCTGGCTATTATGTCTTTACTATTTATTTAATTCATTTGACTTTTTTTTATTAATGAATTTTCTTTCATCTCATGTTTAATTCTGGTTATGTCTTACTCTTTTTTTTAACTCTTGTCTATTTTTGTTCTGCTTCTTAATTTGTATTTATTTATCTATTTATCTATTTATTTATTTATTTATTTATAACTCTGCCTCTGGTGTTTCCTCATTTTCAAAATGTGATGAGTATGAAAAGACAAATAAGTTTGACTGATTGATTGATAATAATGTAATATACCTACAGGAAGTATACAAACAAGTATTTTTCCTTACATTTTGATTTTACTATGATTAATAAATGAATGAGTCTTGAGTTATTGATTTTTGTTGTCCTGCTTTTTACTTTAAAGTCCATTTACAAACCAAGCCTTTGTTTGATTGCTCTGTTTCAGCCAAAAAAGGGGAAAAACAAGCCGCCTTTTGGACTCATCGTACATTTATACTGTTCGACTGAAAAACATTGTGCTGGCGGAGCTGTTTCAAGGAAAATTATTCTATTTGATTTCCTTTTTTGGAACTCTGAACAATAATCCCTTGTTTATTTCAGCTATTTGGACAAAACAGACAATAGGGTGGTTGTCTGACTGTGGGTTTGTTCAACCACAAGTGACAGTTACAGCTCATAATATGGAAGACATGGGGAAAGCACTGACTGCAGACTGTTTACAACATACTCAGCCTTATTTGGGTAAAACTGTAAACATTTCTTTCTCTGATTAATTCCTCATCAAATCTGTGGCCAGAATGAAAGTGGTTCATGAACAAGACATAACACATTCAGGAGACAATATAGCCATGGTCGCCAAGTCTGTGACACCCCTAATTACACAGTGCTATGGTTGGGGTGGGGTTAGGGCAGCTTGTGGGTGAGAGCAGGAAAAAGTGCCTGCATTGATGCAAGTTTGTACGAGTTGCAACTTAAAAAAGAAAACAAGTCTTGTTCCTCGGTTGGGAATTTGTGCAAAACATTGTTTTAGTTTGCTACTGGGAATTAATTGAAATATTCCCCTCCAAAATAAGACGATTTTTCTAGTGCAAACCCAAGATTCTTTTTTTCTTTTTTAGGCAAAAAAGAAACAAGGCTTTTTTTCTTCGTTTTGAAAATCCATTTTTCCAGTCTATAATTACTGAGCAGCAGTTGTTTAGCTCCTCCGTACAAAAGTGTCACTCTACATGTTTCGCAGACTCATACAGTACAACATGCACATGCTGAATTAAAAGTCATTTCATGTCTAAGAAGTCAAGAATACGATTTGCGAGGCCATCATGACCTTGACTTTTTAGCCACCCAGCTCTAAGCAGCTAATCCACAAAGTCAGAGTAAACATTTGACTGTACTACTCTTCCACTTCCAGAGGCTTTGACCAAAAAAAACCTCCCTTAAAACATTAAAGCACATGCATGTGTTGCAAAATACAATTTATGGATATAGAGGCAAACCATAACCACAACGCCTCTAATGCACAGCCATAAAAAAGCTGACTTTAGGATCATTTAGTCAAGATGATCGTGTCCTGATACTCAAAAGAAGACACTTCCAATTTTACAAATAAAAAAAAGAGAAGGACAATCAATATTTTCACGGACCGGCCTTTAATGTGTGGCGGATAAATACAACAAAATAAAATGATACGAGTGAGTCATAGACAGATGTGGCGGAGACAATCCGGTAATTTTTCAAAATAAAACATCGTTCAGAATCAGATAATATATCAAAAACGGAAATAATGTAAGTTATGTATATCTGCATAAGTTATGTATATCTGCTTTTGGACAAAATAGAAACGTAAGCCATGTTGAAAATGTCCAATTATTATTAAAGCAAAAAATCTAAATCTTTTAGATCACATGGCTCTTGAAAAACAAAGTGTGACCTCTGTATTTAATCAGCTCTTCGTACTTTATGTAAGTGTTTCCCAAACTTTCTACATGCAGACCTACTTATTTAAAACCATAAACACATCAATCTAAACTAAAAAGCTTGAAAGGTAATCTCCCACGACCCATCTGTGGGTTGTGACCCAGTCTTTGGGAACCACTGCTTTATATAGTGTTGCTAATTTGACTAATGGAGAACGCGGCAGCTGGAAATCTCTCTGCCCTCAGACTAACAAACTGGCCTCATGTCAGTTGTCCACTTCATTCATTCATTTATGTTTTTGACCTTTACAAAGGGATTTGATGAGAGAGGGAACCAATAATGTCGTAGGTAAAGATTTTGACCCCGAGTTAAGGTCATTGGACCACGACGAACATTAATTATCATCCTGTGGCAGGCATGAATATCCATGGCAGTCTGTCCAGTGGCTGGTCAGACATCTTGCTTTGACCAAAGGGCCCACAGACCATCGCTGAGCTCTGCTGGGAAAAGCAGCAACAACGTCTTTGGAATAATTATTACTTTTGCTGCTAGGCAACCTGTGGTGATCATTCGCAGCCTTCCATCTGGGCAGCACTCTGTTTTTTGGGAACGTATGGGATGCATACGTGAACTCTCTCTGCTCTGAATGTGTGTGTGTGCTCCATCCAGGGCACAAGGCAGTCATTAATGGCCTGTTTTCTTTGACATATTTTTTCTTACAGTATGTCGTCTGGTGTTCGCTGCTTGTTAAATCAGTGTCATCGTGAGTCCGGGCCAGTGGTTCTTTAATCAGCCTGTGTAGAGAGCACTGCTCTGCCTGAGGAGGCAGCAGCAGATTTCTTCTTCTTTTTTTTGTTCTAGCGTCACAGGGAAAGATTCTGCTGACCGACTCGACAAAGCTACTACACATGTGCTGCCAGCTCAGCTGAGGTGCTGACAAATCTCCTTATGTAATTGGGGTTTTGTTCCAAAGTTCGTCTGCTGTTTTGTTTTAGGTGATGTTTTATTTTGTTGGTGTCCGAGCAGGTTCAACCTAGAGACCATGAGTAAAGTCTAAAAACAAGCACAGGCTTATATGTTGTACTAATGCTGGGCAGTGTCATACAGTAGCATCGCCCTGTACTGTAGGTGCTCATGGTATCTTCCAAGGCTTTCATTCGCTTTCACTCCCATGTAAACCCACTGGTGGCAGAGATAAAAGACAAGTTAGACATTTAGGTTAGGGTTAGGGACCGGGATGGGACTGAGGTTAAGGTTAGGGCCAAGAAAAGGACAGAGGTTAGGATTCTGTGGATTCTGTGGATAAACATCTGGGGGAGGCTTTTGTGGATCTATACACTCTGGTGTGAGTGTTCTAGCCACGTGTGCCAGAGTGTACCAAACTAAAATACCAAAACAATAATCATCACAGTGCGACACGATTAGTATTATCTTACGCGGGATGAGCCCTTGATCACGGTCATCAATGTAAAATGTGGCTGAAGTGATTGTGAAGCTGAACATAAGCATGCACATGCATTAAGTGTCACTGGAACTTCCGGAGGGCTCTTCAAAAATGTTTATACCGCACACATAATTCACATTTGTTTACCCACTCATGTGGTCCTTGTGGGAAATGATGATCACTCACAACAATATTAGCATGTCAAATATTGTACCAAATTTCACAGGGGCCACTGCGGGTCACGGTTTGCCAAAGAAAACAAACAGTCCTCGTGATTGTCCTCGTGTTTGACCAAACAGTCAATCAGTTTATAATCGTAAACACAGCATTCCAACACATTTGCTGGGTAAATAGCAAGCGTCACATGTCACCATTCACTTCACCTCTCTTCACTTTGATCATGATTGAAAAATAATTGTTAATTGTTAATAATATATATGTGTGTTAATCTATATCTACATGTAAATCTGTATTTCTTTCAGTGCAAATGAATTTGTAAAGACAGATTAAAGCATTAAAACATTTCTATTATTTCTGTTATTATTGAATTATTCCAGATTCTTTAAATAAGTTTGTTTAACGAGGCCCTATTCTCTTTTTCGCTTTCTATTTTTCTGTCCTGTGTTTTATCTGTATTATACTTGGGTTTTGTGTGTTTTAATGCTTTGCCTAAAGTTGCACTTTATTCACAACCAACTGAAAGTCACACACTTGGTATAACAAATAGAAACAATTATGTTAGACTGACTAAAACCAGGCTTTTAAAAAAATTGCAAACATGATTGACTGAACTTACACTAAATCACATTTCTTAGTGTTGGGGAGGAGGCTGCTGTATTTAGACTCTGTCAACTTAAAAAACAACAACAATATTTTGATGTTAATGGATTGTGAAAATGTAGTATAATTAAATGATGTTGTTGTAACTTAACTGTGCATGGAAACATACTCTATACAAGCTATTGGATTAGCTTTAATATGGGTAGTTGGGTATTTTTGACCAAATGGTCTGCTCCGCGAAACAGGATAATATGTTTAGATGATAATAATAACAATGAAACCATGTATGACGAGAGCGCAGAGACTCAACCAAACAAAAAGTCAGACAGCGGATTTCAAATATACAAATTTGCGTTATGAATTGGTCCAGTACATAGTGATCATACAGCAACTATAGGCTTTGTTTTCCAGCAGTAAACGCCAGTATTGTAAATGTTCCACAGTTGTTGTGAGGTGATGTGAAGGCCAGTATTAACAACTCTTTTTGGCTTCAAACAGCCGGGAGTCAGCGCAGAGAATGAGTGGACTGAACACTTTGATTGCAAAGAAGATACGATTCCCGTTAGCCTTGGAAAGAGCCACGTTAACACTGAAATCATGAGAGATTGACCTTGCAGGACCATGGATATCCATGCCAAATTGTGCTACACTGAGGCCGGTAGAAACATGATATGTTGCTGCAAATCAAAGACAGACAGAGGGGCATGTAGAGAGAGCAACGCCGGGATTCTCAGGCTCAAATATGTCATGTGCAAAGCCAACCAAATGTCATTGCACTAAGTTAATATGTTTCTAATGTTGATCTGTTTAGGGAGAAACCACACGCTTGTCAAGGGTCGATGATTTAGTGTTAAATAGTAGGACGGTATTGGCAAAGCATCAGTGAGGCTGGTGCAATGGAAAGTGAGTATTTAAGGAGTGGACTGCAGAGGAGCAGGAGAATCCAGGCCAGTGACAGACATCCAACCCTGGATTCTTGTCTGTGTGGACATCACAGCGCTGAAAGCTCGGGCAGAAGCAGTCATGTAGAACTAATGGACAGGTGCGGCTGAGAGCAGGGAGCTGTCGACACTCTCCCCTCCGTGAAAAAGAAATAAATAACAAAACAGCTCTGTGCCGACACGCCACAGAGACATAGACACACATATAGGCATGAAAGCCCAGGAAAAGGCAGGAATGGGAGATGAGCTTGTAATCAGAGAACACTTCAGCATCGGCGTAATCAGCATCGCTTGTCTGATGAGGAAGAACACTTCTGGTTTTTGTGGGCAGGAGCTTTCATTAATCATCCTCAAAAGAAACACCACTCCACTTCAACTTGAGTTGAGGACCCTCTCTCTTTTGTTTTTTCTTCCTCCCACAGCATTCTTTGTAAACGCAGAGCTGAGGCCGAAGAAGAAGAAGAAGAAGAATCACGAGGGGGAACAAGAGCAAATTCATGCTCTTTTTCCAATCAGTCCAATCAGATTTGGTCAGCTTCAGTGTCCGGAGGTTTAACGTTTCAAATCAACACCAGACATCAACATGCGGAGCTTTGACTGCTGATGTCTGCGCCATATTTCCAGGATTTCCATGACAGTGATGTCAGATACTTAACATCCACTGTCTGTTGTTTTCCTTCACAACAAAATCACACAATATCTGGAAATATCACCACCACCGTTTCAAAGCTCTAACTGTTCAGGAATCAAGGCCCGAGCACCCACTTTTTCTTGATATCATTATTATTATTATATTATTATATAATATTATATATGTATATATATATATATATATATATATATATATACTGTATATATATATATATATATATATATATATATATATATATATATATATATATTATTGAACCCACAACCTTCCATCTAAAAGATGACACACTTAACCACTGATCCACGGATGCAATGAAGTCATGACAGACTTTAATAATAACAACTAACTTTTTTGCTGAGGTGACAGAAAACATGAAACCTCATAAGATCGTCCTACACAGGTTTTTCAGAGTTTTTACTTGACAGTATTTGAAACTCAGTGGGATCTTGAGAATCTGTGGGTAATGAAAGGTGAACCGCATCACTTCCAGCAAAATACAAGTAGTAAAAGGAGGTAAACGCCACACACTCCACTGCCACAAATACTTTATATGGGGACACACAAAAAACAATCCCATAAACTCTATCTCGCCTGAGGAAGATCCACACCGAAACGTTGTGTCCTCAAATAAAGTTGTTGTGGCAGCAGAGTAAGTGTACCTCATTTTTGCAATATGTCATATTTAAACATCTTTTTTTCTTTGTCTTTTTGGAGCTATTCATGCATGGACAGCTGAGATTCTGCCCCCTGGTGGTTGACTTTCCTAATAGAGTGAGGACAGCGGTTCACCATGAGAGTCTGAGTTTGTGAATCCAAACGTCACCTGATCGAAAAAGCTTTTTCACAACAAACAATCACACCCCCTACGACAGGAAGTGTCCTTTAATGGCAGGTGAAAGTTTGTGACCCTGCAGCCTCAGGGAACTTCTATCATCACAACACGTACACACAAGGATATGCAATCATCTGATTCATCCAGGGAGCAAGACATAATTAATATCACGGTATTATTTCATTAAAACCTGAGCAGGAGTACAACAAAGCCGGGGATGATTATTATTTGCAAACGATCACACAGTATAGTCCGGCTAGGTGATTGATTAAGTGCGGGAATGAGCGAGTAATTATCCATGAATTGTTGTTTTGCTCATGTGTAAGTGTGGGAATTCCTGCTCTCTATCGCTTACGTGAGAGAAATGGATTGCTTCAATTACTTCCTCATTTACATTTTATATTTCTGTCGTTTAGTTAACATATTCTTCATGCTCTGGAGGGAGGGCGCGGCGTTTTGAGTGTTTTTGCTGAAAAGCAGTCCAGTGAGGAGACTTTTGGATCTCACTGTACACAGATAACCATTAAAAGAGATAAGTGGTTTTTAATGTTGTGTATAGATCAATGTTTCTTTAACACCTATGAGGCCTGAGCGCTGCTACAGCCCGGGACAGGGAACGTTTATATGTACACTGTACACACTGAACTATATAGGAACTGACTTGCCTTAAAAATTGATAGGATTAGGTTATAGACTAATTATTATTATCATTATTACCAAAATATCGAGATACTATCCCTACTCTGCAGACACAGAGAGTGCTACCACAGTCAAACACATGGTAACGTGTCAAAGAATGCATTATTACAGGGAGATATTACATATTTGACTGCTCAGCCCTGATATATCATTTTAATCAGCCATGGCTAAATAAGAGTAAAGTGTAAAAGACCACGTTGACACATTTTTTGATGGTTACACTTTGTCATGTATATCAGGGGTAAGTCAGGGGCCTCATACAGAGCAGTGTGATGAGTAAAACAATAGCATAATAACCTATAAACAACAAGGTTTTCCCTTTGTTTTACATTGAATGAATCCTGAACATGTGCATTACAACTTACAGATCACAGTGGATCTACAGAGGCACAACACATTTAGTCACAGGTATCTGGAGCTAAAAATGCTAGTATTTCACATAGGATTAGAACATGTCAAGATCTAGAAATGATTTTACGTCACATCTATGTAGTATTCCTGAAACTAAAGTGGGATATAATAAAAATGCGACCACAGGGAACAAATTAGGAATGACTGTATGTATAACTACATAATTGTAGTTGATGATCTTCCAATATAGAGTTAACTTTCCTGCTCTGCTTCTGGACAGTGGTCAGGGAAGCGCAGGGGAGATATGACCTCCAGAGCTGGAGCTGTGACTTCTCCAGGTTAACACCCTGACTTTAAGTTGTGCACTGTTGGTGTGTATTGCAAAGTTCGTGCTGTTGTTGAGAGCAGCTTCACTGTGCAGAGAGGGCTGCGGTGTTTCCAGAGCTTCTGTTAGTTGTGATGTTCTTGTGACTGTGTGTCGCATTAAGAGCGACGCAAACTACGACGTGGAATCCGATTTGAGCCGCCTGAGGGTTTAAACTGAGATGAATCTCTCGTAATCTGATTTGAATCACATTTTTAAGCCACCTCCAAATGTGGTTTGGATAAGATTTGAGAAAATCAGATTTCATGTGGGTTTTTTTTGCTGTCCAGACATTTAAAACTCGTCTGAATATGCAAAAAAAAAAAAATCTGACTTTTTTCCTGGCAGTCTGAATGAGGCTTTAGATCAGTTAACATTAACTAAGTCATGATGTCTAATATTTGGGGCCAAATCTTTTCATTCATTCAAAATGACGATGCATAAACAGTGGAAGGGTTTGAGTATTTTCCCTGGTGAGTCTCAGAAAGGCTGAACTTTCCCCTTTGGTCAGATTGTCAGTCTGATATGACAACATGTAATCAATGTTTTCAAATGATTCTGTATGTACTGGAGCAGCAGTCAGCGCACGGTTTTCCCTTTTGTTGTTGAAACTGATTCAGGTTGTGAAGGAATGCGTCGTTGCTGTTCCTCTAATTGAAGGACGTTGAAAGAAATGTCCAGTTTTTTTCTCTCTCTCTGGCCTGGACTGTATTTAAACAGCACAGTTCTAGTCTTGATAACCACATGAAGACGATTACAGATTTGCATTCACCCATTCGCACAGTAGTGCTATGCACAGCACTGCAATTGAATCCATCACAAGGCATTTACACCAGCACAGCTGTAAGGGGCAATTCAGGGTGGTGTGTCTTGCAGGCATGTGGACTCGAGCACGTACGACCCAGTGCCAAGTGGAACTACTGCATGTTTAAGCCTGTGTTTGTTTGTTTGTTTGTTTGTTAAGGGTTTTGTATGATTTGTTTATTTAAACCAACTTTATTGCACGATCATGACAACCGTCTGACATCAGCTGGCTCACCAAGATACATCAGATATAGAAATAGATTACATGGCTCTAAAAATAATGGTGTAAAAAACTGAAGTCTCCCCACCTCCACTGTAACACCGTCTGGTTTCCATGACTTCAGACAACATTACGTTGACTCACATTCATTTTCTGGAGACTTACTGTAACCTTAACCATAACTACTACTGAGCCAACACTAACCGCACAATAGTCTTCACCTTAGAATGCTGTGATTCACATGATGTGACTATGTAAACAGATTTACGTCCCCACAATATACCTGGAACACACACAGAGAGACAGAGACGGAGAGATTCCTCTTTCCCACCATTATAAGTGAGTATACAGGTTTTTTTAAGTGGGTAAACCCACTAAAAAGCCAAGTTTATCTTTCTCGTTTTCTTTCATCGTCAGAAACACACTTCAAACAATGGAGAAGCAACACAGAATAGAACAAAGCATGTAGAGCAGCGACACTGTCACGGTGGTTACACTCTTTTTTAATCTTTCACCTCACTTCCTCTTTCAGTCCACGTGGCAACTGAGCAATTTTAAAGCTCTGCCTGAACAGTGAGCGTCAACATCACACTGGAATAGACCAATGCTGACTCAGGTGTCATGTTTACATCACCACCAGTCTGGTCCAGAGCTGCACAAACAAAGCATCTATTGCAGGGTCAATCCAGATGTTAGTGGTGTGGAAAATAATTAACTATGGAAGTTGTTAAAGATATAAGATATGTGTGTTTACTATAAAAAGTAAAATAATGGGCGCTGTTCTGCCTACATTTCCATGTCAGTTGTATATCTGACCTTTGAAAAATCACTCTCCACTTTGTAGAAAGTGGCAAGATCAGAGATATAAGTCATCTCCACATTGCCTGTGCCATTTATACCACAAACTACCCCGATCTTCATGTACTTACAACAACATTTACAAATGTGAGTGAAAAGAAACATCAAAGAAAATCACAGGAAAGGACACACAACACACACATTATCCAATTTACTCTCCATTTCCCTGCTGATTACAAGTCGAACATCGACAATGACTTTCAGTCGAGACAAAGCTTATGGTAACGGGGGATGACGCCAAGGTGAAGATGAAGCAGACGTACACGCTGCACTGAATACCAATAACACACACACACACACACACACACACACGTCTAATGCTAATAATGAGCTCCTAGCGTCAGCTTCTTTATTGTGTTGCCTTCCACTGCATCACAGTGTGACTCTCTGATGTGACATCCTCCATGTTTATGTCCACTGATATAGCTTGTACCCATTACATAACAGAATCCATACGCTCTCTGAAAGCGGTGTCCTTTGCTATCGATTGCACCGTGTCCTATGAGGACTAGTTAAAATGGTAATCATCAGTTAAAGAGTGACCTGAGGGCTGCTGAATAAATTACAGCCTTCAGCTAGACTTTTCTCAGCCGGCGCGAGCACGGGGGACCGGCAAATATCGATCCACAAAATATCAGAATGCCCACTAATTCAGCCTGAGTGTTCACTTCAAAGACTGCAATGCAGATGTACGATGCACTTTTGTTTTATTGTTGCACGGACGCTTATCTGTTTCCCAGAGAGCTTATCAGCGAGGCAAAATTTAATTAAAAATCTGATCAAGTCTGCACCTCAACACACTCCTGAATCTTATAAAGGGAGAAGCAGCGCAGCCATTTTCAGTGTAACACACTCTCTCCAGTGCCCTATAAAGGAGTTTGCCCTCTCATGTTGGGGAGTCAAGACTGAGGAGCCTCGGAGGAACTTCTCCTGGCTGAGGTCAAGTCATTCAGGTGCTCCTTCACCCTCGCATCACCTCAGCATCTGTAGAAGCTCTGCAGCCATGAGCGGGCCACTGCTGACTGACCTTGGGTTCAACTATTACTGCATCCTCCCAAGTCCCATATAACTCACACTTATCAGACTGGAGCAGCTTCATATTCATGGCACAGAGCATATAACATCCTCAGCACATAAATAAAGCATTGCCGTAAAACACACTGCAATAATAACAGGCTCGCTTTTCGACCAAACCTCGACCCGTGTGACCCGGCTTGTTGGTGTGTGGTTGTCATGCATAAACAGGGGTGGAACTCCACTGTCTGATGATTGCCTCCTACAGCTTACACATATCATGACACGCAGAGCTGAAGAAAACAAACAAAAAACAGCTGTTTTTTTATATTAAAATCACATTGTTGTAAAGAAAACGTGTCTGTGTTGTCTGCTGATGGGTGGAGCTAAAGGCTACATGTGTTTTTCAATGTTCTGACACTGATCAAACTAGTGCAGGACCATTTTCTTGATCTTTTTTTTTTTATATAACCAGTATCGCTTGTATTTCTTATCCAAACAATGTCAGAGGCGGCACTGCACACACTGGTGTGCTGAGTGAGTCGCCTGCCAAATCTGAAGCCGCTCAGGCAAACCATTAAACCCATATGTGATGCACAGACAGATGAATGGAACGCCCTCTTCTGTGCCTGTGTCTGGGAGACAGGGCAGGAAACTGCACTTTTTGGGATTTCTACCAATATCTCTTGCATTTCTCATCCAAACACTGCCAAAGTTAGCACAGCATATATGTTTACAGCCTGTCAAGTGACTCTTTGAACAGTTTAGCGATTATTAGCCAGCAAAGACAGACAGGCAGACAAGCTGACTGTTGAGTTGTTGGATACTAATGATTTTTGAGATTTAAGATCTCGGTCCTGAGCTCCTATCATCAGACAAGAAAAAAAAAAGAATTCTCTCCATCATTTATTGTCCAACCCTCAAATAAACGCTTCCTCTGGAAGGACCTGTATGCAGAGTCAGTGGAGTGGAACAGCCTCTATGAAGTGCCCTGTGATTGGTCAAACCTGTTGAGAGACTACAGATTAAGATGTGAGGCTGAAAATGGCTCCCTCTCATATCACCTCATATAGAGTAGATGATGGTGAATGTCCTGCCCACTGGACCTTGTACATACTATTTGACATGCTCACAAGTCCAAAGGTTGCTGAAATGATTCAGAAGTTGCTCTCGTCATATTCTAGAAGTCCTCCTGCCAGCGCCACAGTCAAATGTCTAGATAATATCCAGGTTAGTGACAAAAAAAAACATCTGCGTGGGCAACAGTCCTGCTCCCAGACATTATCCTGCTGCTGTGAACCCGACAATCTCCTGCCGCATTCATAAAATCTGAAAGCAAACTGTCTGGACCCGTATCTGAAATTGATTTTATCGTTTACTCGCATGACGTCCTCACGATTGACTCTCTAGTCTCAGCCTGTTCTGTTCATGGCAACAGATGTGCAGGGACATTTTAAGGGACATTGGGGAGCTCTATCCAAAACTGACCTGGGGGCGCTCTACATCAAAGACCAACCTCCCCAGACACACATAACACCAAACCTACGAGACACAGAGTAAAAGTGATGGTTTGTTACTTCTGCCATGAATAAATCAACAGCTTAGAGAGAAGGACTGATGAACTAACCACCTGTTAACACTGAATCAACAACAAACCACTGTTCCATGTTTCTGCAGCAGCAAGTTAAACCCTCGTCAACATTTAAGTATTTTCTTACTTTGAATTAAAACGAAGTGTGTTTAAATACGCAGAGGTTTTGGTGGTAAAATGGTAACATAGCACTTGTACCTTGTACACCGACTCTGCAATGCCCTTATAAATGTGGTTTGTATTTGTTGGTGGAAAGTTTGAACAATAACTTTGTGGAGAACAAAAGAAAATGGTTTTCTAGCCATAAGTGTGTTCACTAAAAGATAAAAAAATAGGAGGTGTGAGGTATTAAGTGTTTGAGAGACCAACACAGTATATGAAGGAACAACAGAAGAAATTAAAGATTAAAACGCCGAGGTAAAGATGTAAATCGATTCATTCTCGAGGGCGTGAAATGAGACAATGTTACACCTGCAGAAAAATAATACCCCAATGTGAGGTTCACGGTGTTTCACTGTGTAAAACACGCAGTTTAAAGCTTTGCATTTACTTTCCATCAACACACTCGACGGGAAGAAGCGCCACGAGGCATCATTTTCAATTTTACATCAACTTTGACTGGTGTGACTTTGATGAAAGCAATCTCTATCAAAATTCCCTGACTTTGCAGGATGATAAAATGCACTCTCAGCTGAGTGTACATGCCACTCTCTTGGTTGTGGGGAGAAAAAAAAAAAAAAAGAACAGATAAGAAGCTTTATTGAGACGTGTCAATGTAGCTGTCACCTCATTTACCATAAAAATGACTTACAGCTTTAACCTGTTACTTCAAAATGATGGAATACCATACAGGCATATTAAAGAACTCCTCCAACACACTGTGTGAATCCATCACCACAGCCCTCCCCGCAGCCTGCTGTGTCACTAATGTTTTTAGATGCAACTCTGCAGACGTTACAGTGGAAATAACATCCTGCTACTGGAATGAAAAATAAGCCATTTGTCAACACCTTCAAAAACAGGACTCGTAATGATCGTGTTCTGATGTCGACTGGGTGACATTATTCACCAGTGGCTCCCAAAACTTTCCCCAAATAACTGTCAGAGTTCTCAGTGCGACAGTTGAGCTTTACTTTGTGCTACTGCTTTTTCACAGCAGCCATTTTGACAAACAGTGTGTGAATAAAGGTCACAGCAATCACATTAATTAAGGCTCGAACTAAATATAACATAACCTTCATTAATGTCATTAGAGGCCCACATGATCAACCACACTATTTCATGTCAAAAAAAAGGTTATTTTTAAATCTGCTAGTATAACTTGTAATTATACAACTAATTATATGAAATAACAGCATTTTCACATCTACACAGAAGACTGAGACATACGTGGACGGAGCCTTTTGTCCGTACGTTGTGTTCATTCAATGCGTCATTGTCCACGTGTGTCGCAGGAGAGCTAACAATGAAGACCAATCAGTCGATACAGGCATTTCAAACTAGCTGTCAGAGCTCGCTGGCTTGTGTCTGCAGCCAGAGTGACTGCCCGGCGCGTGGCTTCACTCGCTGATGCGGCATGTTTGATGCACGGGGCTAGCCGCCAAGCAACTTGTCAAAAGTAGCAGTGGACGAGCGGAAATATTGAAAATGCCGCTCATCATCATTCTCAGACAAGTGATATTCCCCGTTAATGTCTTATGTTCTTACGTTCCACCATTTTCTAGCACAATAAAATAACCTCTTCAGTGGTCAACATGTTTGTTGATGCCAGAAACTTGGCACTCGGCACCGCCCTCTAGAGGAAGTAATGTGCAACGTAATGGACACACGGAGGGGACTGACAGGTAGAACAGATGATAGAAGAATAGAAGTATAAAGGCATTTTCCTATAGACCAGTCGTCCACCCTGACATTGTCCTTGTTAGTGTTGCTATGAAAGATGTCACAACCTCCATCCCTTTTATTTCCTTTTATTTTAAGCTATTTCTAATGTGTTTCACTGTTCATTTCATTACTGTTTTGTATTTTATTGTGACTTTTTTTTTTTTATCTATGTAAAACACGTTGTATGGCAATTTTGCACAAAAGGTGCAACATTCATAACATTTGATTGGTTGATTGATGACTTTATTCAGTGTCTGGCAAAGCAGCCGTACAAGATGATCTTATCTGGAGACAAAAGCCACAAGTCTTTTATGTTTCAATCAAAACTGCTGCTCTTGATTTAATAGCATATACTTGTACTACGCATACATTACCTAAGTATAATATTAACATTTTATCTGATTTGTAGCCAGTGTCTCTTGACTGCAAATATAGCAGACACAGAATAAACAGATTTGTGCATTTTGTTCTCTGTTTAGGTTTTGTATATTTTTGATTAGATGTTTGAACTATCTATGTATCTGTGTGGGGTTTGCACGTTTTAGGTAGTGCTTTCAAAGTTAAAATTAACTGAAAAACTTAATTGTGGAATGGAAAATCAAGGAAAAATGAAGCACACTTGGCACTGACCGTGAACGTAACATGGTTGTGGCCGCGAAGCTACTTCCGTTTGAACAGCTGTATGTAATGTATTGATTCTATATTACATTGGATCCATTTCCCCCAGTCAGGTTTGATAGTATTGCTTGACACAGCATCCATCCATCAATCCATCTTCTACCTCTTTATCCTCCACAGGAGGGTCACAGGAATGTTGTGCCAATCTCAGCTACACAGCATTCAAATAATGCTAAATTGTTTGTGCTCATGAAGCCCAAGCAGAGGCTCAACAAAAAAAGTCACCCAAAGTTACACAATACAGCTTTAATACATTTGTCAGCTTTTTTTAGCCAACATGATGATTCCATTAACATTAAACAAGGTTATTCAATGTTGGACTGATGGTAAACTGGACTCTCCAGTGACTCACTGCAGTGGGATAATTCATGTTTAGATACAGATGATAACGGTAACATTGTCTATGTAGCAACAACAAATATGTAACTTTACAAATGAACTTTAAGACCAAATGGACTTGGAGATTTGAATTGTAGAGCATGAGGATGTAACAAAAACCAGACTAACTTGAGCTGGTTATTCCATGCATTTAGCACAAGATCAGACAAGCAGATAAAAAAGTGAAAAAGTGAAAAAGGGGAAAAAAAACAACAACACATCCTCTAAACTTGACCCTCCTGCCTGTACATGAGTGATAATCCATCACTCTCCAGAGCATGTGACACAACACTCGACTGCACGCTTCCAAAAACAAGACTGGACTTTGTTAAGAGTCTGATGGGAGATAACGCGCAACTAGAATTTACCAACTGCCACTGAAGCTTTTGCAAATGTTTTGTTAATTGTAAGAACTGTGCAGTCAAGTTACATCGAGCAACTTTTACATTTTTGGTGTAAATTTGGAGCTTTTGATTTGTGAAAGAGTTAAACTTTGGTGTTTTAGGAACCAAAACATCCCATTAATCCATGTTCTATAAAACTTGTGCATTTGGTCTTTGTGGCTCCTGAGTGAATTGGCCAGGGGGAGAAGTGACTAAGGTAGAAGGACTCATGAATAATAATGCCTCGTAAGGCCCTGAGCAGCGGCTATGAGACTTTTATTGGTGTGGGATAAATCCATACTATAAGCTTCATCTGCTGGGAGCCTTACTTCCCAAAGCCGATGTCATCCCTAATAATTTATAGATGCAAAACAGAGGAAAACATTCATCACAAACGCGCCACTGTCTCACTACCAGCCTTGTTTCTTACAATCAAAATGAAAGATGACGCGCAGCAACACAGAAAATATCCTGCAGAGACACAAGACATCTCTCCCTACTGCTTTTTTTATTATTGTTCCTCAAAGCACTGTTCCACTCCAGTCCCTGACGCAACACTAATGCCCCACTCCTGGCTTTGTTCAACTTTGGCAACAGTGAAATCAAATATGTTTCCACTCTGGAACTGATTGATAAACCTCTGATATAAAGATATGGTTGCCAGAGGATATCAGATTACCATGAGTTTACCATGTCAGTTCAGCCTGCCAACAGCCTGCTCATGTTTGCATTTTCTTTGTTGACACCGAAGCAAAACAGCGATTTTTAACGTTATGATGCTGGATTTTCCACATGCAAGTCAAAGACAGTCCTTAAAATCAGACCTCATGGACAAAGAAAAGAAAGAATTAATAAACAAAAGCCCGTGGCTTTCGTGCTTTTCATTCAATGTGTTTCCACCTTGTTCTGCTTCACGTTAAACACACTTTCACACGTTCACATTATGGCCAAACACATTCAGTGACGCAGGTGGAGGTCAAATGCCTTGCTCAAGGGTACCCTCGCTGAGGGGCCTGTAAGCAAGACCCGATGACTCTGCGGTGCCAAGCAGCTGGAGAGTGAGAAAACTCGCTGAGAAATCTCATTTCACTGTTTTTTTACATGGAGTTTTAACAAACTCCAGAAGGAGGTGCAGAGACAACTGGAACAGCAGGGGATTTCACATGAAGTCGGAGGAGACAACTACAAAGTGCTCTGAGAACATGTGCACACCTCTGCCAAGACTTTGGTAACATCCATACAATTCCATTATTATTTAAAAATGCAGGAAATGCTGCTCTGGATATGCCTGACACTACCTCTGTGTTTTAGAGGCCCAAACATGGAGAAGTTCTGCTTTGGTTTGAGTATACATATAAGGCCCAGTCCATACATAGGCAGGTTTGTTTATTTATTTTTTTAAATTTCCATACACATGAAAACACCCCTGAGACTCCTGCCAGGTTTCACTGTTCCCTGTGAGTGTTTATGTGTCGACTGGGAAAACAGAGGTTTTGGGATTGTAACGTCACACTGTGCACCGCTGTCTCTTCTGTGTGAAGTCAATGTGCCATGTCTTCACATTTGTTTACATGACGCAGGGATGTAATGGCGCCGGATGTAGCCAAACGTGTGCTAGCGTTGTAGCTGCACTTTTAAACCTCTATATCAGTGGTTCCCAACCTTTTTTTCCTTGAATCCCCCACTTGTTTTGTGTCCAGGACAAATCAGACCCCCCCGACCCAAATCCCTGTCCAGGGTAAAACGTTTATATAAAAAAATAAACAGCAGTTGTAGGTTTGTGTTCCTATTCTCACAGTGTATAAAAACTGTCATTTAAGTGTCTCACCCAGAGACATGTAGCCTCGCCACCACCTAGACTATCAAACCCACGACCTTCCGAATAAAAGACGACCTGCTCTACCATTACTTACTCTATATTAGAGTGTAATTTTATCTTTTTTACTTTTATCTTTTGTAATTTTCTTATTATTGTATTTTTATTTTTATTTTTATTTTTATTTTTATTTTTATTTTTATTTTTATTTTTATTTTTATTTTTATTTTTTAATTTTAATTTTATTTTTATTCTATTCTTATTTCTTAACTGAGCTGTTGTGAATGTGTGTTTCCCGCCTGGGGGAGGACTAAAGTTCAATTCAATTCAATTGATCCACCGCCACCACTTAGCATGCTTTTGACAGCACGTAACCGTATGTTTTCATGTGGACGAAGATGTTTGTCAGTGTTTGTATGCACTAGGTCTTCCTCTGGACGGACATTTTCCCACATTCACATGAACCTGGTTGGTTCAGTTCCGTTTCAAAACCACCTCATTCACCTCACCTCACCATCATGTCACAACGCTTTGTTTCTAGTACGCTGTGTCGTCCATAGAGCTGAGCCGATACTAAATGGAAAAGCCCTATAAGCAAACTTTTTTTTTTTTTTTTCATCTGAATACACAATTTCCCAATATTGAAGCAAGAAAGAAAAAAAAAAAACATTGTCCACTCTTTATTCCGATCTGCTTCCTTTCTGTGGGCTAAACCCCACTGTTTCAGCAATTTTCAAAGAAATTGGTGGAGTTGTTTTTGCATAATTCCACTTCAAAAACACACACACAGACACACAAAGAGCATCAACAACAGAACATCTTCAGGGTAATAATTATCACAATAACAGAGTGAGTGTGTTTGGTGCGAAGCCTCAGTCAATCCCACCCTTTCAAGGTACTGTTTTGACTGTTTACCAAACATAAAACAACAACAGTTTTTTTTATAATTTCCAAATAATGGCTAATTAGTAGTCGCAGTCTTTTAAAAATTGTATCGAGCTGAATCCATTGTGGAATCTATATTGTTATGTCTCGATTTTAACAACCATTAAATGGTTTTACAGCAACCAAACCTTAAGACAGGAACAATTCTGAGATTAAACTCAATATTTATTCTTTTTAGAAGTGGTGTGTTGATGTGGAAGTTTTCTCAAGCTACTTTCATATTAACAGTTTCATGATTTAAATTCTATCTGATTAATTACAGATCAGATTTGTCGGTTCACATTCATAGCTCTATACAAGTGTCTTGCATCTGAATGTGACTGAACGACAGAAAACGTTGTAGAATGTGACCAGATAAGATAAAGTGTATCTTTATTCATCCCCATAAGGACAATTCCGAAACCAAAGCTATCGCAATAAATGTGTCGATAAAATGTAGCTCAAGACGATGAGACTCCCCTCCTTTGTTGTTTATGTTGCTGTGCTATGCAAGTGCATATGTGCAGACACAAAGTAGCTTGTGATATGTCTGTTCTCACTCATGTCTCACATAATGGATTTGTATTTGATTCAGGAACACACATGTAATCTGACTCTGGCTCCTCCAAAACTGTGTGGACACAGAAATCTGATTAAGTCCAATTTCCAAATCAGATTTGCGTCACTTGAGTATGTGATCGTCGTCATTAACCTGCACGGTGGAAGCGTGGCAGAATCAAACAGCGACGTCGTCCTCGAGAGCTAAATCTCATCCACAGTTTCACCCCCGAAGCTTCTGCGCAGAATGGATTACAGATCTCCTGCTTCAATACCAAGTGATCTCACAGGTTTGACATGTTGTGTTGTTGTTGATGACACATGGGAAAAGTTATTAGTGCACAAGTGACTTGAAACTGAGCATGTGAACCATCAAATCTGATTTGGATCATATTTGAACAATGTGGCTGGCAATCTGAATGTAGCTGAGTTTTTCAGACAATAGTCCAAAGTTTTTCTTTAAGTTTGGGCCCAAAAGTTCAATCAGAAGACGAATGAACTTTCACAATATATGAATGCGCTGATGTGACACAAATCTGATTTGAAAATGGGAATTGACCCTTGGATTTATGTGTCCAATCACATCTGAGTCTGCGGTGTATGAGAACTCCAGCTCCCTCCCACAGTCCAAACACAAGCAGAGGTTAATTGCGAGTGTGAGTGTGTGAGTGGATGGTTGTTTGTCTCTGTGATGGACCGGCGATGTGTCCAGTGTGTACCCGGCCTCTCGCCCTATGTCAGCTGGGATTGGCTCCAGCCGCCCCACGACCCTCATGTGGAGGATAAAGCTGTGGACAGTGAGTGGAATGAAATCATTCACTCCTTCTTTTGAGACGTATCTTAACGGAGCTGCCATCTGTGCGGATCCCCCTCCTTGTTTCCTCAACAAGACTCCAGCTCCCTATAAAAACGTCTGCCAATGTCACTGCTGCACTTACAGTAAAATATCTCACTCTCTGCAGATGTCGTGCACAATCCTGGAGTTTTTTTTCTTTTTATTATTGTTATTATTATTATTATTATTATTATTTTGCGCAAGAAAGAGCTCTTGTTTACAGAATGTTTTATGTGCTGTTTTTTTTAATGATTTTTTTTATGTGTATATTTTATGTCCTCAGTGGAAGCAGTGCTGGCAGCATGTGCAGCGTGTGGGCCTTTACTTGAATGGATGCTGGGGATGTTAATGATCCTCCCCACATTGTGTGTGACCGGGGCACAGCTGGGACACTGAGAGGAGCTCAGTGCTCAGGCTATTCTGGGGTCTGGCCAAACACAGGTGACAGCTCCTGCCTGCAGACATAACACACACATGCAAGGAAGCGCCTAAATTAAGGCACACATCAGTGCACGCAGCCGAGGACTCTATTCAGTGGACGGACTATAACACAGATTTAGACAAGTAATCATTCAAATTAGTTCCAACCTATAGAATAACAGCAATCAGTTTGAAAACAATACTGTGATTTCTTTCTGGCATTAATTTGCTGATTTGTGAAGCCAAAGACAGAAAGGAGTCATGACCTCTGCCAGGAAGTTGACTAAAAAAAAAAAGAGGAATTCCTGATATGATGTCTCGCACAGGCTTGTCTTCAAAAAGCCAGAGTGTGACCTCCTTGACCTTTATGAGATCACCCACTGGCCTCTGTCAGAAGCAGCCAAGATGATTTATGCAACATCAAAATAATGTGAAGTGTGTGACGCCACTGGGGAGGCGAGTGCTGATGGGTGAAACAGATCCTCCCCTCAGTCAAAACTTCCTCCAGATCTCCTCTGTGAGGGGCCATTAGTGTTGTTTTGAGATCACAGCCTGAACTTGTTAAATGGCCGAGGCTTTCAGGAAGACAGACAGCTACAGTGAAGGTTGTGACACGACAATGACGTCCATTCTCCTGGACGTCTCGGCCTGCGTGTCTGTGCGAGCACCGTCTTGACAGACAGGGCGATTGTTGAATGGTATGTCACTGCTCTCTACTTAAGGCTGCTGATCGTGTGTTGATGTGTTCAATCACACAACACTTTCATTTGTCATGATCATCCTGTGTCTTTGTCCGGAAAAATGCAGTGTTAAAATAAATAGATTAAATCAAAAAATGAAAGAATTTAGATGTATAATCTAATTATTGTACATATTGACAGCTGTAAAACCAGGTTTAACCTGGATATGCAGGGAGTGTATCTGTTTTTTTTACCTTTGACAAGCATACAAATATACTTTTTAATGCTCCTCTGTACTCAAATAAATGCCATAAGTGTTCAGTATGAAGTCACACATCTGTTTGTGAAAATCCACAATGAAGTAAAAGATAATGGATATAAGGATTGAGGGAAGTGAAATGCTAGGGTGCTATTACTTGGATAGGAACAGAAGGTATTGTGTTTATGAAATATGAAACAGATATAGATGCTGAAACTGTGCTGAAAGATCTTTTTTTTTGCAGTGGGAAAAAAAAAACGGGGGAGACTATTTGCAAAAAGAGCCACATGTTTCAGATTTGTCTCACACGAGTGAGTCCAGCTGGACCGTACGGCTGCTTGAATCAGTTAACGTGTGCCTGAGAGGTTCTGCGAGGCAGACGACGCTGCACACACATCTGACACGGAACCTAATTGAACAAAATGAGCTAAAGACACACAATAACTGCCCTAAATAATCACTGAGCCCACTGGTAATAATGTGTGTGTAAAATATTAGCAGAGACACAGTCATGGCATGATCACAAATGAAAGGCTCAGACTTGGATATAAAGTCAAAGGCACATGGGGGTGTGATACCCCCAAATGTGACAATGACAATACATTTGTCTTCTAACATGTCCCAGAGAGTAGAGACATGCAGTTAGTGGAGCATTTAGCAGCTAAAGACACACACATTTCTCTCAGGAACAGAAGCTATTTAGAGAAATATTATCTATGGTTTGTTCTCGACCAACTGCTGTGTCAACAAGCACACACACACACACACACACACACACACACACACACACACACACACACACACACACACACACACACACACACACACACACACACACACACACTGTTTTAACTGTCCTTACTTTAATGTAAAATCTATTAATATTAACAAAAGTAAGTGGTTCCCTCTCCTTTGTTTGTTCTTTGAGTTAATATTTAGGTTTTGTTTGCGATGCTGCTGCTGCTGCTGCATGTTAAACCTTTAAGTAGTGTTTTCCTGTATAAACATCACCATGCCAATCAAGTTGACGTCGTGCAACAGCTCTGTTCTGTGTGTGTGTGTGTGTGGGTCCTGTGCTATATACCCAGTCCCTGTTGTTTACAGCCATATGCAGAGTTAAAAATAACATATCACTCATCACATAAATGTACAGTCAGGATACGTGAGATCCACACATAATGAATCAATTCATTGATTACTAAATTAATTGTAAATTATTTTGATAATGTGGACCCACAATGCAGTTTGTCACTGTTTAACAACGCTCCATTCAAAGTGAATGTGCGTCCTTTCAGTTGACTGTGGGAGTCCAGTCCAACTAGCATGACCAGATAAACGATATTTGCGTGAATCCTGTGCAAACAACTGGAACTGGATGTCCCAACAGGCTGGAGTTGGAATCCCATGCTCTACTGTAGATGTAGTGTACTGTGGGTTTATGGGAGTTTTCTTTCATAAAACAGCTGCTGGCCGGTGTCGGCGACACAGCTGTTCACAGCTCAGTTTGAAGACTGTTACACAAGAATAATTGGCTAAGAAAGTACACTCAGGGGAAATGAAGAGAAGTGTGGCTATTTTATGTGGAACCGTCACCCACGACCACACGGCTGAAAGAAGCCCTTTCACATGATCAGTGGAGCTTTAAGGTCTTTGTGTCAAAACACCTAATGACAGCGCCACACTTCCTGTTTACCAAGGACAACAGCGTTATGAATCGCATGCTTTCGAGGACCTCCACAGACCATGCAAAATTAATGAATGGCCGGGCAGAGATAACAGCGCTGCATTTTTAATGCACCTTGTCACCAGTGGGGCTAGTGCAGCGTTCTCCTGAGACATCGATTAGCTGGAGATGGAGTGACAGATGACACCCCCGGGGAGTGCTGGGGAAAAAAAAGAGAGCGAGTGCTGTTGAGGCTGTTGTCCACTGAACACACTCGTCGATATGTCATTTAACAATGACAGCGCCTCAGGCTGTTTAATGAAGTGTTTGCAATGTGATGTGGTTCTTAATAGCAGCAGAGTTAAGGAGGATCAGGTCCTCACTATTGCTCCTGTGTACCAAATATCAACCTGCTGTATAATGCACAATTATCAACTCTGCCTCACTGGCTGGATAAGATGATGTATGTACAGCGGAGAGAACAAGACAGCAGGTCTAACAGGGAAAATTCAGGTTTGTGGTTGTATGAGATAGTGTTGCAGAGAAAAAGAGTTTGTAAAATCTACTCCTGCTTATATCCCCTGCTTTCTACGTCCTAAATCTGGCTGCCTGCTTAACCCCCAACACTTTGGGCATGTTAGAGTCATATTTGGAGCCCTTTTATGATGCTCAATGTGAACTGGAGGGGGACAAATATCCCACTCCCACTCTGCATGTTGTGCTGCTATGAGCAGAACGAATCAGACATCACTACCAGCAAATTGCCAACGGTAGTTCACAGCTGGCAGCCGTGCGTCAACGGCATGCACACCGGTTGGGGAAAAAATGGCCAAGTCCATCACTGATCTCCACAAAGCCACAACAGGCTGTGGCCGAAATTCAACCAGTTGTGGATGCTGCCGCTGACCAAAGGGCAAATGTACAACAGTATGTGAAGTCCCGCCAGCCAGTACCGGAGGACCCAGATGATGCAAGCCAGGAGACTGCTGCGTCAACAGCAGCAGCAGCAGCAGCAGCAGCAGAACCCGCTCCCGCTGCAAAGAAAACACTGCACCTCCATCAATGGGAGAATGTATTGTGGTTTCGGGCCGGGTTGGATTCGGGCTTAAAGACCCGCGGGTCAGTCGGGTTGTCATTTTCTGGCCTGTTGAGAACTCTACATCCTTATCATTTACAAAAGTGACAAAAATTGACAAATAGCACAGCAGCAGACGAGCAACTCCAAGCTAAAATGCTCATTTTCATTATATGGACTTTGATGCAGGAGAGTGAACAGTCGACAAAACTCAGTTTTCAGTTGTGAAAGGTTTTCTAATGGCAAGATAAAAGCAGCAAACGTATACAAGCACTGATTTTATAAGCTGAGGATCTTCATGCCCCAGCTGACAGCCATGTCTTTAGCGTGGGCATGCAAATACCTCTCTCATGCTGGGTCTTGGTTCCAGTGTGTAATAATTAGTGACACCTAATAGTAAAACCCTCACTTTCTCAAGCACATCAGAGAACTATAGTGGTCTTCACACCAGAAAGGACAAGTCTCACTGTCTTTGCCATTTCCTTTTCCTTCTTTATTGGTCAGTGTGGGCAGATTATTCTGCATTAGCACAATACAGTTCCAAATGCATGTCCATTTGGGCTGAGACAAAATAATATTGATTATAAACATACTTTTGGGAAGTATATTCCTTTTTCTGCCAACGACTGGTCCTTTAATCTTGTGCCTGTGTCTCATTGGTGTGGACAGTGTTGTCTTTGTTTTCCTGACTGATTGGACTGCTGACTCTACACTGACCCTCATTTCAGTATGAATGAATATGAAAAAGCAGGAATGTATGAGTGAGTGAACACAGAGCATGAAAAGTAAGAAAAGACCTTTGGAAATTGGAGGAAATAAGCTGAATTATGCTGGTCACACACGGCAGGACTTCACTTTAAGGGCAACATTTGGAAGAGCAACAAATGTGCACCATGAACTGTGCTGTTGAGGGTGTGTCAAGAAAATGTCTGTGCTCCAGGAGGCTGAAGATTAGTTTCTCATGCACCAGGTGAGAATAATAAGAAAACAAAAAAAGGTGAAATCAGGTGTTTCTTTAGAGATAAGGAAGTATTTAACTGAGGCGGCATGTGTTGATTCCTGTGCTGATGAGTGACGTGTGATTGTTGTGGCACTTCAACAGTCTTTCTCTGCAGAGCCGTACAGCAGTATTACTTTAATTAAATGCATGGGGGGGACAGGGGACGGGGGACGGGGGGGACTGTAAAAAATGCTGAGGGATTGAAGTTATAACGGGATCAGACTCATATATATTGGACTGGTGTATGAGTGAATATCAGATATCAGCCGGTTGCATCTTTCTTACTGATGTAATAAAATTTCCTCTCTGAACACAGCTGTCTGCAAAACTCATTTAATGCATCTCCAGTTTTTAATGTGCTGAGGGAAATACCTTGCTCATGCCAATATTAATATTAAGGACCCTACAGCTCACGTGTGTGTGTGTGTGTGTGGGTGATCATTACCACTGGCATTTTTGGTGTCCTTTATCTCCTTCTCACACTGTCCTTTAGTATTAAAGGAATCAATATGTGCTAAAGATTGCAATGCGGAGTCAATCAATCATGGATCCATTCATCCTACCATTGGAAAAAACAACAACGGTTTGTCACAACTATATGAGCCCGATTCTTCTATGATGCTTACATTTCAAAATGAGGAGTAAACTGTTAGCCCAGATATCTTCACCCGTAATCCCAGATCAGATTAACAAATGAGTCTTATTAGTTTCATCACTTTACCCCTTACCTTTGTTTTCTCAGCCTAATACTTCAGAGTGTTTTACAACCTGTAAGTTCATGTGACTGTTTAAGGCTGGGATGGGCAGCATATGTTAGTCATTATTGATCAATACTTCCATATTAACCTTTCAGCATAAAGTACATTAAGTGATGTAGGCGTGTGTGTGTGTGTATGTGTGTCTTCAGTGGAAAAGTTGCAATTCCAGAATTGCTTACACTGCAAAGAAACCTAAAATAATTTAACGTGTAATATAATGTGAATCAATGTGGGCAGAGCTTTCCAGAGATGGAAGGAGGTCTTCAGGTCACGCTCATGGTCATGTTTCTCTTTGTGCTTATCTGGTGCGAGGAGCTAAAGACAGATTGTTATTTATTACTTATTATTATTTTATTATTTAGGTTTGCACTTAATTTTTAACTCTTAAACTCTTATTTCCTTATTGTATATATTTTAGCTGGTAATTGTCCATTATATTAAAGTCTATTTTTATTCCCATCGTTTATGTTTTTTTCTTCTTTTGCAGCATTTGTTTCAGTCTTTGCTAGAAATGTGTAGCCTGAGTTTTCCTCATCACTGATCGCGGTGATTTATGATGTTGTTTCATCATTTCTGCTTCTTGTGTTACATCTGTTATACATAATATATCTTGTTTATTTTACATGTTGGTAGGGACGGGTGATTTTTGTTTTGGGTGTGGGAGCCACTTTTGTAACTTTTAAATATAGACAGATTTCTGTTACATTCAAACATTACCAAACAAATTCAAACAGTTTCTGCTGTTCAAAAAAAACAGATTGTTCAACAGTCTGATACAAATACATCTGTGTTGTTCCTGCTCTGCCACTGTATACACACACACACTCCCTCAGTCAGGTCTGATAGTTTTGCTTGACAGAGCCTGTTTTCAGGTAAATTATGAAAGGCTTACTGAAGCTTTAATCATTTAATCAGGTAACTTCTGCAGATGTCCAAAACCGCATTACCGTGCATTACTGCACATGGATTTCACCCAGCCAATCAGAAGAGATCCAGCTACGTCACAGAAAGTGTCATCAATCAGCAGAGGCCTGAAAAGCTTGAAATTTCAGTGCAGTTCTGGCAAAAATCAGGTCCTATGGCTCAGTCTTCTCCTGCATCGACAGTAATATCTCAGAAAAGGAAAGCATCTTTATTGTCTTTATACAACTGGTATTGCACAATGAAATTACGAGGTCAGATGGAGAGTTGATCAGAAACTAATGATGGTAAGTTGATGAAATCAATCAGGAGTGTTGGAGAAGGGAAATATCTAAAAAATGCAGGACAGTGGTCTCCGAGGACCAGGACTGGGAAACACTGTTCTAAAGGGTATATATATATATATATATATATATATATACATTTATTTATATTATTTATAGGCAAGAAGCCAGCTATGATACATTCATAGACCTTATGTCTATTTCAGTGAGTGCCCTGTAAAGGGTTAAGGCACCAACTATGAGACATGCCACATTGTGACTGTTGTACAGTTCAGAACCCAGGGTGGTCTTCAGCTACCTCCAGGTTGGATTCAGAAATGCCTCTCTGCTCCCTACAACTGTGAAGGATTGTTTCGTGATTTACTGCAGATTATCTGTCAACTTTAACAACGGATTCCTCATCTGACCTTTAGGATCAACAATGTGTGTCTTTGTTCACTCACTGGATGACTTTTTGTTTCTTTGTTTGTTTTGCTTTCGGCTTCATTCTGAGTAAAAAACACTTGAGACTGTTGTGAGTGAAAATGTCGTGAGATTTGCTGTTTGAGAAAACCACAGACTGTCTGACGCCATCAATCATGTCACCGTCAGAAACACTGAGAGGACTTTTTTACTTCATCCTGCTGACTGATGTGAACTTTGGCTGAACCTGACTCTGTATCTGCATTATTTCATGCATTCCACTAAAGCTCCAACAACCAATGTATGTAAGTATTGATTCATCTGTGGATTGTTTTCCTGATTCATCACTTTGGTCCATTTAATACCAGGTAAAATATGTCGGTATGTGTTTCCCAAACCTTTAAAATCAAAGTTATCAAATGTCTTATTTGGTTCACAAACCAAATATATTATGTTTACTGTCACAACCATAACAGATTCATTGAATATCAAAATAGTATTATCTAATCAATAAAACACCTCCAAATTATACAGAACAGCTAGTTTAGTCCAATGTTCATTCCAGACTAATGTGATATTTATTAATTACTATCCTGGTTAATTATGACTGATCATTTAAAGTCACCTTTTATTTATGCAAACTCTTATGGAACAATATGCCAAAATTATGTTGTGAAATAACAGCAAGTTCATACTGTACTGGTCATATCTTGGCCATGAACTAATCATATGAAGCAAACTTTAGAGATCAAATATATTGAAGAGTCTCTTTCAAGAAGTCATGAAGAGACTTTTTGTTTATATTATTATGATTGATTTTTGGTGTATCGTGACTGTAAATATGGTTTTGTTTTAATTCATTTGGAGATGCATGGTTTCATTTTGACTCTTGTGTTGATTTCGCATAAACATATTCATTTTCAGCAACAACATCACAACAGCATCCCTAGCAACAGTCTGATACGTATTAATAACAAACCACACAATGATGTAATTGACCCATCAATATCACGTATTTAGCTCAGCTGTGAAGTAAGATGGAACAGCTGCTTAGTGAGTCCATATTGCAACACTTTAACAAGACAATATGAGCAATAACAACAGCACTAATGTCCTCTTATGGGCATCGTCTGCCTATCATAATGGTGGCTTTAATTTAAATGTTGTAGAAGGGTCATTTTTGTTACCCACAAAGTCTCCTCGAGTCTGTGTTTACTTATTTTGTTAGCGATGTACAATAATATGTAATACGTCTCCTAAAAGCAATGACAAAAATTGTTTTATGTGTAGTGTGCCAAAGTGTTTCCATGTTTTTTTTAATTAATAGAAATATGTATTGTATGACTTTGCCGAACTGCTGCCATGTTTCACATAAATAATAATATACTTTGACTCCTCCTCCTCTGCATTCCATAAACTGACACAATCTGCTCATCCTGCAATTATTTCACAATATGTTGGAAAAAAGAAGAAGAATGGATTGAGAGGACATGTCGTGGCTGGTGCAGCAGATAAAGACAGTGACAGCTGCTCAGTGACGCTGACGCGCAGCAGCTGTAGTGAGGTGTTTGATCGGGCTCATCAGTCGTGAATGGAGAGGGAGGGAGGGAGGGAGGGAGGGAGCGCCGGCCAATCAGTGGCACACTTTAAAAAGCCAATCATTGTGTGGCATTTGCACTGACTGAGAGCGAGAGGATCAATCACTTGATCAGGAAGTGAGTCTAAGTGCTACTGCCCGACATCGTCAAACGAGGACTTTTGTAATTGCAGTGATTGAGAGAGAGTGAGAGAGAGAGACTCCTGGTGGCAGAAATGACATAGTGTGCATTTAAATGACGACAAACATACAAACACATGAATGGATATGGAACATTAGTGGCAGATAAGAGTCATAACTGATGCATGGATGTGAATTCTGCAGCTGCCATTTCCTGACATCTGTGCCACTGCAGTGGAATCCTGCTGACCAGCACTGATGGCCAATCGTTGCCTGTGACTGATAAGCCTTATCACTCCCCTCTCCTCTTAAGCTCTCTATATGCACAGTACCTTGTTCCACTTCCTGGTTGCCAGGCTACCTTCACTAAAGTCCTTCTGAGAGTGTTTTTTTATTTGTTTTTTCTGTTCTGTGGTGACTGTGGTTTGTTTTCGGCAGTGTCTGTACTGAACTGTTTTATCGCAGCAAAACGTCCATGTGGAGTTTTACTGAAGTGTAAAATGACATTTGTGATGCGTTCTCTGCGCTGTTGTCTTGTGAAGTAATGTCACACTTTGCTGAAACGTCTGCTGGGTGAAGTTGGGAAGGTGGAATCCTCAAATGTGGAAAAAAAAATATTCAAATATTCAGTCTGAAACTTTTATTGAATAAGAGCGTAGGTGCAGACAGCGAAGGAAGAGCGTGAAGCATGACATGTAAGAAATATCTAGCGTTGCAATAAAAACTTTTGAGTCCCTGGTGGTTCCAGGTGTTTTATTGCTTGGTCACTGTTGTAAAGACGCGTTGGCATCAAGACACACTTACTTTTCCCTGAGAGCTGGTGTGTTATAACAAGCACAACTGCTGTGAAACTAGCTATATTCTCTTTATTGTTTAAGCTTTAAAATAAAGCAGCAACTTTAAGATGTGCTTCAAGTTGTACTTTCTACACAACAACTGTGACCTGGCAGCAAAGACGAACATAATTCAAGATCCAAGATACTTTTGTTGACATTGTACACAATGAAATTCAGTGCAGGTCTGGTTAAGACCGAGCTAAGCATACATAGATGACTTTCAGGAGACCTTTATAAACATACTTTTATATATATATATTTTTATTTAATTTAATTTTTTTTTTTTTTCTCTTAGTGTTTTTATTTATTTATGTATTGTACGGTGTCCTCGAGTGCCCAGAGAGGCGCCTCCAAATAAAATGTATTATTATTATTATACATTTTTTTTGTTTCTCTATTACAACTACTCATAATGACAAGATATTGCCTATTTCAGGTTCAAAATTCTGCTCAGATTTGGTCACATTTGACCAAAAAAAGTCTAATATCTAAAAAAAGTGAATATTTGAGCCACATTTGAAAAGATTATCTTTAGGCATTCCTAATATAACACATTTTACAAGTCAAAACAGAAGGTTTTTTCAAAGTATCAAAGACCATTCATCCTTCATGAGTTAAAGCCAAAGTTGGTGCTGAATTAAGAGATTCCCACAAGACATTCTTGAGATAAAAAAGACAGCCTAACAAACATGGAATCATCCATGGCCTCCAGCCATGGATGATTCCATCATGGTAAAGTTAGGGAACAATGGAGATTAGTGATTGACTGTTATAGTAGATATTTCTTCTACAGTATGTGGCTGCTGATTGGTCAACCTATCATGCTGTTTGTCTTCCACACCCACAGACCACAGTTGGTTCAGAGGTCACAGTCACCAATAAGCCCCATTTATGATATAATGTAGCCTTATGGGACATTACAGTATCTCCCTTAGTATACATTTTTCAGTCATTTTGCAAGACACATACAGTTTTAAATCAACTTGCCAGGATATGGATGGATATTAAGGGTGTTTGTCGTCGATCATGAGAAAAATGTGGCAGGGAACGTCATAGTTTTCCTCAGTTATAATGGTGCATTCACTGAAAATGCTACAAAATCCTAAGCAGACACAAATTTTGCTTCATTCGTGCAAATTTAAGTGAGAACAGTTGCTGTGTGTGTGAACTAGGAGTGACTATTCCATGAATGCAATCAGTTACTGTGATTTGTTTTGTAATATATTAAAAAGATGCAAAACAAAAGTTTTTTTTGTTTTTTTTATCAATGATTGTATTTATAAAAACAAATGTTTCTACTCCAACGATGACCTCGATTGTGGTGCACCTCATTATCACGAGGTGGCAGTGGATGAGTGGACTTCATGTGTCTGCAGAAGTGATATAAATTTAAGAGAGTCCTTGAATGCATCTTGAAGCTGCTTCTCTGAGCGTAACAGAAGTGATGCAATTAGCCAGGGTCTTTGAACGCACCCGTTGCTCCCGTTAGCTCAACATGCTGTGAACCCTGCATTACTTTCACTAATAATAGTCAACGAATGATACCATACAATATTTGAGTAGCATTTTTGCTCTGTCAATTCTGATGAAAATGTGTGTGTCACTTAAAAAGTGGTCACACGTCACTGTGAAGGTAGTTAAACACATTATTTTAGCTGTGTTAATGTAAAAATAACCAGTAAGTACTATTAGAACTGGACAAACAAATGCGACTACATCGAATCGCTCTGCTTCCGGTTTGAACGTACAATAAGATGAAGAGATAAAGAAGTGGAGGTATGAGCTGTGCATGAGCCATCAGCAGCAAAAGTGAGACCGTGGGCAGACAGATTGTGAACATGCCACTTGGCGTATGATTAACTGAGCTTTTATTTCTCAGCACTACATCAAGACGCAGAGGCAGTTCATTAGTTTTCTGTAGGAAGACGTTGACAGCATAATTAACCACTTCCTTTAGCTCCGCAAATAAACAATCATTACTCATCTGCGAGTACGTGTTGTGGCCAAAATAGAAACAAAAAGAAAAATAACGTTTGAGGACGTTACACAGAAATTAATTTGACTGTGTACACATCCATTTAGTCCAGCTGGTGTCAAGCGAGGGCCCTGCACTGCAGCCACACAGTTGTGCAACCGTCACACATCCTGCCAAGTTACACAAAGGCAAGCACTAAGTAAGCAGATTGACTCTGGGAAGCTTGCATCCAATTTGTCCAGCAATAACAGGACATGCTATCATTTGTAATACAAGCTCACATTTCTTTATATAACTCTCTTGCCTCTATTAGGCCACGTTAACAAGCAGCTTAACTCCAGCTTTCTCATTGTCATAAATTACAATAAACAGACAACATGCAGAATGGAACACCTGCTGGGGATTTTCAACATACATACTGTATATCACACACACACACACACACATAAGCAGGGGGGCATATACTTGAAGAAGCCTTGAGCAGAGTCTGTAAAAATGATGGATAAGTGACGTTACAAGCTGTCAGCCACAACGCCTGCATGTGTGTGGGAGGATTTTCTCATGAGCGATGAAGAGACTGCGCTTTCACTCCATCACACGTGATAGAGGAGCTGAGTTGGGACGGGGACGAGAATAGGCAAACAAAAATACATTGAGATGGAAAAGAAACCACACAATTAGCTCAAGTCAGTTTGGGAGATAAGATCTTTCCACCCATGTACTCGTGTTTGTGAGATATCAAGTGCTTCACCATTGGTGCTTACGGTATTATGAGATAATGAAGGTGATGACAACCATATTGTGGTTATGTGGCTGAGTTCAGGCACAAAAAGCACCTTTTAGGGCAGGTAAAGATGGTAGTTTTTCCTCACAGCATCAACATCCTGTCATCCAATGTGCAATATAACCATTGTAAATGTTACTTTAAACTCATAACCACTTTACTTGTCTCAGAAGGCAGGTTCAGGTCCTTCTCCGAGAAAGTAATCCAGTTTCTTTACTGATTACTTATTTTCAAAAGTAATTAGTGACTTTACTTGTTATTACTTTACTTAGTTACTTTCCAAAAACACAATGTGCAATCTGAATACGCTATAAAGCAATAGACCTTTCAGCCTAATTCTATTCTTTCTGCATATTCCATCATATAGAATTGAATCAAATCAAAACAAAACTGGTTTTATGAGTTTCAATCTTTTAACTTTATGCCGATGCATCAAGCAACAATTGTATTAAATGCAACAGTCTTGAAGAAAATTGTGAACATTTAAACCTATTTTCTGCAGGTCTTTCTTCTGTTAACTTATATTTCTGCATATTCCAGCATATAAAACACGGAGTGTACAGCGGACACTAATGTTGTTGTCACTTTTTACAGGTCGGTACTTCCAAGCATTAAACGCAGCATGATCCTGCTCTCTCCAGCGCTGCATTGTATCTCTTGTTGATCTGCACACGTGTCTGTTGTTTAATACTGACGTCGCACCACTCATACGTGATTGTCGTGAGACTGTCTCACAAACAAAATCACGCTTTAGTAACGCAGTCTGCTTACGGGAAAGTAAAAGTAATCTATGGACAGAGCTGATATAAACTGTGTTTTATTTACTTAATAATTATCCTCTTATCCTTATTTCTCCCTTCCTCTGATTCTTCTCTGAGCTTTCATGTCTCTTTTCTTTTTGTTTCACCAATAATAATAATAGTAAGAAGAAGAAGCATCTGAAAAACAAGAAGAAAAAATAACTAGTACCGCGCGCGGTTCTGAACGGGTTCGAGCCGACCCACGCGGGTCGCCGTGTGCCACGGCTCCCCGCGTGCCTCGCGCTCTCACCCGTTCATTCACCGCGCGCGGTACTAGTTATTTTCAGTACTAGTTATTTTCAGTACTAGTTATTTTCAGCTGCGTCTCCGCGCATGTCGTTCCAAATTTCGAGGGGGATCGGGCAACGTATCGCAAAGTTATAGGGCACTTCCTGTTTAAAATGGCAGACTTCCTGTTCGGTCAAGTGCGTGTCCGTAAACGTGTTCAGGGAACTTCCCTTGTCTTACATATCAAGTTTTGTTCAGATCGGACAATCTTAGAGTTTACTTCCTGTTTCGGGCATTCCACTTCCTGTTGGGAGGTCATCTTTTGCAGACATGCTCAGGACAGGTCCCTGGTGTCACATATAAGGTTTCGTGCAAATCGGACAACGTACGGCAAAGTTAGAGGGCACTTCCTGTTTAAAATGGCCAACTTCCTGTTCGTCTCTGGAAACATGTTCAGGGAAGGTCCCGTAACTCACATATCTAGTCTCGTGTCAATCGGACAATGTAAGACTTTACTTCCTGTTTCGGGCGTTCCACTTCCTGTAGGGAGGTGACCTTTTACGGACATGCTCAGGACAGGTCCCTTAACTCACATATAAGGTTTTGTGCAGATCGGACAACGTACGGCAAAGTTAGAGGGCACTTCCTGTTTAAAATGGCCGACTTCCTGTTCGGTCGACGGCGTCTCTGGAAACATGTTCAGGGAAGGTCCCGTAACTCACATATCCAGTTTCGTGTCAATCGGACAATGTAAGACTTTACTTCCTGTTTCGGGCGTTCCACTTCCTGTAGGGAGGTGACCTTTTACGGACATGTTGAGGAAGGGTCTGGGGTCCCACATACTAAGTTTCAAGTGGATACAACAATCCCTGTTGGAGCAGCATCAAAAACTATAAATGTAATTCTGTCTGCTGTCACCAGGGGGCGCTGTATTTGAAAATGAATATTTTCATATAGACGTGTTCAGGGCCTGACTGTCATCAATCCTTGCAAGTTTGGTTCAGATCGGACCAGGATTGGCAAAGTTGTAACAGTTTGTTTTTTTAGAATTTTCTACCACCCCCAGGAGGCGCTGTTTTCAAAATGTACCGTTTCAGCAACATAGTCGTCTTCAGCAACTAACCATCATCAACTATAGCAAGTTTGGTTGGGATCAGACCTTCCATCGCGAAGTTATAAGAGTTTCATTGTCTGTTATGAAAAATTATTATTATCTCCGATTTTGGCGCCCCCTATCTCGTACGCCATACAATATTTTAAAAAGCTTTTGATAACTTTTGATGCTCAACTCGTCCACATTGATCTCACCAAGTTTGAAGGTGATCGCACAAAAGCTCTAGGAGGAGATAATTGAAATACAAGCTGTCATATTGTCTGCTGTCACCAGGGGGCGCTGTTTTCGAAATTTAATATTTTCATATAGACGTCTTTAGGGCCGGACTATCATCAATCCTAGCAAGTTTGGTTCAGATCGGACCAGGATTCACGAAGTTGTAGCAGTTTGATTTTTTGTCCCAAAAATCCGACTTTGCGTCGTTGCCATGGCAACACCGTTAAACGATTTGTCGTAATATTGATCACGCATCATCTACCATGTGTTTTGACTGTTGTCACCAATTTTCAGTGCGGTACGATTATCTGTGTAAAAGTTTTCCCCGAAATCGTAAAAAAACTTTTTTTTTGTGTATTTTCTTTCACCACAAGAAGGCGCTGTTTTCAAACTTCACCGTTTTTTCATAGACGTCTTCAGCCATGGCCCATCATCAATGGTAGCAAGTTTGGTTCGGATCGGACCTTCCATCGCAAAGTTATAAGAGTTTTTTTTTTCTGATGCGAAACATCAGAATCATCACGAACTTTGCCGCCCCCTATCTCGTGCGCCGTGCGACATTTGAAAAAACATTTGATACCGTGAGCTCCTCAACTGGTCCACAGGGACCTCACCAAGTTTGAAGGTGATCGCACGAAAACTCTAGGAGGAGTTAGTTCAAATACCATTGCTGCGAATTCGCCAAAATCGCCAAAAAATCGCCAATCAACCCAAGATGGCGGATTTCCTGTTGGGTTTGGATCATGGTCATAATGTAATTTTTTCTTCATCCTGACCCACTACACATGTGTACCGAATTTCGTGCATGTGCGATATTTGTGTTGGTCATGGTGAATTTGGACAGGTTGCGCCGCACTTATTGGCCCCTCCCACATTCAATTTTCGACGCACATTCCCCGAACCTTTTTCAGACGTAAATTTACACCAGGATTGATGCGGTCACAAAAATTGGTGAGTTTTGGGGTATGGGAAAGGCCTCAAAAAGGCGATTTACTTTAAGGAATAATAAGAATAATAATAATGAAAATAACTAGTACTGAAAATAACTAGTACCGCGCGCGGTTCTGAACGGGTTCGAGCCGACCCACGCGGGTCGCCGTGTGCCACGGCTCCCCGCGTGCCTCGCGCTCTCACCCGTTCATTCACCGCGCGCGGTACTAGTTATTTTCAGTACTAGTTATTTTCAGTACTAGTTATTTTCAGCGGCGTCCCCGCGCATGTCGATCCAAATTTCAGGGGGGATCGGGCAACGTATGGCAAAGTTATAGGGCACTTCCTGTTTAAAATGGCCAACTTCCTGTTCGGTCAAATGCGCGTCCGTAAACGTGTTCAGGGAAGTTCCCTTGTCTAACATATCAAGTTTTGTTCAGATCGGACAATCTTAGAGTTTACTTCCTGTTTCGGGCATTCCACTTCCTGTTGGGAGGTCATCTTTTGCAGACATGCTCAGGATAGGTCCCTGGTGTCACATATAAGGTTTCGTGCAAATCAGACCACGTACGGCAAAGTTAGAGGGTACTTCCTGTTTAAAATGGCCAACTTCCTGTTCGTCTCTGGAAACATGTTCAGGGAAGGTCCCGTAACATACATATCTAGTTTTGTGTCAATCGGACAATGTAAGACTTTACTTCCTGTTTCAGCCGTTCCACTTCCTGTAGGGAGGTGACCTTTTACGGACATGCTCAGGACAGGTCCCTGGTGTCACATATAAGGTTTTGTGCAAATCGGACAATGTACAGCAAAGTTAGAGGGCACTTCCTGTTTAAAATGGCCGACTTCCTGTTCGGTCAACGGCGTCTCCGTAAACATGTTCAGGGAAGGTCCAGTAACTCACATATCTAGTTTCGTGTCAATCGGACAATGTAAGACTTTACTTCCTGTTTCGTGCGTTCCACTTCCTGTAGGGAGGTGACCTTTTATGGACATGTTGAGGAAGGGTCTGGGGTCCCACATACTAAATTTCAAGTGGATACAACAATCCCTGTTGGAGCAGCATCAAAAACTATAAATGTAATTCTGTCTGCTGTCACCAGGGGGCGCTGTATTTGAAAATGAATATTTTCATATAGAAGTGTTCAGGGCAGGACTGTCATCAATCCTTGCAAGTTTGGTTCAGATCGGACCAGGATTGGCAAAGTTGTAACAGTTTCTTTTTTTTAGAATTTTCTAGCACCACCAGGAGGCGCTGTTTTCAAAATGTACCGTTTCAGCAACATAGTCGTCTTCAGCAACTAACCATCATCAACTATAGCAAGTTTGGTTGGGATCAGACCTTCCATCGCGAAGTTATAAGAGTTTCATTGTCTGTTATGAAAAATTATTATTATCTCCAATTTTGGCGCCCCCTATCTCGTACGCCATACAATATTTTAAAAAGCTTTTGATAACTTTTGATGCTCAACGCGTCCACATTGATCTCACCAAGTTTGAAGGTGATCGCACAAAAGCTCTAGGAGGAGATAATTGAAATACAAGCTGTCATATTGTCTGCTGTCACCAGGGGGCGCTGTTTTCGAAATTGAATATTTTCATATAGACGTCTTTAGGGCCGGACTATCATCAATCCTAGCAAGTTTGGTTCAGATCGGACCAGGATTCGCAAAGTTGTAGCAGTTTGATTTTTTGTCCCAAAAATCCGACTTTGCGTCGTTGCCATGGCAACACCGTTAAACGATTTGTCGTCATATTGATCACGCATCATCTACCATGTGTTTTGACTGTTGTCACCAATTTTGAGTGCGATACGATTATCTGTGTAAAAGTTATTCCCGAAATCGTAAAAAAACTTTTTTTTTGTGTATTTTCTTTCACCACAAGGAGGCGCTGTTTTCAAACTTCACCGTTTTTTCATAGACGTCTTCAGCCATGGCCCATCATCAATCATAGCAAGTTTGGTTCGGATCGGACCTTCCATCGCAAAGTTATAAGAGTTTTTTTTTTCTGATGCGAAACATCAGAATCATCACGAACTTTGCCGCCCCCTATCTCGTGCGCCGTGCGACATTTGAAAAAACTTTTGATACCGTGAGCTCCTCAACTGGTCCACAGGGACCTCACCAAGTTTGAAGGTGATCGCACGAAAACTCTAGGAGGAGTTAGTTCAAATACCATTGCTGCGAATTCGCCAAAATCGCCAAAAAATGGCCAATCAACCCAAGATGGCGGATTTCCTGTTGGGTTTGGATCATGGTCATAATGTAATTTTTTCTTCATCCTGACCCACTACACATGTGTACCGAATTTCGGGCATGTGCGATAATTGTGTTGGTCATGGTGAATTTGGACAGGTGGCGCCGCACTTATTGGCCCCTCCCACATTCAATTTTTGACGCATATTCCCCAAACCTTTTTCAGACGTAAATTTACACCACGATTGATGCGGTCACAAAAATCTGTGAGTTTTGGGGTATGGGAAAGGCCTCAAAAAGGCGATTTACTTTAAGGAATAATAAGAATAATAATAATAATAATCCTTCCAGTTTCAAGAGGGTTCTTGCAACCTTGTTGCTCGAACCCTAATAATGAAAATAACTAGTACTGAAAATAACTAGTACCGCGCGCGGTTCTGAACGGGTTCGAGCCGACCCACGCGGGTCGCCGTGTGCCACGGCTCCCCGCGTGCCTCGCGCTCTCACCCGTTCATTCACCGCGCGCGGTACTAGTTATTTTCAGTACTAGTTATTTTCAGCGGCGTCCCCGCGCATGTCGATCCAAATTTCGGGGGGGATCGGGCAACGTATGGCAAAGTTATAGGGCACTTCCTGTTTAAAATGGCCGACTTCCTGTTCGGTCAAATGCGCGTCCGTAAACTTGTTCAGGGAAGTTCACTTGTCTTACATATCAAGTTTTGTTTAGATCAGACAATCTTAGAGGTTACTTCCTGTTTCTGGCATTCCACTTCCTGTTGGGAGGTCATCTTTTGCAGACATGCTCAGAACAGGTCCCTGGTGTCACATATAAGGTTTCGTGCAAATCGGACAACGTACGGCAAAGTTAGAGGGCACTTCCTGTTTAAAATGGCCAACTTCCTGTTCGTCTCTGGAAACATGTTCAGGGAAGGTCCTGTAACTCACATATCTAGTTTTGTGTCAATTGGACAATGTAAGACTTTACTTCCTGTTTCGGGCGTTCCACTTCCTGTAGGGAGGTGACCTTTTACGGACATGCTCAGGACAGGTCCCTGGTGTCACATATAAGGTTTTGTGCAGATCGGACAACGTACGGCAAAGTTAGAGGGCACTTCCTGTTTAAAATGGCCGACTTCCTGTTCGGTCAACGGCGTCTCCGGAAACATGTTCAGGGAAGGTCCCCTAACTCACATATCCAGTTTCGTGTCAATCAGACTATGTAAGACTTTACTTCCTGTTTCGGGCGTTCTACTTCCTGTAGGGAGGTGACCTTTTACGGACATGTTGAGGAAGGGTCTGGGGTCCCACATACTAAGTTTCAAGTGGATACAACAATCCCTGTTGGAGCAGCATCAAAAACTATAAATGTAATTCTGTCTGCTGTCACCAGGGGGCGCTGTATTTGAAAATGAATATTTTCATATAGACGTGTTCAGGGCCGGACTGTCATCAATCCTTGCAAGTTTGGTTCAGATCGGACCAGGATTGGCAAAGTTGTAATAGTTTCTTTTTTTAGAATTTTCTACCACCACCAGGAGGCGCTGTTTTCAAAATGTACCGTTTCAGCTATACAGTCGTCTTCAGCAACTAACCATCATCAACTATAGCAAGTTTGGTTGGGATCAGACCTTCCATCGCGAAGTTATAAGAGTTTCATTGTCTGTTATGAAAAATTATTATTATCTCCAATTTTGGCGCCCCCTATCTCGTACGCCATACAATATTTTAAAAAGCTTTTGATAACTTTTGATGCTCAACTCGTCCACATTGATCTCACCAAGTTTGAAGGTGATCGCACAAAAGCTCTAGGAGGAGATAATTGAAATACAAGCTGTCATATTGTCTGCTGTCACCAGGGGGCGCTGTTTTCGAAATTTAATATTTTCATATAGACGTCTTTAGGGCCGGACTATCATCAATCCTAGCAAGTTTGGTTCAGATCGGACCAGGATTCACGAAGTTGTAGCAGTTTGATTTTTTGTCCCAAAAATCCGACTTTGCGTCGTTGCCATGGCAACACCGTTAAACGATTTGTCGTCATATTGATCACGCATCATCTACCATGTGTTTTGACTGTTGTCACCAATTTTCAGTGCGATACGATTATCTGTGTAAAAGTTATTCCCGAAATCGTAAAAAAACTTTTTTTGTGTGTATTTTCTTTCACCACAAGAAGGTGCTGTTTTCAAACTTCACCGTTTTTTCATAGACGTCTTCAGCCATGGCCCATCATCAATGGTAGCAAGTTTGGTTCGGATCGGACCTTCCATCGCAAAGTTATAAGAGTTTTGTTTTTCTGATGCGAAACATCAGAATCATCACGAACTTTGCCGCCCCCTATCTCGTGCGCCATGCGACATTTGAAAAAACTTTTGATACCGTGAGCTCCTCAACTGGTCCTCAGGGACCTCACCAAGTTTGAAGGTGATCGCATGAAAACTCTAGGAGGAGTTAGTTCAAATACCATTGCTGCGAATTCGCTAAAATCGCCAAAAAATCGCCAATCAACCCAAGATGGCGGATTTCCTGTTGGGTTTGGATCATGGTCATAATGTAATTTTTTCTTCATCCTGACCCACTACACATGTGTACCGAATTTCGGGCATGTGCGATAATTGTGTTGGTCATGGTGAATTTGGACAGGTGGCGCCGCACTTATTGGCCCCTCCCACATTCAATTTTCGACGCACATTCCCCGAACCTTTTTCAGACGTAAATTTACACCAGGATTGATGCGGTCACAAAAATTGGTGAGTTTTGGGGTATGGGAAAGGCCTCAAAAAGGCAATTCATTTGGGGGAATAATAAGAATAATAATAATAATAATAATAATAATAATCCTTCCAGTTTCAATAGGGTTCTTGCAACCTTGTTGCTCGAACCCTAAATAGATCCTCGTTGTGTGCAGAGCTACCTTCCAAAGGTCAGCTCAATCTAACATGATATCCTCTGCAGTCCGACGCAGTCACATCATGTGGAAATATTCCAGTGTTGGTGTTTTTCTCACAGAACAATGTCCCCTCTGTGTGTTAAAAATAAAAACAGACACAGCAAACGGTAAATGAGAATTAATGCTCGTTTCCGGCCACCGCTGTTACGTGAATAGACAGATAAGCAGCCAGCAGAGCCAATGCTGCACCCGGGTGCCGTTAAATCACCGCACAAGAAGAGGATGCAACAACGAGGTGACGTCATCAAGAGAGCTCCAGTCGGACTTTGCTGGCCGCTCCTTCATTTTCATATTTATTAGAGAATATCCAGGGATGAAACAAAAAAAAAAGGTGGCAGATTATGTAGTTAGTTTCATCTGGAGTTTTATTGCATTAAAATATCTAAAAGCATTATTTAAGCCAATATAAATCTATGTATTCATTCAAGTTATCATATTTCTGGTCTTTTTGGTCATCACTTTTATCCTTTCTGTTAGCCAGTGGTCTGTCGTTTGTCTTTTTATTATGTATATTTGTCACTAACGTATGTGAGTTCTGCCACTGAAGCTCTCCCAGTGAAGCACAAATGTTCAGGGAAACCAAACAACTGTGACAACAACAAGTGAGACAAACTTCTCCAGGTGAAAATGTCTCGTTGATGCCAGAGGTCAGAGGACAATGAACAGCATCTCAAATAACCATATATACTTGTACCTAATAAAGTGGTCAGTGAGTGGCCCTGATAGTCTGACTAGTATTAGTGTTTTTTATTTTACAGCTTCAGCTTATGTTGTTTCCATGTGCAAACTGCAATCTGTGCACAAAAAACAAGGCAGATGCCGTGAAATCTGCAAGAGAAAAAACTGTTGAACATGTTGAAAACACTAGATAATTAATCATACATGGAAGTGATTTCCTAACAGCCGGTGTGATCAGAATTAGCAGTAATAGCACATTTTGCTGCACACTGACATGTGAGTGTTGCTCTGCTGAGAAAAAAAACTAAAAAAACGTGAACATATTCTTAAACAGATGTCTGTAATCATGAAGATATAATGAAGTGACTGTGTTTCGGGTGTGACAACTGACAGGAAGCAGTGATATTACTGAGGGGGGTGGGGTCGTTAATGCAGGTGTAGGAAGGTTTAACAAACACATTTCATATGTAGGGAAAGCATTGTCTTTTTTGTAAGTTTAATTAACTTTAGTGAATATTGATGTTTGTTGAGAAGTGAATCATTGTGTATACTTATTATCCAACAACAAATTAGAATTGGGTGATTACCAGAGGTGGAGTCTGACGGCAGTCTAGACAAAACAGATGGAGTTCATTAAACTTGAAAATGTCCATCCTCTTGAGAGTGTGAATTAAACGACTTCATTTGCCGTAGTTATAGATTTAGATCGAGTTAATGAAGAATCTACAGTCAACATTTTGCATTAACAGCAAAAATGTGGACTTTCACTGCTTAAAATGGCTGTAAAACACAGAATTTAAGAAGCAAATAGTTCCTTTTTCCCTTCACAGATAATCACCATAGACTTGAATGATCAGCAAATGCACACAGGCACGTGGATTCTGACATGTCTGTTCTCATGCATGGTAGAACAATGGTTAGCACTGTTGCCTCACACCAAGAAGGTCTCAGGTTTGAACCCCGGTCCAGTGCATGTTTGGTGCTCCAGAGAAAGCACCTAGGAAGGTTCCTGTAAACGATGGATTTGATTTCTCCATGAGGATGAATGTCTGATTTGAATTTGTAATTGACAATTGTGTTAGAGTGTCCACGCAGCCCTGAGCCACATTAACGGAAATAAATAATAATTCTTGAACCATGTGAACACTTTCAAGTCACTCAAGTGACATGTTAATGATTTTCCCCATTCACAATTATCCCATCAATGAAAATGACATGTAGATAATCAACTGTGACTGCTTTTTATCATGTTACATCATTAAATAATTATTTTTCTTGTCTGTTTTGATAGTCTGTGTTTCCTATTGAAGTTGCATGAAAAACCTACTGTACATAGATGGACGACATTGGTTAAATAATGTGCCATTATATTCTATCATCATCGTCATTCACAGGGTCTGAGAAAGTTGCCTTCCACATGGACGCATGTGAATCCGTGTAGGCGCAGCTGCTGTGGAGAAACTGACATCTCCATCTCTCCCCGGATAATAATCCTTCATCTACCAAGACAGTTTGGATGATCGGAAGTCTCAACATGCTAACAACTAGCCAGAAACTGCCGAATGCTAACAAGCTGAAAGGGGGTGTTTCGTCTCACACACACTTCATTCAATAAATCAATTCCTCTTTACTGCTTAGACACTGGGACAAAGGCAGGAGTCCAGTAGACCAGCACAGTCATCGGCGTAGACTTAACTCTGTATAGAAATGCACTGAATATTTTCTTTGCCTCCCTTCCCCCCTCAGTCACCTGTTCCTCCAGGAAACGTCCACAGTGACCCAGATGTCGAGTCCTCTCACAGCTCGCTCTGGATGTCAAACTCTTGGCCGCCCAAACCACAGTATCTTATCAAATGTATGATAGATTTATATGGTTCCTTTTTTTGTTTTTTTCCCTTCTACTTCTCATAAATACATCAACAGAAGCACTGGTCTCTCCTCTCTGTCCTGGCTGTAATGTGCAACTACACTGTACGAGATGAGATGAGATGAGCAAAAAGTCATTCAATTTTAAACGCATCATTGAATGGAACAATGCACATCTATCTCATTTGAATCTGCAATAACGTCCCCCACAAATATTTCTGGATGTGGAGTAATAACTTCCTGGACTCTCTGCCACTGGCCTGTAACCAAGAAACGTCTGGCACGCAGCCCGCTGTAAAACAATGATTTGTTATTTTGACACGGGGGTTTTTGTACAGATTAAACAAATAAAGTTCGACATGCTAATTAATGAGCTGCGGGGGTGCTGGTACGCAGGTTTTTATTGTTGTTGGACAGAGGCATGATGTACTGTTTCCTCAACTTCTGGCTGTAGCTGCGTCATGAACAGATATTAGAATGATATCAGGATACTCATCGAATATACAACGAGAAGAAAAGTTACTATTATTTTTCCATTTCAAAGTAACTGTATGCCAGTCACAGTCACTTTAAGGCCCTGGTATACTTCTGTGCATAGTGCGCATGTGACACAATTAGCCCACCAACCCCACCAACAGAAGAAGTCGCCAAGGATAGTCATCCGGGCCTCAAACCGGCTGACGCCCCGACTCCCCTGCCCAACGGACCTTCAACCAGACGCGTTCTCTTCTTCTTTGGCAGGAATGCGTCCTGTTCCCTGCGTCCAGACTTGTACCGCCACCCGATGGCAAAGTCAGACACTACAGGACCCTGATGCACAAGTATACCAGGCTCCGCAATGTGCTACACGCACTTTGGCGAGCTCAGCATGTGCACAGAAGTATCCCAGGGCCTTCATACCCCATTTTCTTTTAAGATGTTTTAAAATCACGTCCAAACTTAACTCATGTACTGTACTTCAGCTATTTCCCAACTTCACATTCAAACTTTCAATCAGGCCTCTGCAGAACTAGGGTACAAGTGCCATTAAAATCCATCAAATAACAATTTGCAAAGCACCTTTTACTCCAAGCTTAATAACAAAGTATTAAAAATAAAACTGTTTTATGTTTATTTTCATGACTACACAGAGACCAGAGGAGTTTTCAGCCTTCTTTCTTAGATCACTTGATTCACATTACGTTATTATGATGAAAAAGTCCTGCCTTAATGGCTTAAATATTTTGTATTTCAAGGTATTTCAATTTTTATTTTTGGATTCACTTTTATTTGAACTGCAGTAGGAAAACCCTGACTACTCATTGAAGCAGCTCTTGCATGTTCATGCAACTGCTTCATGAAGGCCCTAACGTCAGATCAAGTCAAACCAAGTGTTGGTTCATTGCCAGTGTTTGGTCGTGGCAGCAAACCCACACCCAACAGCTTGAAAATATCCTTCTGTCACAATGTGGTAAGGAAACACTGTCCAGAGAAAAGCCAACGAGTTAATTTTGTACCATGAACAGTGAAGTGATAACTGAACTCAATCCTGAACTCTAAAATCCACATTTGGATTAAACAAGAGCTGAGGATTTGATCCACCATCTTCAGGAGAATCCAGAAATCTATTTTTCTTTTGTAAATTGCTCCATCAATCAATACCAAACTGTTGTGTTTGGGTAGCTGAAGAATGTTTTTAGCAGGTGAAAAGGTAGTTTCTAGTCATTTAAGTGCTTCAATATCCCAGAAGAGCTGCTTCTTCCTTCTTCCTTTTAAAAAAAAACATTTGAGCTGAGAAGCTGTTTTTTTTTTTTGCATTTTGCAGTATTTACTTTGGTTGAATTAAAAAAAAAAAAAAAAGGTTTGTGCAGAGGCTTGAATTAGTTTCTTTATATGTGCATATGTGTGCATTCAGGATGCCACTCAGCCTTTGTCTGATTTCAATGTGACCAAATGCTCATCAACCACCCAATTCACGCCCTTCATGTCCTTTGACAAATAGCACTGATCACACAACGAAAGGTCTCATTTTGTAATTTGCACCATCTGGGTTTGATTGATTATAATGATAGCTAAATTGCAAAGCAAAAGTTGCTCCCCTTCAACGCACCCCTCCTTGTGTAATGAGGGATTTGTGATGTAACCTTTGTGCTGAATATAACTTCCTCAGTGGGAAAATGAAACACTCTCCCTGAGATGTTTTTTTAAACTCACAGGTGAATGTGGCACTGAGTTCAGCAACAGCATTGAGTGAATGCATCGGTGTTGCTTTATTTGTGTTCCATTAACAACTCCTGCAGAACAAAAGGGAAATAAAAGTTTGGGGGATTCAGTCCAGGTCACTGACTTTGCGTGCATTGTCTTCAGGAGAACACTCTCACTGATTGTTCAACTTCTGGGTTGTTTTCTCAGCCTGACCACTAACATCTGCCTTCATTTTTTATAAGGCTAATGGACTTTGCACAGTCTTTTTCTTTGTCAATATTACTGTCTGTACTTCCTGCCTTATTTATAGACATGTGTGGACCCCGGTGATGTCCATTGTCTTCTCTAGAGAAGCATACAGGTAGAAAGTGAACATCCATAAAAGCCTTCTATTCTGCAAGCTCTTCTGATTCAGCTTTTCCATCTCCCCGGTCACAGCCACACAGAACTTGGCTTTTCCTAAAGAAACACCCACAAATGACCCAGGATGTCACGGCCATGGCTTTCCATCATGGTTGACCATATGAAAACATATTTAAGACTTGTAAACTGACCTCAGCGGGGCTTTCGGAACATATGGAAGCTAGATTGGCTGCTGTATTTTTATCCATATGTCACCACTGCTCTTAGCTCAGTGGTTTCACAGTTGCTTTTTGCACAGTTTTATGAAGAGCATGAAGTATCTGACTGTTTCTATCACATTCATCCATTTACTTCTGGTTCTGACTCCTAACCTCATGCTTATTTTACTCCAGATGTATGTCTATTACCAGGCAAGCAGCTCACTTCCTCTCTTGAGGGCCAAGTGAAAGGCCATGCCCATTTTCCACAACAAACCAAAGCAGAAATGTTAATTAGGCATTTGTTTCATTCATTCATTCTCCCTTCCCTTGTGTGGGCCTCTGAATTCCACTCTCCCTTTTAAACCGTTCTCAAAGATTTCCTTTTTCTTTGGCATGTATTCTCATGGACTTTGTGTTACTCTCTTCTCCGCTCAGAACGTGCGAGGGTACAGACACCCTACCCTGCTGCCGGCTTGGACTCAGCCTAGCCTAGGGCTTCCTGTAGCCTGGCTCCATACCCTGCGACTCCTCCTCATCAAGCATTCTGTCTGCCTCCATTCCTGCCCTTGCCCTCCCTCATTCCTTTAACCCTTCTTGCTCAGGTTCAGCAACTATAAAGGCGGTGCACTTCCACAGGGCCTCACCATCGATCTGTATCACACAGGACAAACCGCTCTCTTTGCTCAGCAGCAATGGCTCCAATGGGTTTGGTTTACCAGCAAGGTCATCAAAGCAGGAATCTCAAGGAGGGAGCCATAATACTTTTAGAGCCGTCTGTAATAGTTGTATGCAGCTGCAAAAGTCTTGGTATAGTGGGCTTGTACTGTCTGAGTGTGGACATCTTTGTACGCTTGCATGATTACGGGCCATCTCAAAAACAAAAAGATTGAAGGCAACATACTGAAAAGCTATTTTTCTTGAAGTCCATTGATATGTAAAGGAGTATGGTCCCTCTTTCATTCCCACACAAAGCACAACACGTCTTGTAAAATGAAATTATAGTGTGATCACCAGTGAGAAATACCAAAGTGTATGACAGGCAGTGGGTTGTTTTTGTACACTAAACTAAGGAAACCTTGACTGTTCCATAAAAGGGTGTGTGTAAACAAGTCGTATTGTCATTTAGGTTTGAGGATTGTTGGTCAGGTCAGTAATGACAAGTTACCTAGTTTTGCTTTGAGTTCAAGGATGTATGAACCAAACTAAGTGATGATCTAAACTACAGTCTCATGTTTCAACCTGTGATTAGTGCAAATCTTGTGCTTTTAGGAGCATTTGCTGCATTTTGCATCAGAAAGCTTCTTGGAACCTCACACCAGTCGCTTCCTGGGCTTGTTTGACTGGTAGCAGACCACAGAGTGGACCCTGAAACTGCAGGAGAGAAAACACACCTTAGTTGGTTACACCAGGTCAACTGATTATCAACTTATGCACTTTTCTAGTCTCGATGACCACTCAAAGCTGCTTTACACTACAGTTAAGTGTCTTAACCAAGGAAGAGACGGGAATCAAACCCACAACCCTCGAGTTGAAGGACAACTCGCTCTACCACTGAGCTACCATTGCCCCAAATGGTCAAGTCGACCTACTGAAGTTCAAACAGAGCATCAGAATGTGGTAGAAAGGCGATGTCGGTGATTTTGAACATTACATGGTTGTTGGTGCCAGAGAGGCTGGTCTGAGTATTTTAGAAAGTGTTTCAAGAGAGAAAATATCCAGTGAGTTAAAAGTGAGAGGTCAGAATGACCAGATTGGTTCAGTTACTCACTCTTTCAACTAATAGATTACAACAATGTAAAAGACAACCTACAGCAGCAGAAGACGTCACCACGTAGCTGTCCTGTGATTAGTCAATAATTTGTTTGAATATAAAATGTTGATCAGTTAACCTTACTATTCATGAGTACATTAAAAGAAAAGAAACATTAAAAGATGATTCTGTCTTTTAATCCTGGTGGTCACATGGTGTAGCTTTGCTTTAAGTCCAGGTCTGAGTGTTACAGGACACATGGAATCATCGTAGCTTTACATACGACTACCTTGCTTCACCTGCTTCCACTGTGACCTGACTAAGATGTGCAAACAAGATATGCAAAAATACAATAGTTGTAAGACGTTAAGTGGACCCTCTGAGGGAGCTGGGCAACAGTGTGAAGGTATGTAGGTGTTACCTTTCCGGATCAGTGGTTATAAATGTGCTATGTCTTTAAAACAACACAAACGTATGTCTGTTAAAGTCATGCTATGAACTTTCCAGCTGTAATTTGAGATTGCATACAGCCCTCCATTGTCAAATAATCCGCTCACAGGGAGCAACATAATCTTCACATTGTTTACACTAAACCTAATCTGTTCCTCAGAGTTTGAAATAGCTGATGCATTTTTACCAAACAACTGTGACTGTGATCATCTCCTAAGTTCTTTGTGAACCCTGCTTCACCTTACAATGCTCTGTCAGAACTTCTAATGTCATTCAAAGACATGTTGTTTGAGGGTACTGTGAAAATGATAGTCTACAGCCTCGAGGCTGTGAAAGGCAGTATTCACAACCTCATGTTTACTACATGAACTCAAGTGTTTTGTAAAGAACAATTTTTTTTCCCTTAACAAAAGTAAGACACCTATAAACCTCACACGTTTCCCACGTGCGTGCAGCCTTTGAGGACACACCGATGTTGCACTTCCTGTAACATGCACTAAATAATATCCTCCTCTTGTGTGTGTGTGGGTGAAGTAATGACAGGTTTCCACCCAAGGTGAAGGACATACTAATTCACTCTGTCACGGCATTGTTTTGATGGAGAGATAGCGACAGTCAGAGCTGAGTGATGGAGCTGTCCGACAGGAATGAGAGGAGGCCGGGCCCTCTGTCACAGCGGGACAGACAGATGGGGCGTCATGGGAAACATGCCTGAGATCACAGAGGGCTCTGCAGGACATAATGAGAGACTTCAGGGGTGAGGGCGAAAAAAAAGCTCCCAGGAAGGCATCATTTAACGGCTGTTAAAAAAAACTGCCTGATGAGCAATGAAAGAGTGATCTCTCTATCTGTTTGTCCACTCATGGGTGTTTGACAAACATGCACTTGCAGAGACAGGAAATGAGTGAACCAAGCTCCCCCTTTTTTGCCTTTGATTTTGGGTGGATGACATCTTTATGAGGTTGCATCACAGATGGATGGTCCACCTCAGAACATCCATCAGCAGTGGAGCTGAGGGGGTTTGAGTTTCCAGACTCTCCCAGAGTGTCTTGTTCTCCGTCTGTAACACCCCTTTATGAGTCACCTTGTCAGAGCCTCAGAAGCCAGACAACCTCATTTTACTGTATGGACTCGTCTTTGTTTCCCGTCCTCAGTGGAGTGGAAGATTTTCAAGGTCTGAGGTGAAGAAAAAAAAGAAAAGATAGCACCTTTGAAAGGAAGGCATTATGAAGCGGCAAAAAAGGGAGGAAAACAAGAGTGCACTTATACACCACACAAGTGTCAGAGTCTAAGGCGTAGAATGCGGCTCACATGGCCTCTTATCTTGAATACACTTTTGGCATTTTCATATACACATCCAGCGTTTATCAAGATTAACTCCCGCTTTGTATGAAGTCCTGTGGAGAAGCTTAAACGCTCCTCTCTATTCTGATTTCCCTCCAGCTGCCCAGCACTAAAAAATATTACACCTTTTCAAAGCAAGAAGATAGAAAATGATGGCACACTGGTAGAGCTATTCTTAATTATTGTGGTATTTTTAAACAATTAATCTAACCGTACTTTTTAAATGATCATTTTTAAATGAGTAATCTAACAGAAGCAGCCTATGGCCAAGTAGAAAGGAAACTTGGCTTGTGACTGACCCCTGAGCAAGATACCCGCTCCCCCTCTAAATTAACCCCAGTGGGTTGCATCAGGAAGGGCATCCAGCATACAAATATCTGCCAAATAATGTCCGCGGATCATCCACTGTGGCGACCCCTAGACAGGGAGGAGCCACAAGCAAAAGAATAAATAAATTAGAGTTATGTAACGACAATGTTTTTTGATTAATCTAGTGTCATATTTATTGATTACAGCTTATTTGTTCCATTATTTAATTAATATATACTATATATATATATGTATATATATATATATATATATATATATATATATATATATATATATATATATATATATATATATATAATAAGCACTGTTTCGTTCTAATGCAATAAAACATACAGTGACATACAGTGTAGCGCCCATGCTACGTTAGCCAGAAGCTGGAGATATAACAGGATGAATGCTAGCATTAACATCATCATTCATCTATTGTCATTGGTTTATTTTTGGTAAAATGAGCCCATATGTATTGTTTCTGCCCTCTTTTCTCTCTGTGTTGTGACATCTTTAAAACATTGAACTTGCAATCATGGCAGACAATGGACGTAACACTGCCCCCAGCACTTCCTGTAGTGCACTGCAGTTTCAAATGAACATTTATGTGGTTTTATTTAAGCATAATACACTCAAATTCAGTGTCAACGCCCTACACCCCAGACATTCGCTGTGCCATATTGATGCAATCATTGTCAAATAAAGCGCAATTCTTCATATGCTGTATTAAATAGCCCAGTCACAGGCGCAGGAGCCAGAGGGCGCTGCTCACCTCTGCCCGAACCTCTATCACTCTGCCTTCCATCTGCCTTTCACATAAGTGAAGGCTGGAAAGGTCATCCATGAAATGCTCGGTGCAGGATTTTTGTGCTCGCTGTTCACAGTCATGGAATTTACATTACTCCCTCACAGGTCCCCAGTGTATCTGTACAGAAAGTGGTGCTGCAGTGCAATGTGCTGTAAATGTTACACCCAGAACAAACTCGCCAGTACTTTTCTTTTTACACAATCAAGTAACAGGCGTTAAAGCACTTGCACAGAACTCTCATGTGGCTTGTAGAAATGCATTGTGAAGGGGCCACGGCGTGTTGCAGTTGCTCTGCTTCAGCTGCTTCAGCTGCAGTCCAACATTTAACGTGAATTTTTATCTTTATCGGGAGTACGTCCCTGAAGTCAAAGCTTCACATGTCTCATGTCAGAGCAAATGAGTAGCAGTAACATGTCCCATTATGCAGATGCAGTATAAAGTACTTGATAGTGATACTTGAGCAACAGTACAAGTATCTTACCAGAAAATGACTTTGGTCACCTTCTAGAATATTACTTGAAGTAAAAGAGTAAAAGTCTTAAAGTACCTGACATTTACTGTACTTAAGTATCAAAAGTAATTTTCTGATATAAAATGTACTTAAGTATTAGACGTAAAAGTATTTAAACAAAGTGAGTAATTGAGCAATTACAATTGAGAATATGGCATTAATTGTGTCACTTAATTAACTTAATACACACTCTGCTGCACCAAAGTCCATAGAGCAAGTCAACGTTTTAGTTTGTAGGGACACATGAGCTGTTGGTCTACTGTTGCCTTCTTTTGGGTTAGTTTGTGTCACTTTTCATTGTAAATAAACAATGAATAAACAATTTCAAACACCAAAGTAACATATAACCATTACTCAAATAATCGATCAGGTTTTTTTCATTATTGAATATATAATATAATATTATTTTCTTTGCTCCACATAACAAAGAAATCATTAAAACTGAACCATTTTCGTGTGTGGACCAAACAAGACATTTGAGAGCATCATTATTTCCAGGTTTGACAAACACTGATGAATATTTTTTTACATTTGATGTCATTTTGTTTACCAAACGATTACTTGATTAATTGAGCAAATACTTGACAGATGAATCAATTATTGTTAGCTGCAGCTCTAGTAACCCAAACGTCTGTTTCCTGTTGAAAAAGGCCGAGCAATGATGAAATAATGTAGCATATTTTCTTAAGATACTGTTCATGTATTGATGGAACAAGTCAGGTATTAGCTTTTTTTGATCAGGTATTTTTTTTACAGTAATAATATATAGTACTGTTAGGATTCTGTTAATTACTGTATGTTTTATGGTTTATATGTTCGAACCGTGCCACTGGAAAATGAGAGCTTTGACTGGACCAGAAACAGCTTTCAGTAAATTGATTAAAGATTTCCTTTAAAACTGTGCAGACGCCACTTTTCTGCTTTTATTTCTGTATAACAACATGTGGGTGACAGCTCAAAAAAAAAACACTCTTTGTGAGTTTTCAAGTCTTTCACTTGCACTCAGTTTGAAACATTCTCAACTTTGCCCCGATTCACTGTACGGCTCAAGTTCACATAAATTCTGTCCACTGACTTCCCCCTGTGGACTCTTTTATTAAAATCAAGTTGAGTCAGAACACGTTTTTATTCATTAAATACATGAATACATGAAATATGAAATATGACTGTTGCCAGCAGCCCACAGGCTCAGCGACAGCTTCACAGGAGTGATGTGACTGTGACTGATTTGCAGAGTGGCAAGTTTAATTAATTGTTGGGTCAGTCATTGTCATTTTAAACTACTGTGTGTGTGTTTGGATTTATCATCTCGGTCAATGTAGTGATGTGACTGTTACTGATTTTTTAAAAGTTTAATTAATCTTAGGACGTCATCAGTGCAATGACATGTCATTTTAAAGACTGTGTGTGTGTTTTCTGGCATTAGCACTGACATCGTCAGGACCAGTAGTCCTCATGGAGACCAAAACCTGATCCTATGGAATTAGATTTGTGTCAATATTTTCAAACAACACTTTTTTAAGAAGCAAATAAAATATCGATATAATTATTCAATTGAAAATACACTTGTTCTTTGCGCCGTGGAGTCGCTGTCCATCTGGAACCTATAATTATAAGTTTATAACGTTTGTCAGATTATAAACTTTAGATACTTACAATTATTTTGACGGGGAAAACTTAGGGAACAAGTTCCAGACGGACAGCGACTCCAAGCCCAAGCTGTTGCTTCAAAACTCAGAAGCCAATCAGCAGGCGGCTTCCTAAGGCCCGCCCATGGTCAGAATGTAGTGTAAAGTGTATTTTCAAACAATAAAATGTATATTTTATTTATGTCTTTGCTTCGTGAAAAGTGTTTGAAAATATTGACACAAATGTAATTCCATACCAATGAGGCAGAGCCTAATTCCTGAGGAACTGGTTAAGTTTAGGTTTCTACTATATTAACTGGTCATGGTTAGTTAGGGATAACGCTTTGTTTAGTCCGTCAAAATGAATGAAGTCAATGCCAGTCCTTAAAAGGATGGTTGTGTAAATGTGTGTGTGTGTGTGTGTGTGTGTGTGTGTGTGTGGTAGTAGTAGAGGACTAAACACAATTCTTATTCACAACAGCTACAACATACATATTGATGCAAGAGAGTGGATGTTATACACATTGGACTGGGGTCTGTAAGTTAGTGTTGTGCTGGTATAGTATAATGATAGTAAAAGTATAATAGTATAATAATAAAAGAACCAAACCAGGAGAAGATAAACAATATAGAATAACAATCAATTTAATTTGAGCAAATATAACCAATAGGACAATGTCGAATCACTACTATGAAGTCATATCCTCTTCCCTTATTGTTACTGCTGAGACGGGCATTAAAGTTATTTGGAGAAACAGCAGCAGAATGTTTTGCACGCTAACCCCCAGTGGAGCTGCAGCTTCCTCATTTGTTTATCTATCTTCCTGATTAAGTTATTGATCATTCCATTCTTCTTTGTTTGTTTGTTTGTTCATTAGTCAGTTAGTTTATTTAGATCCCCATTAGCTGCTGTGTTGGGACAGTGTTGACTCTTCACGGGGTCCTCATTAGCTCTTAAACGTGATTTTAAAACAACATAAAATGCATTAACACACATGCAAACAGTGCATCATTACAAAAGACACATTTTTAATTTAAAAAATCACAACAAATAACCATCAATGTCATTCAAAGCTCTCGATTTTTACCCCAATATTCATTTAATATGAACAAATATAACTGTTATCTTAACCTAGCCTACTATATAGATCATTTTGCAGTGAAAAGTGATGCCTGCTGCCACATTATATATAATATATATATATTTATTTATATATATATATATATATATATATATATATATATATATACATACATACAGACTGAGAGTATAAAAACATATCTCAGCCACTGACACTGGACTGCTCATCTTCACCTAACAGTGCTGATTTTTGTATGACAATAAACTTCTTGTATCTTATATCTGGAGAATACTTACATTTATTAAGTAGCCTAAAGTTATGCGGTAAGGAAGTTTTACACGAATCACACAAATTGTGATTTTTGGTTGTACTAAAAGCTGATGAGGTGACTTGATTCATGAGAGAGGATGAGAGGAGTAAATGGAGCACTTTAGAGATTCACTCTGAAGTTGTTGTTGTGACAGAAGAGAAGTGAACTGAAACAGAACTGTTGCGGTATCTCATCTCGGCAATCAGAGTGAACTCTTCACTGAGCTGCTCTAGTGTTTTCTCTGAAGACAACGCAGGAAACATTTCATTAAAAACCCTGCAGTGTTGTTTCAGCTCGTCAGTGAAGCTACACGGGGCCCAACAAATGTAATCTGTTCTAATTATGAGTTTCCTGAGAGTACATTTATCAGTTCACATAGGCTTGAAGATTATGACATCCAGGTTTGTACTGGGAAATTAATTTTCTTTTCAACAGGGTTCTTTTTTTTTTTAATACTTAAATTCATTGCAATTCAAGTAAAAAGAAGTAAAAAAAATAATAATAAGGAAAGACAGTGCTTTCCTTATTATTAGGTTTTTATTGTAGTTCCATTTACTGTATTTATAGTGTTTGAAGATAACACGTTAATCTAATAAAGGGTCTCCGATCACAGCTGATACAAGTTCATTCTAGTCAATGTGTCAAAGTTCACTGGTTGCGAACGTCTGGGTAAAGGCTGCGTGTTGGGGCCGCTCTATTTTTGGCGGATGCTGCATAAATTCAGCGGAATTCAGCACGAGCGGGAGAGGAAGTAGGAAAATAAAACATCCGCTTTACTTTTCAGAATAAAAGATCCCGTCTTGACACTACATCATGTTTCACTAAAGCCTAGCGTGCTCTTGTTTATTCGGTCGGTAGAAATACTGCTCCGCTTGTTGTGTTTACAACATTTACAGTATTTCTGTGCACTGAAGATACTCCAAGTATCACAAGAAAACCCAGTCTTGTGACTCATTGTCCAGCCCTGTGGAAGTGGGCATCCATTTGGCAACCAGTGTATTTACCCGGCAACAAGAAACACTATTTTCCGATTGGCTGATTGAAGACAGCTGTATGAATGTACTATGCATGGCAATCTGGGTTCGCGTCATGGATTCATAGATTACTAATTTAAGCGCGGTGACTTTTATCACTTATCAGTGTGAGAAATGTCATGTGTGAGCGTGTGAGTGTGTGAACTTATTGAAATTTGCGAGTCTGGCTGCGTGAGACTTGAGAGCTCTGATATTATCTGATATTAACGCCGGCATCCATCTTGACATTGACTCGCACAAACACAAGAAAACTGTTTCCAAGCCAGAGTTTAATCTGATGCCAGTGTAGGCCTCTGACATCTAAATACTAGGATTACTGATCATTTATGTATCAATTACTCATATATAAACCTGTGTGTGAACCATTTTCTGACATTATGGACCAAACAACTAATCAAAACAATTGACCTGTGAACATGGGAGTGAATGGTTGTTCCTCCAGGATGTCAGCTGAATGCCCACATGTTATCTGTATCACTCAGGATCAGAAGACCAAAATACAAAGACAGACGACCATTCGTTCACACTTAAATGTCTCAGTCAATGAACTTAACCAGGAGTAGCAGGAGAACGACACGTTACCTCCACACAGGAAGACTCCTGACAGCATCACTGTGACAACACCCATCATAAACAACTGATTCTGTATTTATGAGAGTTCTTTCTAAGTGATCGGATCAAAGATGTTCATTCAGCAGCAGGAAATCTTTAAAAACTACAAGTAACAAAAGGAACAATCAAAAGACTGCATGGATTTATTAAAGACAAAGAACAGCTTGGAAATCGCCCAAGACAGTGTTGAGGAGGGAGCGGGGATAACAAAGACTCTGAGACAAGGACAAAGTTTAAGCAGGAAATGTAAGGCGTGTTAACCACGATGGACTAGAATGAAAATCAGTGCAGGAGGACAAACATGTTCATTGATGGAAGTAGAGAGTTGGAGAGAATCAGAGAGAAATTTCCGACAAATGCTCTCAAACAAACTGGGAATAGATAATATAAATATGAGCTGAGTCCACCCCGGGGGATCTGACCAGTAAAAAGCTTCAGAGTTATAAAACCTTTTACGTTTAAAGGCCCACAGAGTTGTTTCCTCCTGCCAGGAAATTAAAGGGCAAAAAAAATCTTTATAAATGAAGATTTCTTGGAAGCGGTGCAACTGAATAGAAAAGAGCTGCCGCTCGAGTTTAAAGAGGTGAATAAGTCAATCTGTTGTAAATCAAGTAGGTTGTCTTGTTCACGCATCACTTTAAAGCACCTTATGGTTCACATTTGCTTCTATGAAAGTCTTATTGTTATAGTTCTTATATTGATTTGTGAGTCGAAAATATCTGTTGCATTTTTAGTGAGATCTCTTGCAGACAGATGTTTCCTGCATTAATGTATATATAGACCATGAGTCTGGTTTTACTTAAACTAACACAATTATTTATATTCATTCTGACGTCGTGACGTACAGAGATTTTGTAAAGTTTCAAAGTAAAAGCACACTTTTATGTTGACTGAATCTGTTCAGGGGGGGGCTTTGATTGTGAAATATTTAAAGGACCAGAACATGAACTTTATTCACTCCATGTAGCATCTTGGCAACTAGTTGAGAACATAAAGAATATGTTAAAAAGCAGCTTTGGAGCAAGCGTGAGGCAGAAGAGCTGTGACCAGCAGAGGTGCACAGGATGCAGCAATGAGGCCATCACACACTCCAGTGTGACTCACTGAAGGTTAGGATTTAGAATGTTATATAATGTTTGTCAGAAAAATCATGTGAACATTGCTTTGAACATGAAATTTCCACAATGACTAAGCCGAGATTTATTTTTTAAATACTGTCCCCGTCTCGTCTCACTGTGGAAACAATGACACATACACAGTGTTTAAAATCTCTTACTTTTCATCATTGCTTTATTTCCCCCACCTGTGTGTGCTTCCTGTTTACACCTCACACAGACAGTGTGTGTGACCGCTCATGCATTATCTGTTATGTACGGTAATTGTCTCTGACATGGAGCTAAAAGGCTCATCTGCATGGAGATGAGCCTTTTGCGCCGTGTTTTTAAAAAGACTCGGTGAAAAGGTCAGTTGTGCCGCATGGATTCACGAAGGACCTTTAACATTTAAAAAACAAATACCAAGGTGGCCGCTCATCAATCTTTCAAGAAATCAGGTTATACTAACAGCCGGTGAATAAGGTAACCGAGATGAATGAGTTTTAAAAAGAAAGGCGATTCTGACAAAAAGAAACAGCAGCTTTGGAAGAAACAGTTAGAGGTTTGATCCTCAACACGTGATATGATTCAGATTATTACTGTCGACAGTGTAAATAAGCCAGAATTAAACGGTTCACTTTCATCCGCCGTCCCTAGAGAGGTGTAAAGTTTACAACCTGAAGTCAAATAAATGGTCTTCTGTTTACAACAGTTGTCATGAAGTCGACAATATAATAAACATAATATAACAAAGTAACGGCAAAAACATAGTATCATGATATCTGTATGCAGCCGATAAATACATAAATAAATAAGTAAAAGCAAATAAGAGTATTTTAGAGCAATAGTCGACAACTCAGAATCCCACAGGCAATTAGACATGAAGTTTAACATGAAACATGATGTGGACACAGTATGTAGTTTTGCATTTGATGAGGTTAAACAAGACTCAGTGGAATTAATGCTGCTGGTCCAGAGGAGCCGGATGTGAAATCGTTTAAATCTGCAACAAAGTCGCTCTCCCGACCGATCCGTCATCGTGTTTTATGAGACGTCGACTCAGTCGGACCAAGTGAAGATCATACTCTTACCCAAATATGGTATAGTGGGTTTTATAGGCTCCAGTTGAACATCTATTAATATCCTCCTCTGCTGAGTAAGATACTCCGGAAGATAAGTTTTAATCAACGGTTTTTTGTGCCACTCAGCAGCTGAATCACACGCAATCAGACATGACTTATGGAGACAGTGCTCTTTATTAAATTTCAATGCTATTTTTGAACTATTACAGTCCGTTACTCACTGCTATATGTCACTTAATTAGTGGGAGACTATTAATCATCAATTTGTTAATTAGGTCACTCCTGGTTCATTCCATCTTAACCCCTGATATTTGAGGCTTGATTTTTGCTGCATATCTGACTTTAGGGTCTGTGATTCTCCTCTTCAGACATGATTATAATGTATTTTAAGTAATGTTTAAAATGACGGCTCTATGACGCACCACAGCCATAGTTAACATAACTCCTCCCCTAACCCTGTAATGACTTTATCAGCTTCTTCTCCGGATGCAAAGTTACATAGAAAAGAATCTTGTTGAATTTTACATGATTTGAAACCTCATTTTTAAACAGTTACTGACTTGTTAAAACACTCAAATTTAGTGAAGTTTTTTTTCCCGTGAGTTTTTATAACTATACAGGCACGATAAAGTGTTCCATCTGTAATGAACATGGCTAATGGATAAAAGGCCTGTTGAGAAGGAAGTCATCTTTTTGTAAACCAGGAACACAATGTGTAGAATACTGAGAAAAACAAAGTGATTTTTGTTGTTGTTGTTATTATTCTGCCTCTTTTTGTTGTTTTTGAACAGAAATGATGGAACATTATTTGTATGCTGCATCTCAAAACAGGCTCTGTCAAGCAATACTATCAGCGCTGACTAAGCGTTTGTGTATACAATGGCTCGAGGGTGAGCGGAGACAATGAGCGTTTAATCAGGTGTGACTGAACGATTTGTTTTTAACTTTCATGGTCAGTGTCCACTCGTGTGTGAAAGCTGGCTGCAGCCGCATAGTCTTCAAGGCCAAACACGCCGCAGACCATTGAGCAAGGCTACAGCACATACTCCATCAAAGCCTGCTGGGACCCTCTCCCAGTCCAACCCAGTCACATGTCAGTATAGTTTACATGTCTTCAGAAATGTAAACTTGTAAGTCTGACTGAAATCAGACTCAATACAATTTCTCAAAGTTGGACGAACACAGAGTTAAATGACTTCTTCATTTATACTTTCTGTTGGGAAAGCTGGCTCTGAATATGAAAAGAATACAGCGGCAAAATATGGTGGTACATTGTTTTGGACTGGTGAGCAGCTTAAAGAATTGGGTATTGCAGGAAGACTTGAAAAGGTGCAAGATAAACCAGAAACTGCCTAATATTAAGGTCGTTTTCACATCACGTGTTTCTTAGCAGTTAAGAATTCATTTCTGAAAGTTCTGAAGTATCAATTGCCGATACTTTGTGTTTTGGAAATGTCACCGGGCGACACAAGTGCTAAAGCTGTTATACTGAGAAAAACCGAGCCGTGTGATCTCATTTGACAATTTGTCTATATTCTAAGTTAGACACTTCAGCTTTAACATACCAGTACTTGGGTATTTTATTTGGAAGCGTTTGTGCTAAAGAAAGACGCCCCAATTTAGAAACAGTGTTCGATTTTCTTGATTGTTTTTTGTTTGTTTGTTTCAGAATAAAAAAAAGATATGACTAGTTGTCCACAAAGTGACGTTGTGACATTTTGGCTGTGAGTAGACATATCTATCTATAAATGAACAGTCACATTGAGTTATATAGTGTACATACTTATAAACTATTTATATGGTATTCATATTTTGATAGCTATCTTTGTGTGCATAACAAATGTCAGTGTATCTCCCAGTGTGACTTCACAAAAACTGACTTCAACAATGTTTGTGTATATTTGAACCCAGTCCACTCACACAGAGACAGAAAAAGGAACCTCCCATGTGAAAGTCTGCAGTATCTCGTGCCAGAGTAATTACAGCCAAAGTGGGCACTCTTCCTGGCAAGGGCCTTCCATTAGCTCCCCCCAATAAATGATTTATAAATATGCAACCCACTCGCTTCTGTGATTACCGAACAATGACGAGAAGAGAAAACGTGGAGATGGAGAAGCACACCTCTCAAGCTTCTTCCTCTGGTTTTTTTTCCAGCAAATGGAGTAAGATGGACATGTTTAGCTCTCGGTCTTGACAGGTGGGATACCAGGTTGATCTCAGGCCTGTAAATGTACAAGTGGAAGATGTACTGCAGGGATTGCTGTGATGATGGAGCCTTGGCAGTAAAGCATACAGATCAGCCGTCCCTTAGACAATACTTGCAGTTTTTTCTCCCCCTCCTCTTAGATAAAACCTGATAAAAATAGCTGCATTCTACCAGGAGGCTTCTCTCTTCTCTCTTTCTCTAACAACATGGCCATTCTCTGCCAGGAGAATAATGCATTTCCTCTGTCAATTATTCTGGAGTATATAAATGGACATAAATGACTTTCAGCAGAGCACGTTGTTGTTTTAAACTTTAAATCATCCATTCACTCCTCTGAATTATGCATGGATACACTTTTAATGCAGCACCTGTCTCAGTGATGGAAACGTGAGAAACAACCAAACGCTTTATTGTTCCCTTATCGGCCTGCATGTTCAGTAATACACTGAACACAATAAATGTAATGTGAAATGATGATGAAACCGCTCAAAATAAAAAACATGGTTGACGGAGAATAATTGACAGGGCTGTTGAGCCTGATAAATGTAATATATCTTATATTTGTGACATGTATGGACTCTTGTTTCTCTGAAAGCTGTTTCATTTAAATTTAGACAAATCCATTTGTGTAAAAGGTCACTGACAAATTTAAATGGAGCTGCAGCTAACACTAATGCTGGCATTTTATTTAGAACCTGTGGTTGAGACAAGCCCTTTACTGCAGCTGTAAATATAAAATCTCCAGTAACAGAGGCATTGTTGCATTGTTTTGTGGAGTAGAGCACAGCGGGCCTTGGTCAGAACTGCAGGTGATCTGGCATTGAAAAAGACTCCCTGAGTTGTTTTTATTATGCCAGTCGTAAAAGAAACGACCATAAAACCACAAACAAACCTAACACAGAAAGACAGGGATTCTTCATACCCAATAATAATATTTAAAAGTTAAAAAAAGGGTATGTTTAAAGGGGAACTATGCACAATTTTACCCAAATTTCACAGCTTAAGAGCCACTGACACACCCTCAGGCACCAGCTATAAGACCAAGACAGCGATAGTGTTACAGTATATTAAGACAGCACTGTCTTATGACGCTGCGTACAAGCTTCTCAGTTACCGAGGCTCATCGTCATCGTCAGGAGTTAGCTGTGAGTTAAGTTGACAGCATTTCACCTTCAGTTCTCGGAACATGGTTGTCATGGTTACATCACAGCTGATTAACCCGAGTCATTTGACCCAGGAGTGATTGCACTATTCCCAAGACACAGAAAAGCCAGGTGTTGGCAAGTGTTAATGAAATAAAAGAGAAAGGAATGAAATGTTTTGTCACATTTTTAGATTTTTCTGTTGGTCTTTTCTCCCCTCAAGGGCTGCAGAAGCTTTTAAAGTACTGGCCAGTAGATAAATCAGGTAAAGTGTTTTGCTTCATGCCTCACATTCACCTCTGCTAAGAAGGATATCATAAATCTTCCTTTAATCTGTCTTATTAAAATGAACTGAATAGAGAAATATGCTTCATGGCAAAGACTTGGAGGCCATAGGTTTTGAACCACTGCATTGGTTTCATGAGTTTGCTCTGTTACATGTTGGCCTCGTGTAAACTGCTCCACTGAACATAACTCCCGCTTCTCAGTCCTCATAAGACAGACCCAGGCTGAACTATCAGAGGCCTCCAGATCTTTATTGAGCTTTTATTGAACTGTCTGATGAGGGTAAATCATTGGAGCAGAGCTGTTGCTGTGCTGTGTGTCACCCTGAGGAAAAACCCGGCGTGTCCCTGTTTCACAGTGCACAAATGTCGACCTTGATACAGCCAGGTTGAGGTGAAGAATGGAGACATGGGAGGATCTCCTTTCGCCGCTCGAGCGGCGAGCACTCAGGTGTGACTGAACGATTTGTTTTTAACTTTCATGGTCAGTGTCCACTCGTGTGTGAAAGCTGGCTGCAGCCGCATAGTCTTCAAGGCCAAACACGCCGCAGACCATTGAGCAAGGCTACAGCACATACTCCATCAAAGCCTGCTGGGACCCTCTCCCAGTCCAACCCAGTCACATGTCAGTATAGTTTATATGTCTTCAGAAATGTAAACTTGTAAGTCTGACTGAAATCAGACTCAATACAATTTCTCAAAGTTGGACGAACACAGAGTTAAATGACTTCTTCATTTACACTTTCTGTTGGGAAAGCTGGCTCTGAATATGAAAATATGGTGGTACAGTGTGGTGTTTTGGACTGGTGAGCAGCTTAAAGAATTGGGTATTGCAGGAAGACTTGAAAAGGTGCAAGATAAACCAGAAACTGCCTAATACTAAGGTCGTTTTCACGTCTAATAGTCCACCAGACGCCGTACATGGGGTCCGAGTTAGCCTTCACACTCCACTCCACTCCTCGCCTGAGGGGGCACTGCATCAAGAATTACTGAAGGAGAAGACAAGACAAACAGTGGCCATGGTTCTCAAACTGTGGTACGTGAGTTTCCTCTGGTGGTACTCAGAAATACTAGTCTACTGTATATACCAGACCTGAGTCCCCAGAAAATGCGTATCTCTTGCTCCGTCCTAATATAATTTCACTACACCAGTGTGTGTATATGTGATAAGTTCATGTGAGGAAGAGGAGGATGATGAGAGAGCAAATGATCTTACTGGAAAGGAATCTGCCTCCTGTGAAGAGTCTGACTATTCACTGTTACTTTGAGAGCTCAGTATTTTCTCAGGTGGTACTTGGTATAGAAAGTTTGAGAAGCACTGACCTAAAGCATTAGGTTACTCATTAAAACAAGTCGACTGATACCTCAGCACTCGTGTGTGAAAAGGAGCCGCCTGATGAAATGCTTGAGGAACGCAATGTTTCTTTTCTTTTCCAGGTGTAACAGGAAAAAATAATAACCACATCCTGCACACTCTCCTAGGAATGATGTTATAATTGGAGGATTAAACACACATAAGTGGTAATTCAGAAAGCAGTGTGTCCTCTGTACAGTGCGGTGGAAGGGTGTGGAGGCAGGGGGAAGAAAGGTCTTCTGACTCTCATGCAGGAAGCTGCAAGTTTTTATTCTCCCCCACAGATCTACCTTTTCATCACCCGTAACCACAGACTCTTCCCACTCATAAAACTACATTACGACATTTAACTAAGTGTTTTCATTTGCCAAGGACACTCCCACAGCCGTGACAGCTCTGTTAGATCACTTCAACATCGTCACTGCGTGTTCACTGCAGCAGTGACTCACAGGACCATGATTACATGCTAATGATTTTGAAGCAAATCATTATTTTATGCTGCAACCTTATATTTAACTCTTTTTTTCTCCTTTTCTATTTTTCTGTATTTGGTTTTTATTTTTATTTCTAAATTGTTTTTATACAATTGTTTTTATTGTTATTTCTAAATTGTTTTTATTGTTTTTATTTTTATTTCTAAATTGTTTTATTCAATTGTTTTTATTTTTATTTCTAAATTGTTTTTATTCAATTGTTTTTATTTTTATTGTTTTTATTATTATTTCTAAATTGTTTTTATTCAATTGTTTTTATTGTTATTGTTTTTATTTTTATTTCTCCAATTCTTACTGTTAAATGTTTGTGTCATGTAAAGCACACTGAGTTGCCTTTATGTATGAAATGCGCTATATAAATAAAGCTGCCTTGATTTGCCTGATTTCATCATCTATGAATTGTCTCATGTTTCACATAACTCACATGTTTTCCTCTTCTTTTCTTTTTCTTTTTTAAGCCAACACTCTGAAAGCAACTCATGATCCATAACTGTGATCGTGAACCTGTTTGAAATGCTTCCGCTGATCTGTGAGCCTTCGAAAGGTGAAGCAAAGGCAACAGACAGTGACCAAAGCGGGAGTGCGAACGTAAGATAAAAGGGAAATAAATTTGCCGCAAGCAATAACACTGAGCAAACACTGTAAGAATACTCGTTTTCTAGAAGCAGAGATAATAGTCAAAAAAAGGTCTCTCCATATGTTTGTTTACAAACTGTGCGGGGCGACGGTGTCTCAGTGGTACAGCGAGTTGTCTTTCAACCACAAACTGACGGTTCTATTCTACGTGCTGATGTGTTCCCAGACAAGACACTTACCCTCGTGTAACTACAGAGTGTCATCAAGACCATTACACACTAACGGCCCTTTTCCACCATGGTCCTGCCTTGCCTCGCCTCGCCTCGCCACGCAACAGTTTAGGTTCCATCTCCACTACTCCTACGTGGGCGGAGTCATCACTGCACGGCTGCGTGAAACTGTGGTGACGTTTTACACGCGACACACACTTTCAGTGTAACTGAATCTGATCACTATAATCATCAGTTAATTCAAAATATGACCAGAGCACAGACTCTGACACAGACTCTGACACAGACTCTGACACAGACTCAGCAGTGCTGTCACTAAATACACCAGACTCCTCTGTTAAATATTGAGATTTTAGACATTTCCCTGGTCATTTTTGGAGATTAAACCATGTTTTTTAGGATAGTTAAGTCTTTTTTAACTGATCTACAGTTCGGCATAGTTCGGCTTGATTATTGAGTCTGGCGTTTCTTCCTGTGACCAGTCAGTGGCCGGCAGTCTGATGATGTCACACATATTATCTACTCAGCGCACCAGGTACTAAAAAAAGTACCTGGTACCAGGTATTATGCTAGTGGAAACTATGCTATTTACCCGTGCCATGCCATGCCATGCTGTGCCGTGGCGAGGCGAGGCGAGTAGAGCCGGTGGAAACGCGCCACAATATTACACAATTACACCAAATACAGCACATTTCTTAATTTGAATCGCTTCGTGTAAACAGCGTCATCTGTTTGGATGCTGCTCATGAATACGGCACATTTGGAGGATAGTGTACGTGTCCCGGCGGAGTTTTCATTTCACACCTTTTGCTTTTACTGTCTTGTTTATCGTCAGCTCTGAGTGTTGTGCACAGAAACCGACAAGACAACAGTTTGCAACGGCCATAAAAGAAGTCCCGCATAGAAAGAAAGAAAACACGACTATTTGGAAAGAAATATCATATTTAAGGCACAAATAAAGATTATATTTGCACATCTAACTTTGCAATGAAGCATTTAACAGGATGAGAAGGGAGGCGAACAGGAAATCAGCATAAAAAACACAAGTGGCTCTAAACTCTGCTGCAAATGAGAAGAGGTAAGAATCTTTTGTTTTTTGTAAAACCAGTTACAGTGTCTCTCCAAGTCACACATTCTACTCTCCACAGTCCTTCCTATAATGAGATGAGAGACCCAAACTGACCCCAATGAACCCCAAATATCCCTGTATGCCAATAGATGAATATTTAGCATCACCCACACATTTCAACACCACTCGAGTTGAAAAAGATTTGCTGTGAGTGATGTTGGAATAGTCCATAAACACACAGACAAGTAAAGAAATAGCCACTCCTCTTCTCTCACTGCTAATGATTGTCATGTGTGTTGTGTTGACGCGCGTTACTCACGCAGATATGTGAAATGTCAAAGAAAAACAGCACAAATAAAAACTTTCACTCTGAACTCAAACCTATTGCTTTGTCATGTTATGACTGTTAATACCATTTTTGACTCCATCAGTTTATTAAGATATGAAAAGTAAATCTACCAACTAATTCATCTAGTGCAATCAACCTTCATGAGACATTTATTATTATTATTATTATATAATACTTTAGGATATGTGTTGGGTTTTTATCACTAACATTAAATATCATTTATCCTGCATGGGTTTTTCTGAGCATTTGTACACTGTTTTCCTGTCAACAGAGAATCTTCTTATTTCCACTATCCTTCACACTACTGACCAGCACAGGGGGATAAACTCCGATTTAGAGAAGGGCAGTCGGACAGAAGCTGCAATGACAGCACAGACCCCCTTCTTTTAGCTCTTACAGAGTGAGCTGTATTGATTGGCAGCTCTCTTCATGATGGTACATTTTGGAGAAGCTTTTCTATCACAGCGCAGATGGGAAGAAGAAGAAGAAGAAAAAAAAAGTTAATCCTAACAGCAGCCTCACAGGCTGTGCTGAACACATCCCTCTTAAACCTGCAGGAACTGCCCTCGCTTTGGTTCCAGTGGCAGGTCCGGGAGAACGTCAGAGTTCACCACAGTCTGACAGCCGCTCACAATCCCAGCTACATGTGTGCGTGTCCTCTGTCTGTCCACCTCAGTCCATCAGAACACAGTTCAGAACCTCAGCTGAACCAACTCAACAACTCTTTTTACAATAATGCTGATGTTAATCCCTCAATTTACAGAGATTGTGTCAAATTATGCGACTGCAGTCTCATTTACATTCATACAGGGACATTTTTTGACAAATGAGGAAATATCCTCCTTCACTGCTGTCAGTCCAAGTAATGCTGCTTATTTCTAAATGCTGTGTCTGTGAGAGATACAATATAAAAAGCATCAATGTTGCCACAGGTGTTACTCAAGTAATGTGGACTTTACTTCTTTGTTGTCATGTCACAAACTGTACAGCGCATGTATATATAATCACCTGAAAGATGCTGGATCGTTTCAGTGAGTAGAGCTGGCACCCCAACAGCCACAAGCCCCATCTACAGAAACCTGGGTCCAATTCACCGTAGCCAGGTGGAAGGGAATCAGGTTTTTAAAAGAAGGTTGCCAGTGGCTGAGGTGCCCCTGAGCAAGCTACTTAACCCCCACTGCTCCTCAGGCATCGAGTGTTTAATATGCTTTTTCTTTCAGCACAATCTAAAGACAATCTGACGGTAAAAAAAGGATTACACAGTCACAGTTCCAACAAAAAGAAAAGATAAAAGGTTCTCATTTGGTGACTTCTGCACATTACTATCTCTGTGCTGCCCAGTGTATGTTCACTAGAGATGTTCGGATGAGCTGTAACGTCATCCACACCCGCTGCTAAATATCAATAATCCACCTGAAGGATCTCAACATGGTAGTGGACAAACCGCACTTTTGAAGCCTCAAAACAGGAGTTCAGATTGGTGGCTACTACAATGGTTTCTGTGTGCTCTGTGTGGCAAACATCCAGGAGGAAAACAAACAAACAAACAAACAAACAAACAAACACAAACACCTTCAAACTTGATCCATGTCTGAGTTTGTGTTGTGTTTAACTTGGGTAACCAGGGTCAGCATTATTATAGATTTGTTCTTTGGTAATTACCGTTACTTAGCAACAACGTAGACAAAGCACAAGTACAGTCTCACTAAAGAACTATGTCATGTTACATCGGTGTACATTTGGAGAAAAACATTTTTATGACTTGAATTTGAAATGAATTCATTTCTTAAATGCTTCGGAGGGAGAAAACAAAGAGTAGAGAGGACAGAAAGAGCAAGTTATACGTAGAAGACAGAGAGACAAGAAGAGACAAGCAGGTGGAAAGCAGAGACACAGACAATGAGGCTTAGAGAGAGGCAAGGTTTAAAAATAAACCACTAACAGATGAACATAAATACAGCCTTCTCAAGAATAAGTGGCTCAAACACAACCATAATTACCCTAAAACAAAGGCAATTACACTGTAATCTGATGCTGGAGGAGAAATAAATTGGCTCAGTCACTCAGTTTCAGAAGACTCCACCAAAAAACACAATTTTTATAAATGAAAGATTTAGAAGCTGGAAAAACTACATTATCAGAGAGAAGTTGAAATCTTTTTGAACCCCAGATGTAGTCCAGAGCACCTGAAGGCCTCGGAGTCTGCAGAGAAGTTTCAGTCAGTTGCACAGCGGCAACAAAAAAGCAATAATTCTGTTGTGAGCAGTGCTTATGCCATGAGCGTGAGTGTGAATCACAGCGCTTTCTCCTTTCTTGCCTCAGGTCAACTGAGATTCACAGATGGAAGGTAATGAACCAGTCACAAACAGTGCTGACATCCACAGCAAAGGAAGCAGAGGATCACACACACATACATGACTCTATTCACAACACTGTCGCACAACACAAGGGACCGTTTGGGTAAGTAAAGGGGGGTTTAAACAGCCCATGCTCTTGAGGAGATTTGACCTTCTTTCGTGAAGGGATAACAAAGCTTAAACCCTCGGTGGAACAAGAATAAAATCTCTACTGTGACACTTTCGATACCCTTATATTTTTCAAACTGTTCTTCTCATGAGCTGCTTTACACACAATATTTGAAAGCGTGATTTGTGTTTTGCACTACAATAATAACTTTAAACAACCACTGTAGTTTAAGCTTTAAGGGCTTCTTACCTTGAAACGATGCCTGGGGCAGCTCTGGGTCCTAAGGATCCTGGTGTGGTCCTCCACTTCCTCCCATGTGGCTCCATCATCCCCAGCAGGACCTGCTGTAAGACTTCCTCTGTAAGACGCAGAAACCAGAAAAATGACACATTAAGGAAGGTGAAATCATAGAAAACTTTATTTTGTAAAAAAGAAAATACACTAAAACCAATTAATGGCTTATCAAAATAGTTGTCAATTATTTGACACTGTTCATTTTGAGGTGCTTTGTTTAAAGATTGTAGTGTGGGTCGTTCTTTACAACATTTCAGGTAGAAATGTCATCTTTCGGTGAGCTTCCTGTCTCTGGCTATTGTTATCTTCCCCTTAAATCTTCCCTACATCATTTACCTGCTACAAACAAACAGCCTAACCTTACAAGCAAAGAAGACTACCTTCTGATGTAGTTCTGGTTCCTGATTGGATCATAGAATGAAGACTGAAGTCTCTTTCCCAGTAAAATCAGTGGGGTACCTGGGATTTATGAACAAAAGGCATTATTCCCATTGCATGAATGTTCTAGAAAAGCTTTTGAGGCATCATTAAGGTAAGATGAAACAGTAAATAGCAGCACATTCATACCCGTCAGGAGCAACATGGGGTTAAGTGTGTTGCCCAAGAACACATCGGCATGTAGACTGAGCCTGAAACCGTTCCAGGGGAAAGACGACTCACTCTACCACTGACCCACTGTTGCCCTAAGTTCTAAAAAAACAAGGTTTGCAACACAGCTATTTACACAGTAATGGCTGGAAGCTTAATATGTGTCATAGCATTGCACCCGAGGTTATGCATTATTTGTATCACTTCCAAAAACAAAATTTTTTGTGCTCCTACCAATGCCAATCCAAGCTATATCCAAAAAAAAGAGTCATTTGACTTTTAATTAACTGCTTGAGTCAAAAAGCCTTTAAAACGCAGGTTTGAATGGCTTTTTGACCGGTGAGAGGATCCATGTCACTGACCAAACAGCTTCTTTTTCTGCATACTTGGATAGAACTGGCAACAAGGTAATCAACGCCTACTGCAGACTGTTCCCAGCACTTTGCCCTATTAAAAAGGCAGCAGCATTGACCTTGCACTGACCACAATCCAGTTGGGTGGGTTTGGCGATCAGAAAGGAGGAAATGGGCTAATGGCTGCTGCAGAGTGCAGAGATGTCTCCTTGTCACACTTCATCTAGACTGATACATCAGAATTGTTTCAGCTCTCAGGTTAGGCAATTACAGTCCAATTCCAATCTAGTCCTCAGCGCCACTGTAATGAAAAATAATTAAGAGGCTGAAAATGAGTTTTCTCATGAAATGGTTTCAGTGGTTGAACACAATCGTATTTGGCAGACGGCCGCGCAAGTGTGCTTTAATACAGAAGAGGTAGTTAATCATGTACAAGGTGCTTTTGGAGACCAACTTTTTAAACCATTCCTGTCAGCAACCGATATGGCTTATTGTTATCTGTATATCTGTATGTATCTATACACGCAGAGGTATGTGTCATTAAAGAGGCAGTTCAAGACCTGAATGGAAACAATGGAAAAAAAAAGCAATAGAAACATTTAGGGTGACGTTCAGATATTATGTGACTGAAGCATCCACAATTCATTGCACTGAAAATATGGAAAGAAAAGGAACGTGTGGATTGTTGAGGAAAACACAACATTAGTCCACAGCAAATGCTATTACAATAAAAAATGCTTTTAATCTCTCACTTTTTGATCTTACTTGGTGCTCTTTATTCAAGTTATGCCTTCTTATCCTTGGCGACCCGATCTTGGTAAACTAACTCCCAGTGTTTGATTAACAAAAGGTGGATAGAAATGATCATAAACACACAATTATAGAAATGTTGGTTGATCTGTGCATGATATTTTAATAAAAACTTAAGATACAGACTCACTCTGTAGCTGCCAGTGGGAACACAAGAGAATTTTAACCTTTAATAAAAGACCAACCTATTAAATTCTAATTGCTGTCAGCCATGGTTTTAGTGACCATGTTTAAAGTCTATTTAAAAAAACAATTCAAATCCAGTGTATATTTGTATCTAGTAATGTTTGGTGTAGGGCTGCAACAATTAATCTATAATTACTAAATTAATCGTTGGCTATTTTGATAATTGATTAATATCAAAAAATCAGTTACACTGAAAAAATATGGGGTTGTGTACAAAACAAGACCTTTCAAAACATCATCATTTGGAGGTTTGGGAAATACAGATGGACACTTTTCAACATTTTATGGACCAAACAAGTAATCGATTAATCGAGGAAAATAATTAACAGATTAATCGATAATGATATTGATCCTAAGTTGCAGCCCTAGTTTAGTGTAAAGTATTGAAATTATACATGTTGTGATAAATAATCCATCACTGGTATGCTCTTTCATCACGTGCTAGTCCAATCAGCTCGAGGCTTGTTGTCCCTGACTCCTCCCCCTTTCATAAACCCTATAAAAGCTGTTGCTACATCACTTTTCTGAGCGATTGAGAGGCTCGACATGTGTTAGTGGTGAGGGATTTCCCACTCTCCCTCCCTCCTCTCCTTCAAGTAGCTCTCCGCCCACTTCTTTGGCATTTTTCAAAATCAGGCACCGGTTGTAGTTAGCGTCAGAAAAAGGTGTTTAGTTACTCTTTAAAGCTGGTTCTCGGTGCAACAATACATACAAGTACACTTCAAAAACCTTTACTATTGAAGTGCAATGGGGAAAAACATGGGGATACAATGTATAGGCTGGATGAAGTTTTTTTTTCTTCCTTTTTCATTAACTTAGTCATTCATCCAGTCTATAGGCCAATGCCGCGGTCAAAGGAGGTTGTATTACAGGGTTAAGGTATAAGAATGATTCGGTTAGTGGTGTTCAGTGGAGGGGAAAATTATACTGCGAGATGCTTATGGGTAAAAAAATAAGTGCTCATTACATTGTCCTCGCCTCATTGGGGGAAGTGGGTGGAGAGAAATTAATCCTGATCATGGTGACATGTGTGTATAAAACGTGATTTTCAAATAAAAATAAGATTAACATGTTGTTGTACGATTTGCATCGCTCACAACGCTGTGACATGGAAATGTGACGGGAATATCATGACCTCTACGGTACAGGGTTCATATACAGCGTCAGTAAAACATCCGGCTGGTCATATATTATATCTCTCCCTTGTGGTAGATTGACTGTTAATATCTTTGTGTTGTGTTGATTAGGTTATGTGCGCTCAATAGTGTGTAACCTCGTTAAGGTGTTTACATAACACCTGCATTAATGGAAACATGAGTTTAATCTAGATATAATCAAATTCCCGGTGTCAGAGTGAATTCACCGTCGGCTGCACCACAGTGTGTAGGCTGAACACCTCCGACCAAATCTGCTCCAAATCAGCACATGATGTGTCTCACACTGGTGACTTTCAATTGGAATTGTATATCGCCAAATCACAATATACTGTATTATTATCTCAAGCAGGGCAGAACGATTTAGAATAAACATCTAATTGCGATTATTTTGACTGAAATGTTTACAGTATGAGAGGGAACATTAATTATCCTCATGTTCATTTACATGTGATATTTTTAATGATTACTGTGTAATGTGTGCAGATTGTGCAGATTTTTCACACGTTTTGGCTTTAAGAAATATTAATATATAAAATACTTGAATATTGCAGATAGCCGTATTGTGATTCTGATCAAATTTTTTTTAATTGTTCAGCCCTAATCTCTACTCAATAAACATGTGACTGGATTACCAAAAATGTCAGTACCGTGATACTTGACCTGTACCTCCGCCAGCCACCAGGAGCAATACACAATGTTTTACATTTACTTTTGAAGAGCTGTAATGTTTACATACAGTATATAACAACACCATGTGATCAGATCAGTGTAAATGGAGTAGCCATAGTGCTTCAGTCTACCCTCACAAGGGGATTTGGAAATAAATGATTTCTGTTTGTGACATAACAGTGTGAACAACCCTATCTAACTGAGCTTGATGTTGAGATGAATCACCATAAAAAAAGAAGAAGTTTTCATGTCATTCTCTAGATTCTGTTTCCTCATATTGTTAGTGAACATATATATAACACCACAGGTGCTGCAACTAATGTTTTTTTCCCAAACCTCGAAATAATGATGTTTTCAAATGTCTCATTTTTTCCACAAATCCAAACTATACAGTTTGGGTTACAAATCAATTATCAACATAGTTGCCAATATTGAGTTATCAATTAATAATCGGTTAGGGATGCAGCCCTAACGGCAAATCAGTTGGCAGACATGTTTTAGTGAGCTGTATTTAATTTTCTGGTCATATACACAAAAGAAAGGTTCACTTTGATACACGTCAACTTGTAGACGCAAAAAAAAGTAGATTTCTTTACATGGTCATTGGTCATTTATAAATAGATCAGTTTGGTGAGAACTGACTTTGAGAGATTTGCTGTGTGTTGGAGGTCAAAATGTCTGATGGGGAACGGGACTGTGAAGTTTGGGAACCACTGTTCTAAGGCAACCAAACCAACAAACAATTGCACCAAAGCTCTGTGTTTCTCACTATAACGGTGTTTAGATCTTGTGTCCAGTGCTGCACACAGGAAGTGATCTGATTCAGATCAAGACACGACGGAGAAAAACAGCAAAATCCTGACTGAAAACAAAAAGACGTAACATAAATTCTACTGCTAAATGCCACAGTAATTCAACAGCTTCATGGCACAAATGCTTCTTGTCCCCGTCCACCCATGCGCTGCCACTGTATACACGCAAACGCTCCCTCAGTAGTGTCTGATAGTTTTGCTCGACAGAGCCCCTTTCACTTGGAGAGCGCAGCAAACAAATCATATCACGTTGTTTATAAAACTCACCAAAAGTTACACACTGTAGCTTTAATTTTAAAGGTCCATTCGGCTGAAATCTTAAGGTTGTTTCCACCTAAAACAGTCAGTTCTGATGAGTTTGAGTCAACCACACTGGATGTTCTGAATGTTCCTGGAAACTGTAGGGAAGTATGGCAATAAATCTCCGGTCTCATAAAGCATCTCTTCCCAGGGACAGTTTTAGGAAGTGTTTGCTTCTGTTCCCCATTGCTACAACAAGAGAAAAGGATTTGTCTTTTAATCTGTTACAGCATGTCCTATCAAAGGAGAGCAAGATAATAAATACATCAGAAGGCAGCAACACGACTGAGGCGAGCCCAATAAAAAGGAGCCAGGGATAAGGGTTTGCTTTCGATGTTTTATGGGAAGAATCAGTCTGCTGTCCAAGCTGTGCATTATTACTTCTGTATGAAATCACAGATTACAGCCTTGGCTCTCTGGTTTCAGTGTTTTTCAAGTGAGCTTTTGAGGAAATATGGGGAGATATGTGTTGAAACAGGCTGTGATAACAGAAAAATCATATAAAGTCATGATTTTCTGATGCACTTGCATGCATTTAATGCACTAATACATGTGGAATATTGTATATACAACCAACCTTGGGACCCAGAGGGAGAACTGTTCAGTACACAGCAATGATAGTTTTGTGGGAATCCCATTAAATGATATAATTTTTGATCAAAATCTTCACGAGAGTCAAAAACAAAAGAAAGAAACACACCAGGAAAGAAAGAATATAAATTATTCGTGTGGAGAGTTTAATTAGTAGCATCAATACAATTTAAAATGAGTGAGTTAAATGCTCAAAAACAGCTAGGTTGTCAGTATATCAACCGCCATCTGCACAAACATCAGATGTCACAAGCTGCTGCATTTCATTTTCAGGTGAGATTGAGGTTTAATGTGGTTCCATGTAGGGCCCTACAGGTCCCTAGTGCCTGAGCCCCCTCAAACTCATATGGAACGCCCCTGCAAACATGCTTATTTGGCACCTGGAGCATCTGCTGTAGAAGAAAAAAATCACGTCACAGATATCAATCAAACTCAACCCACCATTACCATCAAAAGAAATCATCTTGTTCCCTTTTCATATTTCCCCTCTTCTACTTCATCTCTGTGGGAGTATTTTAATAAACCTGCTCTTCAAGATGTTTCATGATTACCGCCTGCTCCCACTGCATGGGTCGGACAGTCCCACACCTGTCCCACACCTGTCCCACACCTGTCCTGACCATGTCCCAAACCTATAATGAAGACATTGCTAAGACCAGTGACCATAATACCTAACAGCACCGCCATCCTTGTCAGTGCCCTGGCCACATCCTGTTTAGATTACTGGAGCTCTTCCCTCTGTGGTCTACCTCTCAAACTTCTCCATAAACTGGTCCAGAATTCAGCTGGTGGAAGACATGAGGACACTGGACAAACTGCTGGATATTATGGACAACTCCAGCCACCTCCTGCACACCATCATCATCAACCAGAGGAGCCTGTTCAGTGAAAGACTCTTAAGACCAATAGACTTAAGAACTCCTTTGTCCATCATGCTCTACAACTCACTCAGGGGGAGGAGGAAATAGAGTACAGAGGACAGAAGGGAAGGAGGGACAGATACTTACTGTGCAATAACTCATTCACTCATTCATTATATTGTTTTCATTCATCCATTATATTTACCTTATTTCATTATTATTTCATTCTATCTATATTTTGTGAATTCAGCTAAGAGTTTGCTTTTTTATCCTATATTGCTGTTTACTGTCTATTTTTGATCCTACGTTCTTGTATCACTGGTAAGCTGCTGGAAATCTAATTTCCCTGACGGCGTCATCCCAAGGGATCAATAAAGTCGAGTCTAAGTCTAACTTCACTAGCTTCCTATCAAATATCGCATCAACTATAAAATTCTCCTTCTCACTTTGAAGGCTCTCCATAACCTTGCACCTCCGTAACCTTTCTGACCTCCTTCACATCGACACACCCTCCCGATCTTCCTTCTCCTGGTTCCTCTAACACACCTCCTGCTCTTCTTGAGAATGAAGATCAGCTCATGGAGGATGGTGCACAATGTCAAAAAGTGAGCAGGTGCTAACCAACCAGCAAGAGAAACACCAAACAACAGAGTAGGTGATTTGGGTTGGTGATGACCCTCTCATGCACAAAATGCATGTCAAGGTACATGATCCAAGTAGGACAAATACACCGGAACGGTAAAACACTAGTTGTAGTTGTGTTGTGTGAGATTAGAACATTTAGTCTATAAAATATAGGAAAAGGTTTGCCCACAGTTTCACAGCTAACCAAAAGTCCAAAGTCCTAATATACAGTATAATAATTTATGAAGACAATGTCCTATTGACATTAAAATAGTATTCAATTAATTTTCTGTCAATCTGTAGTGACTAATGTTGGCAGTGGTGAAGAGCTACCTGATGCAGATCTTGAACTAAACGATGCATAAGCATTATTTATATTTCTTTGGTCGTGTTGAACGTGTGCCAGGTTTGCAGTGATCAATTTGTCAATTTGGCAGCAGCAGCAATGATCACAGCAATAATGAATGAACCAATGACACTTTTGCTATAAGAAGATGTATTCATAATTTTTGATGCTTATATTCTCTGGAGCAGCACAGAATATAAAATTCACATTGTTTATGCTGATTAAAAAACATGTTAGGTAGTGAAGCCCCGGCATTGTGGCTTTTTGTTTGGCACTTGGAGCTGGTACTTAGTGCAGCGCCTCTCCAACTGAGTGCTTTTGTGTGATGCACTTGAGTGACTGGTGTGAAATTTTGCATTTGATGTGGCTGTAGGAGTTTCATTACTGACAGAAGGCTGGCACGTCACAGTAACAAGCTAAAGGTTACTAAACAAAAAAAAAAGTTCTTCAAGACTGAGAGGAACAGATGCCAAATTAGTCACACAATTACATATTTCAAGTACAGTACTTAAAATGATAGTTCAGGGTGCATGAACACTATCACTGAAAACATGCTTAAGTCAACTTTATCCTAAAAATATATGTGCCACTTTGACAGACAGGGTTTTCTTTCTAACCCTAACCCTGAATGAAGGCATTTGAACATCAAAGTCACACAAATAAGACATTTAAACGTACCGATGAATGCAGCAGTGTCAGCGTTTTAAACTCGCACACTTCAAGAACCCTGAAGCGTCTCTTTAATTATCTCCTCGCTTTGGTTTTGCTTCAGTAATTGTCTTTAGTTGCACACGGAATACAAGCTGCATTATGAGAGTGTTAATACAAATGCAATCACGTGGTTATGAAAAAAGTAATATCCCAGTGTATCATGAGGGACTACGTGTGTGTGTGTAATACTCAAAGGCTGATTGTTATGAAGTTTAAAAAACAGTAATATTCCTCCTCTGGATCTGCAATAGCTCACTGACACTCAAAATTACAACAGAATAGAAACTCTGAGGACGTGAAGAGAACAGTTAGTGCAAGTGTCGGCTGACTGGGCATCAGCCAAAGGAAATATGAGGTCCTCCTCTCATCCGTCACACCTTTGACATCTCTCCTTGAGATAAATGGACACCTCAGCCTCAGAGAGAGTAAATCGTGTGCTGCTCTCGGTGGACGACGGGGAGCAAGACAAACAGGAAGCGGTCGGCCGACAGCCACATCACTCCTCATCTCCCGTGCTCCCCGCGGCCCACAGGTGAGATGTGATAGCCTCTTTCGTAAAATGGCTGCCAATAAGAGGCCATTGACAGGAAATCCTTGAACTGCTTGTGTCGTTTCATTGGCTCCTTGGCGTCTGTGGCGCACCAGACGTAAATACTGTATCGGCGGAGAATTCGAGATAATGCCGTCTCGGAAACAGTCAGGAGGCAAAGAATGCACGTCTTTATGTGACATAAATGCACACCACATGTGTTTACGTTTGAGGAAAAGAAGGCCGGCCTGCTTTATGTTCCATCACAGCAATCAGTCAGGAAGCTGCCGCTCAGACGCAGAGCGCTGTAAGAGCCGTTGGGTCGATGTTTCCTCCACTTCCAGCAAATCAGCAGGTTTGCCTCGCTGGCCTCATTCTGGACGTAATGCTCAGAGGTCAGGGGTCAAACAAATCTGTGTGTGGCCGCCTATCTGCTGTCTGACTCGACATTAACCCCGTTTGACTCTTACCAAGTGAACCTGCTCCTGTCAGACGTGAACATGCGGGCCGGCACAGCGAGGGCAGAGAGGAAATGAACTCATAAAACACACAACACCGAGGTCATGCAGGACAACAAAAACAAGTCTTTGACCAGGGTGGAGATTTGGGATCATTTCATCGACATCATGTCTGGAATAGGCACCGCTATGTTTGAGGGTCGGGGAAATGTTCTGGACAGCGTGTTCGACTGGTACATCTCCAGTCTGTCTGTGGTGAGTCTGTGCAGAGCGAGCCAGCTGTGACAGAGCGCCGCAAACACACCAAGTATTTCTCTGCAAACCTGACCTTATCAAATAGAGCAGTAACTGAGCCACAAAGACATTATGTTCTTTATGTTCAAACCTGCCCCGAGCCTGACACAGGTCATCTTCACTAAACACTAAAGAGTTTTTTTTACCAAAAAATAAATACTATTGCCACAACCTTGCCCTTAAATAAAACATTTTCTTCTATTTCTTCTATATATATATATATATATATATATATATATATATATATATATACATATATATATATATATATATATATATATACATATATATGTATATATACATCTATATGTACTGTCTTATTGCACTGAAGACACATCATCCACAAATAAACCTGACCAACATGTAAAGCATTTCTCTAGAGCTCCAGGGCGTCACAGTTCCTTTACACCGCCAAAAGCTTCTGAAAAAAGGCCATGGTTTGGCAAAACTGTTGGTTTCAAGCTGTCAGAGTTCACTGCAGACTTTAAATCCTAAAGATTGAGCCATAAATCATAGAACTTAACAGACTGAATGCATCTGAATGTAGTATAAAAACAGCCCTAAGGGACATCTCCCCTGTCTTACTCCAAAGAGTCCCTGAAAGCTTACAAGAGCCTGGCGGGACATGGACAGATGCAATATGGCTTTGTGACAAATATTCAGCTTTGGAGAATACCAAATACACAGTGTAGTATGGTAGTAGCATGTAAGTGAGGCATGTAAAATAAAGAAGACTGTACCTACAGGTATCCACCAACTTCACTTTGTATGAATCCAGCCAGTGAAGAGTTTTCATTTCCAAACACCAAAGTCATGAAATTACACTTTTTAACTGAGATGGAAACAACGTCTGATGAAACAGCTTCAAGTGACACACACACACAGGTTATGTAAGGAAACAAGTAGAGTAGAAGTTCTTGTCTGTGGTAAAAAACTTTAGCCTTTTACTTTTGAAAGACTGAGTGAAGGTTGTACGGGGAAATGGAAAATCCTTTAGCGCTTAGTGTCCCTAAACAGATTAATGCCACCTGATGGAGGCTGGAGACTGGGATGTGCACGTTAGGGAGTAAATCAATGTCAAAGGGTCTGTGGTGGAGAAACGTTTAACTTCTTGAGAGGGCACGTGATGTATTGTGTGTAACTTTTAATGGACCTTGGGGCAGAGATATTCATTTTCAAGCCAGATATCAATCCCTATCTTTATGTCATCAATTATGGTCGTAATAAGGAGTCTCACGTCATAAATTACTGCTACAAATATCAACATTACAAAGTGGGGTAAGCTGTTTGGGAGCACGTCTGTTGATATTTGAAGCAAAGACAGTGTAATCATGTATGGTGTTTTAGTTTCTATATTTATTCATTATTCAGGATTGCCTTATTGATAAAACAGACCCCAGAAGGTGCAGAAATGCAGTTCTCCCTCAGATCACTTAATATATATTATCCTTATTATGGAATTATTGATCAACGGTGGCTTTAAAAATGCTCCCCTCTGTATCTTTAAGTCAAAGATCTTGTGTGTCGGAGCAAAAACAACAGACTAAGCATCACATTTGAAACAATACATCAAACTTAGATTATGTTCTGATATACTACAGCATGTACATGCTTTATACTCCCACTGTATCCATATAAGGTGCTGTGTAACATTTAGGTGAAGTGACAATGACAAATACTGTATGTACACCACCCTTCAGTGCCTTAAGGAAAACATTTGTTAGCCTCTACCGTGTGACTTGGCTTTTGTCTTTGCAGAACGTTGCTCTTATTAATTTGTCTGACTTAATTTGATGGATTCATTACATAATGTGACAGAGAATGAAGCCACCTGGGACAGTTGACCTACAGCGGAAACAGACGCGCAGCACATATCAAGCTTACTTTGCTTCATCTTAACTGAAAACAGACTTCACTTTTATCCTCTGGTCGAACGCGGATCGAGGAAATGCAGCTGTGTCTTTGTTTCCTTTCCACGCTCGTATGTGAGTCTAACGTTATGAGGTTCTTATCAGCCGCCGATGTGCCCTGTGACGCTTGTATACTAGCAGGAGGGACTATAAATATAATGAGCAGTAGTTCAGTTACTTAATTGCTCCAGCGGTGAGATTTAATGGATCACTGCAGGTGGAGATCTCAGCAAAAAGCTCCTTCTGTCGTATATTCCGCAGTAACTAAGCTTTCTGGTAGTTTGTGAAAAGCTGAAAATGGAGGAGGACCTCACCTGTAGCAGGTGGAAGCGTGTCATTAAATTTTAGTGGTATTTCATCACAAGTTAAGAATGTTCTCTCACTGCTGCTCCCTCTGCGGGGAGTGGCCGCCGCTTCATTAATTATAAAACCCAAAATTGCGTGCGGCTATGAGTGGAGCCACGGTTTCTGCCTGGCTGACGCCCACCTGCTCTGTTAATTAGAAAGAGCTGCCATTGAGTACAGCTCTCCATCACTGTCTTTGATTTCCCTGTCAGAAAATATTAAATGCAGCCGCTGGTGTTTGCCGTCCGCTCGGCATGAGGCGGCGTTTTTGAATTAAATCAACGAAATTTTATCTGTGAAATAAAAAGAAAGAGCAACACGATCAGACTGTTGGACTTTCCGAGGTGCTGACAACGACACGCTGAGCTTTAGTTCTTAAACATGAGTGTGCCGCCGCTCCCCCTCCTGATAAATATGAAACGTCCAGTATGTTAGTATTTAATCTTAATCTGATAAAGTATGTTGTTTCAGTGTTTGACCGCCTGCACGTTACACTGAGAAGCAAACAGGGAAAACATGCACAATCACTCTCCATTAATAAATTCTGCTCCTTAATTGATTTGCCTTCACAGTGAAATAAAGTGCTTAACACCGAGATTCTGGCTCCGCTATTGATAGTCATTACTGCTTCCACTGAAAATAATTCATTTATTTTATGATAAATGTGCGGTGTCCATGTTATTGGCAGCATAAGTGCATCAAATGGAAAACCAACACGTAATTCTACACACAGTACATCATTTAACATTATCGATCAGGTCACATGAAACAGCAAAGCCACAGCGAGAAATCCTTCAAGGTCCGATGTGGAGAAAGAAGTGACATCTAATGTTGAGACTGCAGAACAAAAAAAACAAATACAAGTACATGAGATCACCATCAGACCCGATACTGGCTACTCTCTCAGGATTCTTCCTTCTTTGTTGATGTATGCAGTGGATTTATCAATGTAGGAATATTGTTTGGTTCCATAGAAAGCTTCTGCATGTGTTTCACGTACTTCCACATACACATCAGTTCAAAAGCATCTGTACAAACATGTTTACAAGCAAGGCTCTCGCTTTAAACCTCATAAATGTTACACATCAGACTTGGGGGTATATTGGCAGAATTTTAATTTCCAGTGCGGAACCTCTCTCGCCCCCCTGTGGACCTCTGAATGATTACCACAACGCTGCGGTTTTGATTTGACCTAGTTTTTCTCCTCTGCCCCTCCCCAGTCACACACACACACACACACACACACACACACACACACAGAGAAAGAGTGACAATAATGGAGTCGTCTCAGGTTTTTTTCTACCGTTCTTCAAGGGTAAGTTATATGTTGTTTATATTACTGTGGTGCAACTTTGTCCCCACTGCATCTGTGAGATTTGCAGTATTCAATATTGGATGATCACATTCATGAGAGGCTAAAATCGTGATTGTGAACTCTGAAGGTCCAGAATAATCTTTAGCAGCGAAACCTTTCATTTGGACTTTTCAGCCATGATGCTGCTGTATGAGACTATCTAAGCTTTACTAACGCCGAGCGCTTCTTCCACTTCACTCACTCTGACACTGAGTTCATAATCATTTAGCAAAAATGCTACCAATAAATATAATTTAGTAGCTTTAGAATAAGCCTTCCACATGTTCTTTCTGCAGAGGCCCTTTTTCATAGACGTGGACGTCTTGTGTTTCTACGTAAGACGTGAAAATGGAATTAATGACATGGTGGACTTTGTTAAAACACGACCCTTGCTTTAACAAAGGCTTATTCTAAGGATATGCAAACCAAACAATTGTTATTTTGAGTATACACCTTTTAAAACATACCTATAGGTAATATTTGTGGCCATAAACCCTAATCCTAAATGTTGCACACTGCACCCTTGTAGTTTACCAATAGGCTGTAAATGTATCTTCCAAACAGTAAAGTCTTATTTATTTTTTGGGGGGTTTTCAGGATTCAAATGTGATGCATCCTAGATCGTGCCACCTTGTATCTTGCTCGAGTCCCTTACTCCCAAGAAATCTCGCAGGTTTGTGTATTTTTCATAGAGTTACAGCCGGGAGCCACAATAAACCCACAGCAGAGGGAGCCATCAAATTTTATGGCAACTGAGAAGTCTCATTTCCGACAGGCTGGCAGGTGTCTAATAATGTCTCCAAATGGACAATGTGATATTGTTAATTTGATGAGATATGGTGCTTTGTGGGCTTGTGATCATTATATACGCAGGGTAATACCCACCATAATGGACGCTTCTAGATTTCAAAGAGGTATCATTACTGCTTCATCATCCCATTTTTTGTTATTTCATTTGAGTGAATTAAAAGTCAATTCCAAAGTTTATTAAAGCTGGAGTAAGCAGAGTATCTAAAAATTGTTCAGTTGCACACGCCAGGTAATTTACATTCTCAGTTCTGAGCTCCTCCCATCAGATGAGCACATGGACGACCAGAGGCGAAACTCTCTGTTACATTACAGAGAATAAAAGTCTCTCTCTGCAGTGCTTTGTCATTGGTAAAAGTAAAAAAAATAAATTGGTAACACTCAGTTTGGTTGATTTGAATAAAAAATCGGAATCTGTCTTCAAATCACATGCTAGCTTTAGCTTGAATGAACTTAATTCATATGAATGTGACTAATTGTTAGTTTTCTTTGAAGACTCTAAGTTCCCTGAGACTGTAAACAGAGCAAAGAGAAGGTAAATACTGATGCATGCAAGATAGTAGGAAAACATGCACTATGCAATAATTGAATAGTGCAATCATGTTACGTTAACTTATACTCAAGTGTAGGGTTTAAGTATATGGTTTATTTTATAACCGAGACATGGATTAGCCTATGCAGTTACAAATATTAAGACAAACATGAAATTATGCATTATTTACGATACAATGCCTTTTAAAATAGTACTCGCTACCTGGATTGTTGAAATAAGTCAAAAACGTGTCATTTAAAATAAATGTGTACATAGTTGTTTAAATGCAACTGCAATGTTGTCACTGCACACGTCGAACAAAGTACTTGTGGTATGATTGTTGTAGTATGAAGGGGGGTCACAGGAAGTGCCATGTTGTAAATATTGTGAGAAAAATGTTCAAATAAAAAAAAAGAAAACAAACATCTACCTTTTTGTACTTGACCAAACAAAACTAGCACAGGGAACAATTTAACAGGACCCCTGTGGACAGTAAATTACAAAAGGAATGCAATCAGGTGATATTGGATCCTTTATCAGACACAAGGATCTACCCAAGATCCACTTGGGTAAACCGCTGATACAACAGATCATTCCCACATCTCTTCATAGGAGATGAAAAAGCTATAGAGCATCACAATCGGAGCTTCTGTATGTCTCCTGGAGGCAATATGGCTGCTCTAACTTGTCAACGTCGGTGTTGAAATGAAAATCTGCTCAAGTAACAGAGGAAATGTGTCCTGGGCCAAACTGTTTTCTTTGCTACTGTTTCCAAATGAAAAAAGGCGTCGCAACAGAGCTGCTTTCAATCTCTCAGAGTTCAGTGTGTACTTTACAGTCAAGGAGATCGAGCAATATATCACAGAACTTGACAGACTGGATATATCTGACCCTTACAATGCCCCTGTGGTGCTTTTCACAAGTATGGAAACAGCCGGATGATTCCAGACCGGCAGAAACCTGACATCTTCAACTTTGTGATAAACTTCCTCTCATCCTGCTTCAAAAACACTAACACACCGCAGTAAAAGCAGGTCATGCCATTGGATGCTGGATTCTGTGCCTGATGAAGTGATCATGACAAAATCAGAGTCTGTTGACTGTTGATAATCAGCGCTCCATCTTCTACGCTCACTCTGAGCCCATTTCATGGCAGTGATCCACTCTTCTCACATCTCTGGATCTTTGGGGATCTTGTGAAAATGATTTTGCGTTTGCTTGTCCCCAACTGTTGTGGTATCCCAGGAAGAAAACATCTATCAACCATCTTCATGTTTTGAGTGTGATAAAGATCTCTGTATAACCTGACCTGCCCTCGTCACCCGTCCACAGGCCTCTTGTGAACTCTTTGTAGTTGACTTCAGGGCGCCTTTCAAAGAAAGCTCTCATCCATCAATAATTTGCATCATATATTCCACTCCTCAGCGTGTGTTTGTTAGTCTGTGTTTGTAAGACTGGCTGCCTTCAGTACAGAAGCATCTCTCTGTGATTTCACCTTCATATCTTCATACCACATCCATCAAACTCCTCTGCCCTGTGATCCGATAGCCAGGAGCTCTCGCTTTGTTGTACCTCGTTGCTTTTTTTGCTTTTTTACAGGGTATTTGGTTGGCCATTTTGATATGTTTATTTACTGTGAGGATCACTTTGATCCGAGCCAGGGCAGGGAGAGTACTGCTGGGTATGTGTATGTGTGGCAAATGTCCCTGTGGAGGAAAATGCTTGTAAGCAGACTGCCATGTCCAGTAAGGCTGAAGAAAGACAGCTGAGGGGGGCTGGGACTGACGCATAGCAGGTTGTGTATCTCTCCAGGGCTTAACAGTGTAACACTGAAACACACGGGGAAAATAAAGATCGGTCTCATCACCTACACACACACACACACATGCTGACTGACCACATCTGAGGCAGCTGTGTGAGGTCTGGGCTGAAGTATTTACCGTGAATGAAGAGACTTTACACAAAGACAAAAATCTATTTATAATGCGGCAGCTTATATGATTCTCAATGATTTATTGGTTTTGCTGATATCTGACTTTTATAAAATCAGCTATCGACTTGTAAATGTCATCAACACCTAAGTGTTGGAGCTTCTTCCCTCGCCAGCTTGTAAAAACTGCAATGAAATGTTAGTGCCTTTGCACATTTTATGGATTGAACTGATCGAAATCAGTTTAAGTTTCCCAAGAACATCAGTGCCTGTGATTTCTCGAATGAACAGTGTTATGTAGAGAGAAATACAACATCATTCACGTGTATATTGGTTCCCTATGAGTCATAATCTGACTATGTTTTTCATAGTTTACATAGAAAAACTCACATCATGACATATCTGAAATTATGATGTTTTACATAGCAGCATATTTTACATCTTGATCCACTGGATTCAGAAGCCTTTCTGGATCTGTATAGACCTTTATCTGCTAATAGCTATTACCATCTTACTTGATTTGTTAAGATATCTCTGGAATATACACATCTGAACCTGTTAAATGGAATGAAACCGTGTCAAATCAGTCATCTGGATTAGATCTGGATGCACTTTCACACCAGAGTTGTTTGGCCTGCTTTAACCCTCTTATGACCCTCATGATAATAAAGCTGCCGTCACGCATAAAGGCAACAAACCCATGAGAGCAATTAATGTTTCCATAATAATGTAAATAAACAGACTTACATGGTTTTTTTGGAGCTTGTAAGTCTGTGAGGTCATGATCGGGGTTAAGGCAGCACTCATTTGTTTAGTGTATGTTTTTTTTTTACAAGCTTCACAGCAAATGTCAAGATAAGAAAAGTAGATGCAGGACATTGGCTTTTTTCATGATAAATGGACTGAAAGTAATCTTTCGCTGTGGTAAAGATGAGCCCAGCGTGTCTCGTTTGCAGGGATGTGCTCACAGCGATAAAAAGGCCAAGCTCAAACAACATGTAGTTAAACTGGATGGGTTTGAGTTACAAGACAAGTGCTCTTGTAAAAAAGCTAACTCTTCAGTTTAATTTGGTTCCCAACAAGACACACTCTCGCTGAAATGATATTCAGGCAAGTTTGTTGGAGAGTTTTTACTAGATAGCTAAAAAGGTAAAATTCCATTCAGAAAGACAATAAGGTGAAGAGGCCTTGCTGATGTGGAGCTGATATAACAAACAAAACACAGTCAACACAGTCAGTTTCTCACTGTCCTCATCAAGGCTACGTTTAAAACAATGGAGAAGAGTTTTTAAGAGAAGAGAAGAGCGCAGCCAATAGCTAAGCTGGAAGGGTACTTTGTGACTGAAGGGTTGCCAGTTCGAGGCCCTGCCAGGTACAAGAGCTGGGGTACCCCTGAACAAGGTACCCTATCCCCCAATGCTCATCATTAATTGGACACCCTAAATTGACCCCAGCTACAGGGGGACCACATTCAGCGTACTCCTAATGCTGGTCTCAAGACCAGATAAATGGGAGGGTTGTGTCAGGAAGGGCATCCGGTCTACCAAATCAAATATGAGGATCATCTGCTGTGGTGACCCAAAGAGAGGGAGGAGCCAAAATAACAATAAAATGTGTTGAAAAGATTAGTGCAATGTATGTAATCAACAATTTGGTACAATCAAGTCAGATAAATTAATTGGCCCTTCATAGAATAAAGGTTCACTTTCAAATGTACTAAGTGGACCTGGTCAGATTAGATTGTCGACAACTGTTTCTATGTCTCATTCACAAACGTGGATTAAGATTTACAAAGTAACACTTAACAAAGTGCTAACAGAACACTGTCACTTCCACTTGTGACAGTTGTTCCCTGGGGGACAAACGCTACCTGCTAATGAAGATAATCAAAAACCACAATTCATGCTGTGGTGACACTTTCTGCTGCCATGCTAGCAGATCATTCACGCTGTAATGAGCAACGCGACGTACAGATCAAACAACTCAATAAGCTCTTAACTCTGCTGTAATAGGCTGATGATGACATTGGATCAGAGTCAAAGGGTCAGCAAAGCAATTAGCACAATTGCTGTTTGTCTGTCTTTATACGAGTGTTAAAGCTACTGCAGTACAGTGTTTTAATGTTGGTGATAATTAAATGGGATGTGTTTGATTTTTCTTCAAGGTGAAGGGACTGGAAATGACAGAATATAATGGTCCAGTGTGTTTCGAAGGATTTATGTGCAGATGTTTAATACACTACCCATAAGTGTACTGCCGGACCACAAAAAAGGCCCACAGTTGATTTTTTTGTTTTTTTGCCTCTAGCTTTCATCACAACATGCATTCACCATGGTATCACTCCAATCAGTGTATCCAATGTCACCACATTTATTGCAACCCACGGTTGTATTCTTTGTTGCCAAGCTTGAATCTCTGATGGAGGAGTTGGACTGCGATGTTTATTCATCTCCAGCACATCCCAAGGATTCTCACTGGAGTCAAGGTCTGGACTACTGTGGTGGCCAATCCATGTGTGAAAAATGATGACTCATTCTCCCAGAACCATTCTTTTTTTTTACACTTTGAGCCTGATGAATCCTGGCATTGTCATCTTGCAATATGCTTGAAAAATCTGCCCGTTGACGATATTGAGGTAGTCAGCTGACCTGATGTTTGGGCACATAATGCTGCTGAACCCAGAGCTAACAAAGTGAAGCAATGCCAGATCCTAACACTGTCCCAACAGCAAGGGCCTTGCTTTTCAGAGACCACCATGTTGGGCTGTTTTTTGAAGCTGGAAGTGGAAGCTTGCTACACAAATTGAACAAAGGTAATGGCAGAGAGAGTTGGAGAGGTACAATCTCAGGGGTTTGTTGAAGATGGCATCCCTTCTGACATGCACAGACAAGCGTAGCTCCCTTGTGTCTCTGGGTAGGGGTGCAAAGATTACTTGACGTCAACGAAAATCAATGAAAAAATTAGTTTATCGACAGTAATTGAAAAGTGTCGGCTACGTATTCCTGTATCTTCTTCACGCTGCGGAGCTTTGTTGGTACAAAGTGAGTCTCACTTTCTGCTCATCTCTGCTGAGAGTTGCACTCAAACAAATGGATATCCGAATTTCAGATACAACGCAACAACCCTGCTAGCTATATAGAGCTGCAGATGTTATTACCTCATTAGTTGACTAGTCATTTCAATGACCGATGACTAATCAACTATTAAAATATCAAAATGACTTTTGATTAAAGGAGGAAGGAGTCCTACTTTTGTTGCAATATGCAGTGTCACCATTAGATGTCACTAATTGTTACACATCGGACCTTAGGTTGGAGCTTTCCAGTGAGTTAGCCAAGATCTACAGTACAGCTTTAAATTAGACAAACAACACCAGTGTTTGTTGTTTAAACTAACTGGATATTTGCAGTGTGTATTGATCTTGGAAAATAATGGATCATATAACAGTACATTTATACACAACTGCACATCGTCACTGTAATTATCACAGTAATAATAATACAGAAAATCTGATTGATCCAACAGTTATGCCTCACTTCTGTTTTTGCCCTCTTGGCAGTCTGTGTGTGTGTGTGTGTGTGTGTGTGTGTGTGTGTGAGTGTCACTAATGAACTAATCTGCTTCATTTCAACAAACGAGCTCCTGCACAGTGCAGCAGCAGAGCATCACAGAGCTGTCTGCTCTGCCTTCTCTATCAACATGCGCTCTGAGGAGGCGTTTCAATGAATGTTTGATCCGCCTCCAATGCTCATCCGTAAACCTCCGTTGAACTGCTGAGACAAGGTCTACCCTTTATCACTGAACCCTGCACCGTTCAAGCATGGATGTAGAAAAACTGATGGTGCAAAGTTGACCTGGGGAGATACATGATGCAGATCGACATACGCTCTGTTAGTGAGCTCACCTATCAACCATGTGACTGCATAATTGCTATTGATTGAGGAGCCGTGCCATGTATAGCCACACGTTTTACACACACACACACACACACACGCAACCAGAATCTGGTTTCCATGACTTTAGAGGACATTACATTGACTTACATTCATTTCCTGGAGACTTACTCTAACCTTAATCATAACTACTACTGGCCTAACACTAACCTGATGTCTTCACCTTACAATGTAATAATTTATGTTATAGGGATTTGCTTTTTGTCCCCATAAGGAAGACAAGTCCCATAATGTGACCGTGTGAACAGATTTAGGTCCCCACAGTGTGAGAAACACCTGGAACACACACACACTCAGACACACTGCCTGTTCTGCATGCTGAGAGTGATTACTGGATGTGGGACGATGTTATAGTACAGCAGTCATTTTTACCATCAACATTGACATTCCAGGAACAGTTTGATCTGCCTTTTCCAAAGCTCATCATTTAACTTTCATTATCACAGTGCAGGTCTCTTAGGAACACTGACCCCACATTAATCATTTCAAAAACTAATTTTTATCCAGGCAAAAGCCAAACTAACAAAAGCTGGACCAGGATGGTTGATTTTCTTTTTTCTTCTTCTTCTTTTTTCTTTTTTTCTAAAGATCAATGAGACAGCTTGTTAAAATGTAATGTTTTTACCAGGTTTGACACTTTTTTCCTACCAGATCATACAGATATAAGAAACACTGTGTAGGTATTATCAGTTACAATAACACACACACACACTCTTTTGCAAATCTGCATATATATAACTATTTATTAAGTTATATTGATTCTATGAGACAAGAATCTCATAGAGGTAAGGTAATACCTCACTGACTGATCAATTATTGTTCTTAAAGAGAGGTGCAAGCATCCACAATATGTGATTGTGAGGCTTCATTTTCCACTCTACACACCATGATTCCAACACAATTCTAAAGGAAAAGGTCTTATTGTGCTCATTGTAACTCAGTCCACTGTTTCCCTAAGTGTGGGAATTAGATAAAAAAGAGAAGACAGCGAGTCCTACAATCTGCAACTTTTAAATTACAGTACACAATTTGATTTGAGAGTATTGTATTATCATTTCATCATTTCCTTAAAGCCATTGATGACAGCCATTTTGAATGGACAATACTTGTGGGAAATGAGTGATACACAGAAAAGTAGGACTTATATTCATATATTCTGTGGAAATGATTTAAAGGTCGAGAACAAAAATCCACCGCAGAGGACAAAAAAAATGACTGGGTCTCAGGAGGCTATGTTTAACTTTTCATTTTCATGGTGTCTTTTTTTTTTGCTCAGTCCTGTACTTCTGAGTACTTGTTTTTATTATTTGCTTTCATTTTCTTTATCTAGAGCTTTATTATCTTCTGACTATATACAGTATGTCCATTTTGCATCAAAACACTAAAGCAAACTACTTTAATGTAAAAACTCTTGGCAATAAACCAGGTCCTTTTTCTGACGTGCTTTATTGCCCTGTGTTCATTATCCACACGGAATAAATGTGCATTATATCATTTCATAACAACGCCAACGTCTATCATAAGGAATGAATATTATACACATTTTTTGATACTCATGTAGGTGGTGAAGAGCTGTGGGAGGGTTGGAACTCCACTGTAGTGAAGGGGACAGTTAAGCATCAGAAATTGTTCTCAAAGTGAGAATAAATGTGACTTAAATACCAATAGCAGCACTGTTTTTCCAGACACATCAATATTTCAGAACTTATCTATGAGGAACCAGCACCAATTGAGTAGTCTACCTGTAGCCTCAACGTCAGTACCGATCCATACATCACTGCCTTAACCTGCTAACATTCCATTATTGTAGTCTTTTCTTTCAGAACTGAAGGAACTAATGCAGCACCTGTTGAATATGGGCCTGTTTTCTCCCTGTTTATTATCTTATCATCTAACCAGCATTAGTGTGTGTGTATATTCACTGCACTACACCACAGTAGTACAGTACAACAGTATTCATTATATAGTGTAGTGTAGTGATTTGATATTTTCAATAAAGTTAGTTAGTTATAATTGAATTTGCATTTGCAGAATTTATTTTGTTTATTGTGTGTTTGTATGCTGCCCAGTTTACACCACAACAATACAATTTACTGCTTCTTTTATGAAGAGATAAAATTAATATGGAGCAGAATTAATACAGCCCATTGGTCCGGCCCTCAACAATATTTTATGATTCTCATGTGGCCCCCTTGGGGAAAATAATTGCCTGCTCTAAATTGACTGTGAGTGTGAGAGTGAATGGTTGTTTGTCTTTATGTGGCCCTGCGATGGACTGGCGAACTGTCCAGGGTGAACCCATCGCCTTATGCCAGCTGAGAGTGGCACAGCGTCCCCCGCGACCCTCATGTAGAGGATAAAACTAGAAAATGGATGGATTGACACTGTATTAAAGACAATTACTTAAAAAAAGAGATTTCAATGCATTGTTATAGGAAGTGGCCTGAGTGCTCATGTTGTCATTGGAAGATGGGAAGGACACTGCAGAGCACCAGCGCTGGAATCAAAGGCATCTTGCATCATCAACAGCAAGACTCAAACATGTGTGGCAGTAAGTGTGTATATGAAAGGAGCCGTTTAGTCAAAGCAGATTGGTGCACGCAGCTCGTGTGTCTCAGAGAAAAAGAACACAGCGATTACAACCTCACACTGCTCTCAAAGGAAAACCCTCTTTATATTCACCGCACATGCTTCACAAACAACTAATAATATCTTCAACGCAGAGTTGGTATCAAGGAGCAGAGAGCATTTTTCTTTAAATTGTATATATATATACTTTTTTTTCATTCGTACCACTCCACGGCCAATCAGTGCACTCCACCGCTGCTCGCAAATTGAAATCACAAAGCTCCGTCGACATTTAGGCAACAATTTAGCGGATTCTTGTTATGCATTTATTCATCAAGTCGTTCATTTAAGTTGCTCATGAATACAAATGTGATAGGTGACCTGTCATATAAGACCTTAGTCCTCTATGGGTAATTTTGCCACGGAGGTTGATGCAATGCCTCCTCATGCATATACATCAGAGCAATGAGGGAGTAAGAAGCTGGAACGTGCAGCCACGGAATTAAAGAGACAACGTTCTGCTTTTTGTTCCGATTCACCGCAATGTACAGTGTTTAAAGTGGAGTTTAGGGAGGGGGAGACAAGGTCGGCGTTAAATAGACTGCATGGTCATGAGTGGCAACAAGATTACCAGCGATAATCATACAAAACGTTGTAATAGTTTTTTTTAGGGAGGTGCTTCCTCTTTTTATGTACAGTACAATAACTAAATGTTGTTGTGTTTGTATGTGAGACAAAACCCTGTGATTACTGACCAAACAGCATTCTGTCTCTTTCCTTGACCTTGAGATTCTCTTTGTGACCAAACGTGGTGCCAAAGCAGGAAGAAGCAGGCGGGAGGTTTATTGAGACAAATCAGTCCAAAGCTTATTTAGATGAAGTGGTGCAATGCTGTGAAATGTTGTTGCTGTTTGTGCTGCAGAGGTGTACGGCCATTTGTTTAGGGACCAGGGTGCATCCCTGATGTGTGTGCATGGTTAAATTGTTGCTTGTTGCTTAAAGGTTATTGCTATGGTGACAACTTTACATACATTATCATAATCTACAGAATAATTGAGTGATGATAAAAAAAAAATAGGCCAGTATTTTCATCATGTTGAGTCTAGTACTAGAACATGAGGTTAGCAGGAGTTAGCAGGCTGCACTTCATATGAAAAGTCAGTTATTTATAGTATTTGTGTTGTACAAAGTAACCCATGGTGGAAACATGAATTAAAGTTCTATTGTGTAACATTTCTTTTCCTTTCATTTGTTCAATTGTTTCAACAAGTTTTTATAGATTTTACAGCCTCTTAAATATGAATCTTTTCTGGTTTCTTTGCTCCTCTTTTAACAAAGTAAAGAAAGGAAAATAAAATATGATTTAATCATATTCTTTGATTGTCGACAAAAAAGACAATTGAGGATGTTGTCATTCAACGATTAATCGTTTGGTCCATAAAAGTTCAGAAAACCTTAAAAAATGTTGATCGGTGTTTGTCAGACCTGGAAATGATGATGTTTTTTTACGTGGTATATTTGTAAGGTGCCATAAACACTAGTGCTGTCAGTGTAACTGTCACTTTGATAAGAGTTTGCTTCACAAGTCCTTCATGTGGATTCAGAGCATTAACCATTCATTTAGATTTTTAGCTCAGCTGAGACACATGTGTCGGGATGCAAAGGTTTGGGGGGGGGAACTCATTTCATGCTTATTGTTTACCTAATCAAAAATTCTAATTAGGACTAATTGAGTTATTAAAAAGTTATGGTAGCATTGTGTATCCCCATGTCATGCTGTTTGTGTACGCCCATGAAATATTTAAACCATGACAACTACGACTTTGCTGTGATATTTGGTTTGGTCTCCAGTCTCTTGGCACTGTCACCATCAATTACCCTGACGGGGAAGTTGAAACAGCAGTGAAGGAGCGTGTCACTGAGTGGAAAACAACACAGAGGCTTCATGAAACACAAGAGAAGCAGACGGAGCATCCACCAACTGAGCCGCGCTCTGTGCCATGTGGCAGCTTATGGGGAGTTTGATCTATTAATCAGTTCATATTGTGCAGGAAAGAAAAAAAAAATAACTGGAGCAAAATAAACAATGTTTTTGATGTTTATATATATAAAAAAAAAAACAGCTCCAATATCAAATCATACACAAGAGACTTGTTACTGACTCTGGAAATGTTCCTGTGTGCCCAGACTGTCTGTTCATGCACAAATGGCAAATAAACATCTCAAATATTAACAAAACCTGAACTTTAACCTTCATCAACAGAAACATTTAAAACTGTTTCATCCATTTAAGAAAACTGGCTAAAATTAAAGTAATGCTTTCCCTTAGTAACTGTTAGTTCACACCTTTATTTCTTTCATGAGCTTTTAACGTTGATTTTATTCTAATTTTATTGTCGTTCATTTGGTTTGTTTTTGCTTTGTTTTTAGTACACTGTGCTTTTCTTTCAAACTGCACTCACACAAACCCTGAAAACATTATTAAACGCTTACTTTGTGCACACGTGTAGAAGGATAACTGCTTCCATGCGTCCGTTCATGGGGCTACTGTTCTAATGGCTTTCTCCTGGATGTAACAATAACATAAGTCATCTGTAGTCACAGACAAAGGCCTTGCGTGACAGTCAGAGTACACTTGAGCCTACTTTGTATCATGTCTGGGTCAGGACTGGACAGAGCAAATACAGGACACATGTCAGGTTTGAACAATGCAGACCGTGCAGCACATGCTCTTTGCCTGCATTAAAAGACAAAAACTTGCTGTAGCATCATAACCTGTACTACTAGGCAAACGACAAGAAAAATCAGGGGCCATGCAATTAATTGCAATTAATAAATGAATGTTATGAGCAGTTTATTTCAGGGCTGCAACAAATAACCAATCATTGACCATAAACTATTTTGATAATCGATTAATCAGTATTTCTTTTTAATAACTAACATAAGATTTTTCAGCTGCTTAAATATTAATTTTAAATATTAGTTGCTTTGCTCCATATAACAAAACAAATCATGTGAATTGAGTTATAAGTAAAGTTTATGGACAAAATAATACGTTTTATAACATCATCATGTCCAGGTTTTTGGAAACACAACATTTTCTGAGTAGTAAGTAATAAATACATTTGAATTATTACTAAGTAAGTAATAAAAAAAAATCATCTTCTTTATGGGAGCAGAAGGTTTGTTACACTTGTGTCTTTAAAATAGCTTGAAATGGCTTTAGGTGGTAAAATGCATCAGCACCAATTTTAGCTTGATAGGTTAAAGGGTAATAAAAAAGACTAAAGTGGACTGATATCACTATCAATAGATACTCAAGGTTTTGATATTGGTATTGGACACAAAAAAGTGATATTGAACCGTCCCTGGTTAAAATTCCATTAGGCAACACTAACAACAGCACAAGTTTGGCCTTTACACAACTCTCAAAAAAAAAGGTCACAAGAAAAAAACCTGCGTTTTCCCTGTCCATTCAAAAACATGGTAAATGGAGAATGTGAAATTTTTCATTCTGACAGTTTTCAAAAATGAGCCTTTTTCAGAGAGCTAACCCAGCGTTTACGAAGTAGCCAACAAAATGCAGATCGAGTTTTCAAAATGACCTGACGTTGTGTGGACTGGGCCTGGGATACACATTTCCATTTTGCTGACATTTCTCCTCCGATACTATCACAGGTGTTTGAAACACAACGGTCACTTCTGGATGTCATTCTGCTGCAGATGTGACCTCTCCAGACCCCCTGGCATCCAGAGGCTGGCAGCCTCCCATCAGGTGTGTGTTCAACCACTTCCTCAGCATCAACGCTTCCTCTGACCACCCTCCACTATAAATTACAGTCCAGGAACCTCAGAGCAAAGTGCCATGGTAACCAGAGCGTGTGATTGCTGTTGTTATTTCCTCTTCTCCTGTGCTGTTCACCCCCAATTCCCTATTACAGCGGAGGACACTGTGCGAGAGGTCTTTATTAATATGAAAATTTAATCCGTCATGACATTGCCCGTGACTTTAAATTCAACTCACAGTGCCTGGAGGAAGGACAGCGTTCTGCAGACTCATGGAGATGAATGATTTAGAAATAAAGAGGTCATATAAATAATGACAGAATCACACAGTAAAATAGGTATTATGCAAAACTGTCACAGGGAATGAAACACAGACGCCTCGCAGTCACTTTTCTGTTTTCAACGACAGATAAGACGAAACAGCCTCTGAGCCAAAGTGAAGAATGTGTGCGTTTGCTCCCGGGGTGTTTACTTACTTCTCTATTTGAAGCCCATCCCTCATTGTCGAGAGACAAATGTCACCTCCCTCCCTCACTCCTCGCCCACAAACGCCGTCTAGTAGCTGACAGATGTCTGGTATTCATGAATATTCTGTGCACCGCCAGGCCCAGACGCTGCCGCCGCCGCGGCTTTGATCTTCCTTTCAAAAGAAAGTTGGGTCTGCCAGAGACTTTGTGCCACTCGCAGTGCGTTTGCTCATATAACCAGTTTGTTTGAGAGCAGTAATAGAGCAGTCAGGGTTGACAGTGTGAGGCGCGAGGGCCGCTCTTCAAACCAGGATGAGGAGAGAGAACTTAATCTGGTAATTATGACCCAATGAACGTGACTGCCACAGTCTGCCAGATATGCTCTTTGTCTTATTTGAGTTCTAAAGAGAACATTGTTAAAGTTGGGATTCTCCACGTCGTCAGTGCTGCTTCGTTTATAGAATATAAAAGTGGACAGAGTTCACAACTAGCCAATGAACTCGTCGGAACAGCTGGTAGCCAGTTATTTTTCTCAGCAGTCGGTGACACCAGCACAGAGGCAGAAGTTTGCTCATAATTCCAATTTAACGCTGATTGTGTCCTTACTTTTGTACATGGAACAGTTCCGGAAGGCAAAAAGTAGGGTCATACAGCCCAGATTTCTCCTCCATCTAATCTCAAAAACTAATGACGGTAAATTGATGAAATCAATCAGGAGTGTTGGAGCAGGGAAACGTCTGAAACATGCAGGACAGAGGTCTCTGAGGACCAGGACACACTGTTCTAATTGTCATTACAATGTCATAACAGTGACAGTGCAGTGTAATATTGATAGAAAAACAACTCCCATTTGTTTTCATATTGGTGCATCTGTAGCAACAGCAGCGGGGAATGATCACACGACGAGAGGACAGATAAACAATGACAGACAGATTTTATATCTTTTATATCTTTCTTCTATAGGGGCGACGGTAGGGCCGAAGTGTCCTTGGGCAAGACACTTAACCTCACTCCTGACAGTTGTTTTTAAATGGCCAAACTGTAGCTTAAAGCAGCTTTGAGTGGTCATCAAGACTAGAAAAGGGCTATTTAAATATTTACCATTTACCACATGATAATGTATATGAGAGAGAGTGTGTGTTAGCTAACCTTGGCTGACACTCAGTTGCTGCCATGCTGTCTATATTTGAACACACCTCCACTGTCGACCCTCATCTTTCTTCTCCTCTGGTCAAGACGTTTTTGAGAGGGCCAATAACACCTTTCACCTTTGTCATCTGTATTTGCAGCTTGCTCACACATGAATATTTAAGTGGTGAATGCACTCCTGGTACCAGTCATGCCAGAATTTTCAATTTCCTTGGTCTCTGATGACACATTATGGTCATTTTACGACATAATACAATACATTTCTTGCATAATGTACCTTTGTCTAGCATCCAAGGCATGTTACACTTAATGTGGGAACATATGGACTAGACGGCTTTTACACAAGGCTGTTCCCAGCCGGATATTCATTCATGCACACTAACATCTTTGAAGAAAAGAGGGCACTCATCCACACAATGTTGATGCGAGTCTGGCTAAAACAAAGAGACGCCACCATCTGCAGTCCGCCAGCGTCGTTACAGCGCTGCCCCTCTTGACCTCAGTGGAAACCCATCGGGCTCCATTCACTGGCTGGCCTTTTCAGCACACATTCTTTCGCAGTGGCAGTCATGATATTGCTTTCTCTCAACACAGCTTTTGAGTGGTGGATGGGTCTCAGGACTCTTTTGTTGCACGGCCTGGATGAAGTCGTATCTCGTTCCCAGTCTCCAGCCACATGCACAGTGAGAGTACGGAGAGAGAGAACTCAGCATTCTCTTTAAAGCCCTCCACAGCTCCACTTCCTCTAGAGACAGGTGCACTGGGCCTCATCTTTCTCGATGATTTATCTTCTCATTATCTGACATCACACTTGAAGCAACACCCTACTGGTGTGTTCAGCGAGATCGTAATGTAAGGAGCGTCTGGGAATTTGGGACCATAACCATAATTCTATCCATAAAGTGTGAAAAAAAGACTTTATTTATTCAGATATAGTTGCACTATATGAAGAGTGGTTCAGCAGTATTAGTTTAGACCTCAGTCATGTGATACAGACACCTGATTCCCTTGTGTCCTCTTGTGTTACACCAACTGTCCTCATGTCCTCCTTCATAGCATCCATGAACCCTCTCTGTGGTCTTCCTCTTTACCTCCTGCAGCTCCATCTTCATCATCAACATTGTCCAACATGATAACTGTCCCTCCTCTGCACGTGACCAAACCATCTCAACCAGGACTCTCTTACTTTATTCCCAAACAATTCAACCTGAGCTGTCCATGGAAAATGCTCATTTCTAATCCTGTCCATCCTGGACACTCTCAACGAAAATCTCTAAAAAACGTTACAACTCACATTCATCGTGGATCTGTTAACATAGCTACTAGCTACTACGAAACCAAACTTCTTGCAACTTGGGACGGAGCTCACATTGAGTGATTCATGAGTGAATTTACATTCATCCACTCAACCTTTGGGTTTGAATGAGAGACCAAAATAAACAACACAAAATAGAAATATCATATTAATCCATTGGATTAACCTGACATCTCTCAGAACATCACTGTGATGTTGTTTTCAGAACAACCACAAGTGCGTTCACCTGGTCTCAAAAGTCCAAGATACACCGACTAATGTTAAAAGATGACCCACTAATGTTAGAGTAAAAGACGCTTTATTGGTGCTAGAGTACATAGGAGATTTTGATAAACTGTCAAAACCAGGAGTTTGCACTGTAATCATTATATAACTGTGACAACAGCATTTGTGTTGTAAACACCAGCTCGGCCAGGCTGTGGTGATTCTACTTAAAAATAACTGTGCGCACACACACACACACACACACTGTGAATATACTGTCAGTTCCTGAAGTAACAGTGATGTTCCACTGTTATTTGGGCAGGAAATTAGGTCTGGAGTTGAGTCCAAGTGGTTTAGTTGTTTAAGGACACTGTCAATATGTGGTCAAAGAGCTGACAATGAGAGGATGGAGGCCCTGAGGCTGAAAAACACAAACCTGTCAGGGAAAGCCACTATAGGATGATTTGGTACATCATCAAAAAGGAGAAACAACACAAAAGTCTGGAAAACCACGAGAGACCTTAAGAGGGTGATTGCAGAATTCTTTCCATGGAAGATATTTAGAAATGTGATCGTAAAATAATAATAAAATTGTAGTGCGTAGTAGTAAAACACATGTCTGCTGCATTCAAACAATTGTCAAATGTCAAATATAGCAGTGTTTCCAATTTATAGAGTTAAAGAGTTTTATTTGCACACACACACACATACACACACAATCAGTGAATTTGACCTCTGTATTTAACCCATCTTTCTTACACACACACAGCAATTGGGGTTGGAAAACTTGCTCAGGGGCAAAGGCTGGGCCTTTGACCTGTCCAGGGTTATAAGCCCAATTAGTAAAGAGGAACGGCTGCAGACAAGTTGGGGGGTAGTTTTCGTTTCTGATTTCTTGAAAAAAAAAAGTAATCCTATTTGTATAAAACACTATAGCATAGCATAGGCTAATGCACCAGGTTCTTCATGGTTCTTTATATATTAGAAGTCCTACCACTGGCTTGTCAACAAATACACATATTAACTCAACATACATTTGATGGCAGACAGTACCGTTTACCAACTGTAGGGCGATCCCTAGAGCAAATCCAACATTGTGTTACTTTAATGAATGAAACATATCCTGATTACAAACAATATTTATGTCATTTACCAAGTTTTTTTCTCAGAAAATAACCCTAACTCAAATCTTACCATGTCCACATCACTTGTATAGCCACTTAAATGTATTTTATTTTATTTGTTATTAGAGATTTGATCCTTCTAACTCATTTAAATATTGCATATTTTTCTCTGGGAACACCCTTCATAGGACCCTTAAGGTGAGGTCCCTAGACCTGTTATTGATAACCATTGTTCAAACTAGGAGGATAAAATTCTCCCTAAACCAGTTTGAGGAGTGCCTACATTCAAATGGCCATATGTTCTTCAAATATTTTCAGATTTCCACATGTTAGATATTGTTGGAGAGCTTAGCTTAGAAAACAAACTTGCAGAATCTGTAAATAACTCAAAATGTCCCTCGGGAGACTTGTTCCTGGTTTTTCCATGGCTAAGAAAGTTTGATATGTTTCTTTCTCATATATATCTTTGCATTTACTGAGCAGTGGAAGATGCAGGTTTGCTGCACCATGGGTTATACAGTACTGTATGCATGTGCTATACCATAAACTGACTTTCAATAGTGGAAGGAAACTTGGCAGACTCAGGGTTTCTTCATTTGAATATTTCCATCACAGAGTGACAGACTTACTCACTTAAAGCTCAGAGATTTTCACTCTTGAGGTAAAAAATAGTGAAGAGCTGCTTTCAAACAAGACGCAGAAGCAGGAGGACGACTTAAGATGGTGGAATGCCTAATGCAAGAGTTATTGCTCAACCTGGGCTCCCAGAAAAAAATGTTTCTGAGCAGAAAAAAAGAGTTTGAATGCTACATTTGGGCAAATGGGTTTATACAGGTCATATTAACATTTCCAGAGTTCACATGTATTTAAGGCAAACGTCACACATGGATTCATCCCCAAGTTACTCACATTGTCTAAACCTATAAACACTAAATTGAACATTTCAGCCAAATGTGCCAAAAGTGCGAACATCATTGTGTTCACATGAGTGTTTTGTGATTATGAATATTGAGCATGTGTTCAGTGGTCAGCAACTGGTGGCTCGTGGGCTAAAACTGGCCCCCCAGCATTAATATCCGGCCCAGTGGAGGAATTCAAACATCCATTTTTGTGAAGATGAGCAAATTATTCCAATCAATTTTTTTCTGGGAAAAAAGAACTGAAAGCTTAACTGAGTCAAAGAGCAGTTTTAAGACACTAAAAGCAAATTCAAGTTCAAACACATCTCTTAGATTTGCCATTTTTGCGTAAGAAGAAAAAACTGCTTGTGCCTAATGAAGATATGATGTTTTGGCCTGGTATTCAATTGCTTAGAAAATAATTGACCCAAAGCCGACTCCTGACCTAGTCCATCAAAAAGTTCAAGAAAACTTTTTCATTTTTTTTTTATACTGTATCAATGTGTTTAATCGACAACTACATCTACTTTAAAAACCTTTAAAACTGTTTGGGTTGAACAGCAGGAGCGTTGATCATATCCACTTATCTAATCACTTCCTCCCTGTTTGGGCACATCACCAGCTCAGCACCTCGCCACCTCCATTTCCTTACTTTTCTCAGGCTGCCACCTCACTGTTCCCCCTCACAATGCAAATCAATACCACTCTCCCTGTCTTGTGCGGGAGCCTAAACTCCGGTGGGAGTGCTTCAGCACAACGAGTATGAAACACACCGTGCTGCATCAGCACCACATCTCACAATAGTTATAGTCAGAGGTGCAAGGAATACCAATATTCCCCCACTAAAATAGAAGTACCTCGAGTATAAATATATAATTTTGTGTTCAGTAGAAGTTAAGGTAAAGTAAAAGTTGTAGGTGTAACTACATTTTATGCTCGTTTTCAATCCAAAACTTTGTTTTCACTCACTTTCAAACCTCTTAATAGTAAATTGTGATCATACAACTTTCAGTGCACTTAGAGAGTCATCTTTTTCTACAGGAAGCCTTTTTGTGTCCGTCATTTACAATGATGCGTTGTGTCGTATCTTTGCACAGGAAAACACGCTGCACCACTTTAGGCAGTTACATCGCGAATCTGCACCTCGATGAAATAAAATGACGGACCAACCGGTCATCACCCTGGCACACACACACACACACACAACCACAAAGCCCCCAATGATGTCATTGGAATCTTGAAAAGAAAAGTCTTGTATTCCGGTGCCTCATGCAGCTCAGATTCACTTGCATCGGTGTATGAGGAAGGCAACAAAACGCCAGGTTTGATTCTGTGATTAAGATTCATCCTCTGGAAGCCATGAATGATTGTGCCAATTCAGCCAATAGAAATATAGATGTTCCACAATAACTGATGACTAAGAACACTTATCTTCCCTCTCAGGACCCTAAACAGCTGGCCACTCACAGTGATGTATGACAGCAGTTCGACAAAGAATAAAGACCGTCGTTCTCCAAGGAACTAAGGAAACGTCCAAGAAAGAACTGCACTCAAAGAAAAGGTGACAGTAAAAAGTGATCAATGGTGAATGCATGCAGTACTTAGTTTGCACCAAATACCTGTCTGCCAGAAGAGGAAACACAAGTTGTGAACCTCAAACTTAAGTTGTGCTGGCAACTGGCAACCTATCATGATCTCACCCTCTGCTTTGTGAACTGCCGGTTTGAAGCCTTGTGTTTTGTATTTTATCCAGCACCTATCACATCACATGGTGTTCATGCCTAAATAAAGACGGCGCTTTAAAGAGAGTTGGCAGGAGAGCTTGGTTGCTCTTCAAACTACGGCGGATCTTAGCGGAAGACACGTATCTAAAAAAAATGGACACTTATTTGGCCAAATAAGAAGTTCTTACTTATAAAATCCAAGTTCAAAGGCCTTTATTTTTTGGGGCATTAATGAACACAAAACTATGTTTTTTGGCTCAAACTCAAGTCTCTTAAAAACTAATGTGTTCTCTTTGGCCTTTGACTCAGTGTGGGTTTGTGTTGTCTATGTTTTTTGCCTCTCACCTGTTGTGTGTTTGTGTTTTAGGGTTTTAAATGTACTGTACAACACTTTGGTCAACAATGTTGTTTTTAAATATGCTAGACAAATCAATTGGTTGGTTTATTTCACTCTAAATGGGACCAAAGACTGTCACGCTCTATTGAAGAAGACCTGCAACAAAATGATCAAAAACCATAAACTCCACAAGAAACAGGCTCCTTTTCTTATTTACTTACAAACAAACCAGTGGAGTCGCCCCCTGGTGGCTATTTAAGAGACATTTCCATTTGGCTTAAATCTCAGGATTGGAAAACTGCGTCCATTTTCATCAACAGTTAACGGTTGTACACGTATAATTGATATACATAAAAGGACAATGAGGGTGTTTATATGGTCACCTCATTTTCCTTTTTTTTTTTTATTTCTGCTGTACTTTCCATCATAAATGGTCGAATCAAACCATAAACTGGAATGACATGAAATGTTAATTCTGCTGCGGGAAAAAAAAAGTTAAAAAGGAGTCATGGATTGATTAAGCTCAGACATCTCCGTGCCATGTCGTAGCAGACGAGACTGATGTGTGTCGTAATGTGTAGCATTAAGAAGTGAAAGCCTTAAATCATTTCTATGTGATTTAATAAAGGTAAGTGGACAGCTGTGGGTAATGGCACTGCACTGCAGTGGCGTGGTTCTTGCAGATTCATCAACACAGAGGAAGTCTCCTGCTGACTTTTGATGGCTGCAGGGATTTAATGAACTGAAAATGGAGTTATTTATTTTCTTTTTTAATATAAAGTAGACAACGGATTGTTTGAGAATCACTCACATCACTTTATGGACAATTTTCAGACTGATTATGGAAGTGACAAATGTGTATTTTGTTTTTAAAGATTTAAACGCTGCCACTGTTAGTGCAATGATTACTTAAAAGGATTTATTCACAGCCATTACTCTACGTGACTCCATTACTTTGACGTTGCTGCACATGTGGAATCATTCAATTGTTGTTAATAAAATCAAAATAATAAAAAAGTGGCAGACAAACTTTCCATCGAAATACAAAGTAACTTCCTCTGTGCTGCTTAATTTGAATCAGCCCTGAAACTTCCGTGTGCACTGTGTTACACATGTTAACAGCCTGACTGACACCAGACTGCATCTCAATGTCACTGAAGAGGAGCAGTTTTTAGTTTTCGAGGAGCAGAGGCTTTTGAAAGACAGCTGTTTGATGGTCGCCATGTTGGATGAATGTATAACCTGTTAGATGTTGCTTCTCATCGTATTAAGCCCACCCCTTTTTTTGGAGATTTCGGAGACGTGTCTGCAGAGCCAAAACAAATGGGTTCACCCCGGCTAACATACGACATGGACTGAAGGACATAAAGCTGCTTCTGCTAGTTGGCGCACTGACACACAAATGCAGCCCTCTGTGGCTCTGTTTGTGTTTCTGCACTTGCAGAACAGAGAACAGAGGCCGACAGAGGCTTGTTGCGTGAACGGGGTGAAGTCTGCCATCTGTGATTGTCTTGTTAAAAGTGTAGTGTGTAACTTTTAACTTTTGGAAATGAATCCAAAATGAGTTCACACAATGCTGATCAAGCCAATCGGCTCCACGTGACGTTCTCTGGGTCTCTCGGTGTTAAGATGCTGAGTTGCCCGACATCATTCCTAAATGATTTGTTTTAAGTCACGACTGACAGACACATCGAGCACATGTAAACGTCGTCGGCAGGATTAGAAGTTGAGGGTGGAAAGCACCAACGCGATGGACTTTCAGCGTATGATGTTTTTTAAATGCAAAGTTGTTAACTATATCAGGTAACTGAAAGCTTTGTACGTTGTCAGCAGGATTTGAACCTGCGCGGGGAAACCCCAATGGATTTCAAATCCATCGCCTTAACCACTCGGCCATGACAACTGTACTTCGCTTCATCTTTGGTCAGGTTTTCGGCAAACAATCGGATAAAACTCCAGCAGAGCTCCAATAGAAACTATCTTCAGGATACAGAGTACCTGAGAATTTTGACAGATAGTGTTTGCAGTAGGGGAAACTGCTACCATGTGTGTGACATCAGCTCTATAGTCTTTCTTCAAGTACTTCATGTTTTCAAGCACGTGAAAGTGTGTGTTTCGAGCAGGAACATGAACCACAGGAAGTTGAGGGTGGATGGCACCACTGTAATGGACTTTTAGCCGAGCAGGTCTGTGACATTTTTCTTGTACTTGTGACATGTAAAGCTTGTACGTTGCTTTTTTGCAACAGTAAAGCAAGACGGCTGCAAACTGTTCCTTGAGTGCCGGTGATAATGCCATAAAAAGCCAGACAAAAAAAAAGGGTTCAGAGTTTGATTTGACTGCTAAAAAACACACCGAACATTCAGCAGCTTGATGAGATAAATGCTTAATGCAACGGGGTGGAAACGTGGTGGTGGCGTGAGAACACCACAACATGCATCATGTAGAGCAGATGGCCCCAATCGATTACAGGCAGCCCACCACTTATTATCAGGTTCTAATGAAAACACAGCACCTGTGGCCGAGGCACTGCTGCCAATGAGGTGACAGAAAATAGACAGAATATAATATAAAAGTAATAAGTGAAAAGTAATATAATTTGGTTGTAATTATTTAATTTTTAATTTTTAGGGGGAAACATTGCTGGATCAGACATTTTCACATTTACAATGTTAGTTTTAAAAACAAAGTCATCATTTTCTAGGTGGTAAAGGCCATTCACCATCATTCAATGGAAATGTAATCAGGTTTCTGCCTGCAGTTTGCACATTATGCCCTTTACTCATTCAGCAATAATGAGCTGAGCTCATAAATCACACTCATGTGAAACCATTACAGTCCAAGATGTGTATCTGTATTTTCATCTGCAGCTTTTCTTCATGTAATATTCCATGTTGCGTCTTCGGCGATCACTTCTGAAGAAATCAATGCCGTGGTTTGTAGTTGCCCTCTTTGTATTTGGGTATTCAAGGGCGGTCCTCCCTCCCGCCCTCAAAGTGTGATGAAATTGTTCTCTGAGCAAAGTGCAAAAAAAAAAAAAATAGACAAGCTCTTTGACATAATCCTCAAAAATGAAGCTTTTATAATTAGACTTGGCAAAGACCCAGCCATCAAAGCAGAGGACGGGTGCCGACTAATTGAGCAGGCAGATTAGCGGCGGTCTGACACGGCCAGAGTCTGCTAAAGAAGGAGTGAGGTAACGCACGACTGAGGACAGCTGCCTGGCACAGGCCTTAAATGGGAAAATCTATCCTCAAATTGCAGTGTATATTATACACAGAGGCCAACTTATAACATCTATATTTCAGGGGTTTCTTTACAGTGAAGCCACTCGTCCTTGAAAGGAAACTTTTCTTTCTCCATATATATTCCTTTAATAATGAATGGGTCTTCTTTGGAATTTTACTAGTTTGGTGAAGATGTATCCAGAAATGCAAACGCTGCACTCTTACTGATGGTTCTTGGAATCAAGCAAAAAAAAAGGCTTTTTATTGGACATCATACAAATTGGGCTTTTAATTCTTCAGATCCGGTTCAGTGATGTAAGTGATCTACTTTAAGTCACAGTGGAGCCTTTGTTAAAAGGATGTCTGACCACTACTTAGACCCAGACTGAAACATTTATCCAGTGGGTGAATTTAGCAGAATCTCAAGCCTTAATAATGATAATACCCTTACATATCTTGCATGACTGCAAACCTCTGACAGAAAGACATATATATATATATATATATATATATATATATATATATATGGATTAACTTTGGAGAAAATGGAATATTTTGTAAAGTATGAACAATTACATAATTATGAGTGATGGACTGAATAATGAAGATGGACACTTTTAAGTTTGAATATTGTTTCTACATCGATGTGTGTGGAATTAGGTAAGAAAGAAAAAAATGTCAATATTTTTTTTTATACATTTAAGTAAATTACTGTATGTGGAACTAGTTGATGGATAAATAATAGATAAGAAGTAGAAAGAAATATTTGCTGCAGAACAGAATACAGTGATTATATAGTAACTAATGATGAAATTAGGCAGATTATTGCACCAAAGAGAGCACGGTGTGCAGTTCCCCACTGAACAAAAACACCTCCAGTCAGTTCTCCATTAAGATTTTTTGGTCATATTCATGCTCCATAGAAGATAACGATCACACTGTCTTTCTTCTAGGGCCACCCTCAGGATAAACTTCATGTTTTAGCTCCACTACCTGGCAATAAAGGAGAATGAATAATGTGCAGTTGGCTTCATCAAGCAGTTTTGGAATGTGTATGTGTCAGAAGTGAATATTAATCCCTGCAGGGGGTGCTAGTGAGGCTGTAACCCTTTAGAATTGACACTTTAAAGATCTTACCCCCCCTCACTTCAAAGTGGTCTTGCATCCCCCACTTTTTTATTGAAAATCATAACAAGCATAGATTTAGTACGAACATACACACACACACACACACACATCTAAGGAAGATGTAGAGTCTACAGCAGATTCTATAGGGGAACATTGATTCCTGTGCTTTCAATGTATAGGACGAGGTTTCCTTCCACAGTGAAGGATTTTGAAGCCGGGTAATTTGCATATCACAAGAATGTATTTGCTTTTTTTGAATGTTACACCTTGTTTTTCATCACATTGTTTCACAGTGAAACCTCTGTACATGAAAACAATCCAGTGATTCCACCCAGAACTGGCAAAATATTTTATTCAGCGAGTTCACACACCTGCGCAGGAACCATCCATTCCATAAAACAATTTAAAAAGGGCAATTTCTGAACTGGGTTCTGCATGAATAATACAGCATATGCTAATATGGCGCTTGGTAAAGCGGAAGAAGGAGGGGGTGTGATCGTGTTTAATCCACACTCCTCTCGTGCTGCTGGCTGTTTGTGCTTTGCCGGTGGGGCCTGCCTTTGAAACTCCTAATGAAGATATTCCACTGACAGGAGGACTCGGAGAGTGACATCTGTTGCGCAGCAAACACGAGCGCATTCACAGATGTGTCAAAGGAAAACATTACACAGCTTGTGTGTGTGTGGGTGAGTCTAGGTTAGAACCAGCCCATCATATATCTGCCATGTCTGCCACTCGCTGTCTCCTGCTCCCACTCATTAATCTAATGGATAGCAAACAGCTACAATCAATGGAGGAGTCGTTAGGGATGAGCAGAACAGGCACACACTGATGCTTTAACACTGAGAACCTGATAGACAGCATCACAGGCATCGATATCATGGTTAATAATGATGATAAGCACTTAATGAAGCTGTCCCGAGCAGGTTCGGGGCTTAATGCAGTGCAACAGGGAGTCTTTTTCACGCAGAATTAGCAGAATCGGTTCGTGACGACAAGAGCATTCTTTGATCTCTGGTCCTGGATAAATAATTTGTCATGTAGGCCCGTACTGTACGCGCTTGGTAAGTCCTAAAAATCACATCGGTCACGCTCTGGGCATTTTCCATTTTCACCATCCATTATAAACAGTTTCTTTGAATTGCTTTTTGAGTCCTGATTTACAAGCAGACAGTGTGAAAATAAATACGGTGACAAATATCTTTTTTTGTTTTTGTTGCCGTTTCTTTTGTTATTATTATATATTTTTATTATCATTATTTTGCCCAAATGTTGCAATAGTGGTTACAGCTGAATGAACCGAGGTAGATCAACCCACTTAGGTGCCACGTCGCATTCTGAATCATTTATAGATGAGCTGCGTGTCACATCACTGTGAACACACTGATTCAGTTTGCCATGAGCTGCAGGCAAGACGCCTCTGAGCAGCACATGTGACTGCAAAGCATCTCTAAAACATGCCTATACATACATATATGGTATATACAGTGCCGTATACATGCACACACACACATAGAGTATATACTGACACATACATGCATGCATGCATACATATACACATGTAAAGGTAGCGTGGATCCACGATAAACTGTAGATATACACACATATTTTATACCCTTTGGAAATCAAACAGTGTGTAGACTTAAATTCACTCATTCATACAGTACACACATGTGCATGCATGAACTTATACAAAGTTCTATTGATTAACAAGACCATCAGTACATTTCCACTAAACTCTAATTAAATTCATCATCTTCGCTGCCTTCCTGAAGCCCGTGAGGAAGACAAACAGCGTTTCATCATCAACACAACGCCTTGCAATGATTTCAGGGGCTGTTGTGTGTAGTGACACCAGGGAGGGGTCTGTGCTTTTCATACACAATATCATGAGGTCATTATAAGGTTAATGGAGAAGAACATGCATTATGATTATTATTATTCTTGTTATCATTATTATTTTAAATGCATCCATTAGCTGGATTATTATCCAAAAGCTGGTTGTCGGTGTGTCAGTGGGACAGGAAGTGGACAAACAGACAGACAGACAGACAGACAGACAGACAGAGAGACTGCTGTGCAGTCTGTGCTACCACGGACGTTTAATAATATCCCAGAGGCACAGATGAAACACTTTCTCCACAGTGCTTGTTTACTGTAGAGAGTGTTTGAAGTTCAAGATGTCTTCATTTCTGTACCAGAGGAATGTTCCAAAGAGTGTGTGTGTGTGTGTGTGTGGGGGGGGGGGGGGGTGGGTAACTCAGATAGGGAGAGAGGAAAGAAAAAAATAAAGGAGGTAGCGCGTGTGTGCGTCTGTGTGGACACGCTGCTTTTTACTACATATAATTTAAGACGGGATATTGACTCATCTGCCACCTTCACATTATCGTTGTTTGACATCTTAAAAATCCACTGAGCTGGGATCTTAAATACCCCTTCAAATTAAGAAATGCCTGCTGTTGGCACCAGCAGGACCATTATTTATTCATATCACTCAGCCTGCTCGACAAACTGCGCTACAAAAGTCTCTCGGTTTGGAATTGGAGCTCGACGTTCCCAGCCCCCTTTTCTCTACCAGTCTCTGTAGATGTTTTGGATGTTGGAATATTAATCTGTCCTTGAACTAAAAGATAACATTACAAGCCTAGACACAAGCCGACTGATCCCAAAAATGAAAAGCCACACCAAATGATAAAGTTCCAACAATATAGATCACACAGGGTTATTATTTGCCCTCTGACCAGCACAATGTCTTATGTCAGAAATCTATTTTATAACAGATGTATTAGAAAACAACATGCAGCAGTTGCAGTGAGCAATGGGTGAAAGAGGAGGATATCAAGCAAGACAGGATTATATCAATCATGTTCAACATTTGTAGTGGGAGGAGCCAAAGATTATCAACTGAAGAAAGGACAGGATTGAGGGTGAGGGTGGTAGACTGGGCTGAGAAGGAATTTCATCAGATCTGAGTCTGGTCTTGTTCGTCTGAAATAGTTGTCTGGTGTCTGATGCTACGATGGCTGCTTTCCAAGAAGGACTTTGCTCATGAAGCCAGTCACACTACTACCTCAGTATGTATGTATCACTATGGAATCTGATAGAACTCAGTTTATTTGAAATGATGTTGAATGATGTTATCGTCTGATCAGTATACAGCATGGAGCCTTATATTATAGCATCATGATCAATATGTACATGTCAGAGTAGATCAAAACTCATCATGCTACAATTTCTTTACAGTGTCATTTCAAATTCAACTTGCATGACCAGTCTACACAAGTGCACTTGATATAACATCATTTAAATCCTACTTAACTCCAATTTAATTTAATTGAAGTTGCCGTGAGTGACAGCCAAACTGTGTGTGCAAACACCAACACACATTTGTTCTTGATGAGTTTCACGTTCACAGCTGCGGCAGCTCCAACTCTATTAACACTTCTGGAAAATGAAAAACTCTGACATGGAAAACTTGGTGGCAATGTTAAAAAAAAAGTTAAATGACAAACCGTGACGCTCATGTTAATTCGCTATGGTGATAATTCTAATCATAACGTCTTATCATCTTTATGATTATTCCTTTCTATGTGGATGACATGCTCACCTTCATAATAAGACCGATCATTCCATGAAGATTAAGCCCGACTATCCCAGTATTATTTAAATTTTTGACATATTCTGTTTGTATTGTATCTATTACACGATCACTGTCACAGGAAGACACAATAATACATTGTCATTTCCATGCAGCCCAAATACAGTGGCATCATTTCAAGCTAATGTCTCCAATTGTTTTGGTATACGATGGATCCAAAGTGTGTCAGTGCACATATGTCTACAGTTCATCGTTGACAGTACGCTAAACCTGCCCTCATGTCTCCATGAAGGAAAAGCTCAACTCTCAGTCCAAGCATTATTGAGTAACTGCTGACTGACGTTAAAGGACAAACACGTGGGTGACTCATCAGTCCTGAATCTGTCAAAACACATCCATCAGTCTGAGGCACGTGTGCTCTCCTCTGCCCAAAGCTTCAGTCCGGCAGCATCACTGCTGTTCACCTACATCCCCACAGTCATCGGCTTCAGCTGCACTTCCTGCACAGCACAGCCATTATGTGTCTGTTATTGGCTCAGCACATGAAGTAAAGCTCCACTCATGAGATGTAATAAACTTCTGACCCCCCACCCCCCACCACCACACACACACACACACACACACACACACACACACCTTTGTGAAGCCAGCTTGACATCCCATTGCAAACAGCATGGGATTCTGTTTTTATCTCATTGGTGTTGCTGGACTACAGGTCGACCGGCCCACTGGGAAAACTCCCACTACTCCAGATGGCCGGTTTGCCACCAGGCCTGACTAATTACAGTATCTATTCAGTGTAGATGGTTAAAAATGAGCATCGATCTGGCAAAGTAGTTTGCTGGGTAAAAATTAGATCATTAGGAATGTGGCACTGGAAGGACAAATGAGCAAATCATTATTTTACTTTAACTTTTTTGGTATTTGCGTCCTGGTGCTCATAGAAAAAATACTTTTCCTGCTTTTCATTACAATGTTATTGCAACAAAGATAATTAAGATGTTATATTGCCAAGTTTTGTGTCGTCTTTCTTCAAGTTAAGGAGGTAGAGAGTAGGAACATGTATTCTGTTCAGGCATAACAGTATAAATGCGACATTAATTGCACAATTGCCCATTTTAGTTCCAGTCAAGTGACACATTCTGGCTTGGAAATCTAAGATCTGACCCAGTCAAACAAGAAGAAATGTCCAAAACATCTGTTCAGACAATCAAGCCCTAAATCCAAATAAAAAGAGTAGACGCCAAAATCATCACGTCTGAATGTAGGTGAACAAGATCGGATTCATTTAGTCCCGTCTTTAAAAACTGCATTATTCAATTTAATTTCATAAGGAACATATTTTTATCAGCATTATATTTATCAGGCATTTCACATTAGATATTATCAATTTCTTAAAGGAGATGGATATCTCAGTAGTTATGTGAGTGAAACATCCTCTCAGCAGCCAACTGCAGTTTGACAGCAGGTCAAAACCAAATGTTATGCCCATCACAGTAGTTTTATTATTATTTTATTAAACTAGTGCAGTATCTCCACCTGCTATCTTGCTTTCTTATCCAAACAATGTCAACAATGGCCATTGAAGGCTGTCGAGCGACCTGTTGGACAGTTACGTGACAAACAAACAGATGGACAGACATTCCATGCATTTATAGGTTGATGTGTTTGTACTAACGTTGACTAAAATGTATTTGTTTTTCATCACAGACTCATGAGAACAAGAATAATGTAAATCTGTTTCTGTCTCGAACAAACATGTCACTGGTGTTATTTGAGCTACATAATACCGTTCATTTTAAAAAGCAGTACTTGTGGTATATGAATAAAGTAAAGCAGTGGTGTGTAGTTAGCACTGTACAGCAATATACGTAAGTAAATAAATTAAAAAAAAGTCAAAATGAATAAGGTGATAACAAAAACTATAGTTGATAAAATGTTCAATGGCGACAAAAATAAAAGAAGACAGATGACTTTCTCTCCCTTTATTATTATTATTATTGTTATTATTGTTACGTATATGTATATATAAACATACATTATATAATTATTTGAGTGTGTGTATATATATATATTTATAATTTTGTCTGTTCATTATATTCATGTATTTATGTTTATTATTATTATTATTATTATTATTTTAACTATTTTATTACTTCTGTATTAGTGTTATTGTTATCATCATTATTATTATTATTATTATTATTATTATTGTTATTATTATTACACGCACACATGAACCTGTGCACCCACAGTTGCAAAGTTTAGTTCCGTCATGTTGTGCGTCTCTTTATTTTATGTCTCCTTATACATGCATGTTACCTTCTTTAAAGAAGGAATTAAAAAAACAGAAAAAAGACAAACGCCTCTTTGCATCAGCAGCTGTGTGGACTGGTTATCAGGTCTGCTCCAGCAGTGGCCCTGTTCCCGCTCAAATAAGCACTAATTAAGATGGCCATCAAAGCGAAGAAGCCCAGTGCACTTGCTATCTCTGGAGGTATTGAATGTGATCAGCATTGTGCTGCAGGAAAGGGGTGTTAGCCATATGCTAAAGAGTAAAGCAGGTCTTCCGAGAGAAGAATGGAAGGAGATGGAGGCCATTGTCAAGAACGTGCCGCTCAGAGCATGAGACGTCCTGACAGGACTGACGAGGGGGCCACTGATTAAAGACAACAAGAAAGGCTGGATACAGGAGGGGATGAGAGAGGCAGTCAAACTGTCAGCATGGTCATAAAATAACTACTGCAGAGGCAAAGGACAGCGTTCACTCACTGACAGCTCTCTCTCTCTCTCTCTCTCTCTCTCTCCCCCTCTCTCCCCCCTCGAGGTGAGCTGAAGGAGAGGCCTCCATGTGACGCTTTGTAGCCGCCACTGACACGTTGACTGTTCTCAGTTTGCATCCATTTCGGCTCAAAACAGCTCTTCCTTTGCCACTTGACAACCCGGGAACAAAGCAAGTGCCTCCTTTCCCATTCAGAGCATCACTCCAGTGTCTGTTTGCAGTCGCAAAGGTCAGCGATGGAGCGATGACGCCGCCCTGCATGCTGCTCGCTGGAGAGGCTTTGATGTACGAGGACGGGACATAAAAACGTTAGATGATGAAATCAAAGTTGATGGAATGACCGTTTAAGTGATAAATTCGCTCTTAAATTTTAACTTTGTGCCATGTAATCGCTGTCGCTGCGATAAATAATCCCCTCAGCTTCCTTGAAAAGCCTGGATTTGCCATTTCATTCGAATTTTCGAACATGTGAAGAAGCACAAAAAAAGGGAAATGATATTCTCGAGGTTTTGATCAGATCACATGTCCTTTATCAGTTACCACGTGATCTGCAGTAAGTGACAAACCTTGACCATGTTATAACACATTTACATTAAATGTATAATAAAATGTAATTAAAATACACACTGCTTAGTACTCTGTAGGTAATAAAAACTCAAGGTTCACTAAACACTAAATCAACCCCAGAAAGCCAGTAAATGGTCTGCATTTATAAAGAATATAGAGTTGAGGAGATTATTTTTGCCTTATGCAGTTTAATCTCAGGTTAACAATGACCACCGATGTTCACACCAACTATATTTAATCGTTTTTGCTGACACAGGAATAATTAATTGATGTTAGTATTCAAATATGGTGTTCATTCAAAACTCTGAATGTTAACAAGCGTCAGTAAATGTATTTAAAGCAGCCTTTCTCTTTGTGGCACTGTTGTTTCTGAACTTGTATACACATAATATCACATCTGAAGATTATTAAAGCTCTCACAGTAAACTACTAACATACACTTGCATGTGATGCACGTGCATGTGTTGCTTGTTATCTGTGTCTATTTAAGACGACTGTATGTCCGGCATTAAATATGCATGGTCGGAATTTTGAAATATTAACGGCCACATGGGCTGTCAAAACTATTCTCTCGCGTAAACTCTGGTCATGACATAACAGAATAATTATCAACAATTAAATTTGCCTACGACAAATGTCATTATGGATTATTTTCAACAACGTTGACTAATTGTCGCACTTTTGCTGCCTTAATGTCATTTTTAACAGTCCATGTATATTTGTCTTGACCTGTACTGAGAATGTTCATCATTATTGAATTGACTGACTGAATTATTTAATGCCACATCCACACTGTGAGGCAATCCGAACAGTCTGTTTTTCTTGTTCCCAAAGAAAGTTTGGATAATTAATCTAATTTTAAACCTCCATCTGGAATAACTGGCCCTTTTCAATGACGTCCATTACCTCTTTTCCCCTGTTCAAAGCATCTTTACATAATCATTTTCATATAACCTCCTCCTGTTACTAATTATATTGTGTTTTTTAGTGCTGTCTGCAATGATATCTAATCTGTGATAACATAGTATGTACACACATACACATTATCATATGTACACTATTGTAGTACGTCCTCTTAATACATTTGAATTCTGTATGTACAAACCGTAATTGAGGAGCCGTAAAAGCAGTGTTAGTCAACATGTCAGCAAACGTGTTCCAGATAATGATGAACCTCTCAGAAGCTCAGCTCCTGTGAACCCGCTTAGCCGTTTCAGGAAGTTAGTGGAAATGAAAGTGCATTTGTGGGCAGCTGTGGATCAGAAGGTGGGCTGGGTCGTTCCCTAATCACAGGGTTAGGGCTGAGTGTCACAGCTGGGGTAATTTATCAGGATGTAAAGCAGACTCTCACCAAATGACACCAATGAATAATAGCTCTGTTTTTTGTCTCAGGGTAACTTTTTTTTTTGCCATGTTTAGTATTGTTTAGGGTTTGAAACCCTTTTGAATTAGAAGGAAAGTAGTGTATTGTTGCCACTTTGGTACTAAGTCATTCAAGCAATGTTATTATTTAAAAGAATGATTAAATCGTAAGGTAAAACACTTAAAAATAAAAACAATAAAGACATAGAACCATGGGAGATGAGCGATAATGGGATCCAAAATTGTCAAGAGAGACAAACTGGCACAATTTATTTGTAGAAGAGGTGAATATGGTCTGTATCAAAATCAACAGTGAGGTCTAAAAGAAGGAGCGTACTGAAGTAACCGGAGACAGCCGCCGTGAGCAGGTCATTTTCAACCCAAATGTGTTGTAATGACTTTACTCGGTGCTGCTGTTGCTATGATGTCTTACAGGTCTTCGACATATTCTGTGTGTCGGCTGTTTTTCAGAAAGTAAACTTTGTGACTACAGAGAGCATAAATGAGCTGATGTAAGAACTCCAAACATTAGAAGTGTCACGGCGTTCCGCTCTTTTCTGTCAAGAAGTTTCCTTAAAAGCTGGCAGTTGAACTGACTGCACGTCAGTCACTTGTCAGGCAGACACATGGCAGACGTGAATCTATAGGTGAATGGCGAGGTAGAGAGAGCGAGAACTGCTCCATACTCAATCAAACTGCAGATTTTATACTTTCTATATTCTGTCCGAGATTTGAATTTGTACATTGTTTTGATTATTAGTATAACGGTTTTGTTTATTTTACTTTGGTGCCTCTTTTGAATGATTTTAAAGCCCTAATAAAATACAATTTAAAATTCAGTATGCTAATGATTATGCTAAGATGTCTGGGACTTTTACAGTTGCACCAGATATGATGCTAGATTTTGGATTGCTGCTAATATTGAAGGTGATGAAGAAATGAACACGCTCACCCAAGTCTTTCCTCCCTACTAACGCAGATTGGAGCCTAAGCCGATTTAATAGTAATTTGCCAATTAAACACATTCCCACGAGTCAAATGCTGTGTTCAGTTTACATCGGATCAGGTGACGTCAGCCTTGTTCACCACAATGGATGCAAACGTGTTAGCAATACCAGTCAATAACAACACTCTACATGATACTGTGTGCACACAAACAGCATAGAAACATGTCTTTGTTTGAAGGCAGCAACCTCACCCTCAACCCCGACATGGAACTCCATGTCGAGGTTGGTGAGGTTGCTCCAAATAGGAAATCCAACTTGGAAATATCTGTTTAAACATAAGATTTAACATGTTTTTCGACAAGTAGGAATAGGAAATAACAAACCTAAGTCAAACATAGTGTTCAGCAAAAATGCTCATGCATTTGGTTGTCTATCCGCTGCTAAACAGAAAGTATAGAGTGGGATACACACAGAGCAGTAGTGTGTGTTTCCCCCGCTCAACAAACAACAGCAGAGCTGAACTCCTTCCCTCGCTGGTGTCGAGGGGGAAAGGAGAGGCTTCGGTGCAGCGTAACAGAATGTTTGGTATGGAACAGATGCCTCAGTGAGATGATGACCTCAGTGTGATTCTGTACTACTGAACTTATGCTGTGCCTCTTGGGAGCGCTGTGTGCAGGTGTACGTCACCGGGATGAGACAGGTGAACAAGGTGTAGACGAGCTCTGGTGATTTAATTACTGCTTAGCAAGAAAGAAATCTCTTTTTACAATTTAGAATACAGACACAATTACAATTTCTTGTAAACACTTTTTTGTGGATACTCCTGATTAGAGCTGCAACTAACGATTATTTTCATAATCCATTCATCTGTCCATTATTTTCTCGATTAATCATTTGGTCCATAAAATATCTTATAACCTTTAAATGTGGATCGGTGTTCGTCAAACCTGGAAATGATGATCTTCTCAAATGTCTTGTTTGGTCCACAAAACCAAATGATTCACTTTTAATGATTTCTTTGTTATCCAGAGCAAAGAAATGAAGAAAATACTCACAATTTAAGAAGCTTAAACAATCGGGAATCTTGTTTTAATCATGAAAAAAGCTTCAAACTGATTAATCGATGATCAAAATCATTTAGTAATCGATTAATAATCAATTCATCGATTAATTGTTTCACCTCTACTCCTCATCTCCCTACTGGATTGTGTTTCAGAAGCAGATTTTGTCAACTTGATCTGCAACTTAGCCATAATTTGATCATTTAGATCTTCTGCTTTATGTCTGTAACTACAGTTGAATTATCCAAGAGCTCCTCAGGAACATCAAAGATGCCATGACAACAGTCAACAGACATACAGGTTAGATTAACCGTATAATCTCAGGCTGCTTTCAGACATGCTGGACAAAGAGAGAGAAATCTTTGTTTGTCTCTTTCTAGTCGTGTTGCCCAGTGTCAGCTGGGATATGCTCCAGCTCCGCCCCTGTCTCCGCCCCTGTCTCCAAACTTCAGAGGACAAACAATGTGACTAAACAGTGGATTCAATGATATTCATTCTGTAAACTTCAGACCTAAAGTATAGAAGAAAAGATGGAGAGACGGTAACCTATTTCCTTTTTCCTTTTGCACATGCCTGCGCAGCATGACTCGACCTGAGGCTCCCTATTGGTCCAGACATGTGATATCCTTCAGTAATGAGAGGCTGTCATATTGTTAGAATGCAGAATGATCTTAAAAGCATTCCATTACATTCATCATTCAGCTCACACCCGCCTCCCTCCATCTAACATGCAGCGTGACATCAACAAAAGATGCTTCTTCCATTACATTTAAGTCAACATTTGGTAAGAAAAGGTGAAATATATCTTTATTTTTTTGACCAAGTTGAGGCAGGAGTTTTGAAAGTGTTTCTATCACCGGATCCACTTTCTTCTAACAGGTTAGTGTCATTCAGTCTTAAGGGATTTATTGGCCCCTTCTCACCTTTTGTTCTGAAACACATAGCTCCAATACATATAGAGGCAGTTCAGAAAGAGAATAGCTGCTTTTGAGCCACAGCCAGTGTTAGATGAGATGATTGATGGATGCAGGTCTATGCTGGGAATACCAATGGCAGGTTTTGATTCCTGCTCCCCTTGGGAGATGTGTGGACTTTAGCTTTCATGACAGAGGACATACCGAGGGAGCTCCACGAGAGGGACAAAGAGGGATGAAGGCTTTCTCTGGGTGAGACGGACACAGAGGAGGGAGCTAATACCAGACCTGAGAAGGTTTGCATGTACAATACATCCTTCTACAAATCATATTCTGAACAGGACTGTTCCTATTCTAGCTGCATGTCAAACCAAAACATCTGTTTGCTATAAATAGCATACATCTAAATTCAATCACATAAACATATCCGTTTTGAAGTTGCAGCAACCTTGGCTTACAACTCCTGTGGGACTTCCGACTGCTCTTATACTTAATTAATTGATTCATTAATTGAAAAAAAGAGAGAAGGTCTACGGCTCGCATGATAAATTCGGTGGAAATCAGCACGTCGGAGCTCCCCGAGGACTTATAATGTGAAACATCTGCGGGGGAAGTGTTGACTTTAATTGGCAGAAGCTGAACAGTGATCAAAACAACCGAGGATGAGACTGGAGTTACATTCTCAAAGTGCAGTGTCCCATCTGCGGGATGCGTTGCTACTATGGGTGAGTGTTTGATCTGCATCAGACTTTGCTTTCACACGTCTTTGACAAATGGAAGTCATGTTTAGGCAATGACTCCAAAATGTCCTCCACACAAATTGAACTGTTACAGACTTTGGGAAAGGGAGAGGGGTCGGGAAGAGGAGTCCTCTGGTTCTCACTGAACATTAACTTAATCAAAGTTGTTGGTGCATTTATTTGTGCAAAAGGGCATGGGTGTGTGGTACCAAATGAATCAGTGCACTGAAGTTGAGATAGGCAACATATTTTGGGTAAATCTGGCAGGTGAGAGCAGCCAATCTCCTAAGAGGCTGTATACATATTGGCTATTTCAGCTTTAGCAACAACTACTGCTCATTTGCACAATGCACATTTTCTCTTCGTGACATACGGTATGCCATTGCACTCCTTTATGCCATTCCTTTACTATTGCACTTTTTTTTTCCCCACTGTTGCACATTTTATATTTTATGTTTACATTCCATTTTATGTTTATAATATTTGTTTGTATTGCTGCTATGTTAAAACAATTTCCCATTGGGGATGAATAAAGTATTTATATTCTATTCTATTATATTCTATACCTAAAGTAAAGCAATGTGAAAGAGGGAAGAACTGTCAATAACAGTCTTGAAGAGAGCAGAACAATTCAAAAATAAAAGTTTCAGACATGGACATATTTGTTTGGGTTATGTCGGATGTTAAAGGCGACATAGAATGCTTGTATCACACATATATGTTAGTTATGGAGGTCTACTTACATATATTAACTTGTTTTCATGATTAAAAACCTCCTAATCGCTGCAAACGAGCCGATCAAAATATCTCCTCGCTGACGCTCTCGTCAGCCGCGCTGTTTCAGACCAAACAGTTGCTGTGATTGGCCAGCCAACGAGAGCTTTCCTACTGTCCTGTGATTGGCCAGGTACCTGGAAGTGACGTAATAGATAGTCCAGCTCTCAGATACACAGCTCCCCCTCTGGCACGGTGGATGCTCTGCATCTCAGCAGCTACAACGAGACTAGTTCTTCTTCTTCTTCTGCGGTTGAATGTACGCAACCGGATGTGCCCGGACTAGTGCCCGCACCGGGAGGCGCTACGGTGGTGAGGATTTCTGATGACGACATCAAATTAAGGAAGTGTCGATCCGCTTCGCAGAGCCCAGGAAAACAATACAACACTATTTTCTCAGCAGTGGCTGAACTGTTTGTTCTGAAACTTTAGGGTTTCATAAACGAGGTAATGACGCAGATACACACACAAACGCAGCGTTAATTGGAGCTTCCGGTCTATGTCACCTTCAAGTATGAGCCTCTGTCTGTATTCATCTGGTGGGAGGGGCATAAAACAGGGAGCCTACATGCCAAAACATTCTTATTTAACAATGTGAATAAAACCGATAATTAATTTTTTTTTTTATTAGCGACAATAGCTTCAAAACAGAAACTAAGGAGCTGGAAGTGAGACATTCCTCTGTTGACGCACTAATGGGAACAGAGCTGTGGAAATGTACCTTCTACTGAATTTCTCAAGACAGAAGGTAAAAGTAGAGGAAGTTTTGACCTTGTCCCGTGTTCTTCAGCTCGAACAGAGGGGAATTAGAAATAAAGACCTGTCTCTAATATAAGGCTGCTCCACATAAAGACGGGCTTCTCTGTGTCGCTGAGCTAAAATAAAGATTGCTTAAATGCCTTCTAAGTCTTTTGTCCTTGCCAGCTATGGATCCACTTGCCAGCAGCATCGCACACAGCTGAAGAAATATTGAAGAGCAGACAGACATTGTCACAGCGGTTCAATGCCTTGATAATTGACTCGTGCAAGGTGACAGCAGTGTGCAAACATGTGAGCTTTGTCGCTGTTAAGTCACTGCTGGTGTCAGACTACAAGGCGGAACCCCATTTTATTTCCATCACAGCCTCCTCCAGCCCACCTCCCCCCCTTTTTTTAAATCATCCCTCAATTCACGTGTAGCCCGTCAACTGGAGAAGATAAAATTGATAGTGTGGTTCCCACTCTGCCCAGCACGGCCAGTGCAGAGACTTGTGGGGCCAGTCAATACTGTGTAAAGGCTCCATTTAGCACTGACATGCCTGTGAGGCAGAGCCTCGAGAGTGAGAGGAGGAGGAGAAACAGGGGGGGGGGGGGCTTCCTGAGATGCTTGTCTCTGACAGAGATGGATGGTCTACAGCTCCACAGCCAGCAAGGACAAAGGGACAGCCAGCCTTGTTGGCCTCCTCCGTCCGTCCGCCCGCCCAGAACCGAGCTCTTTCTCTCTCTTTCCCTCTCTCACGGGATCCTGAGTGGAGGTGAAAATTAAATTGCTGCAGTGTGGGGAACAGTCGGAGTAGGAGGAGAAGAAGGAAGAAGAGATAGAGGAGGAAGAGGAGGGGCATGAGGAGGCCGAACATTTTGCTGATGAAGTCGTGTCTGCTTTCCTGACACCTTGCGTTTTGCCACTGCACTCGGAGGCAGCTGAATAATTCATCACAGGGGTGGGAATCCAGCAGAGCGAGTATAGAGCTGTCCATTACACGTTTCACCCAATGGCTGATGGGAGAGGAAGTGCTGAGCTACACTACCGAAACCAAGCTGCACAGCAGGGAGGTGCAAGGACCTGTATTGCCTATTGCACAACTTGCCCCGTGTTCATGTAACGTATTCTTTAAAACAAGCTCTCACTCTTTCTTTGGAGGAAAACAGCACTTGGACATCTCTCAATGTGAGTAAAAGTGCACAGTATCGTCAAGCAATTAATTACTCAGAATTCCTCACACACTTTATGCATTGATGTATGGAAATCCACTTTTCTGCAACACTACATCATGGCACAGTGTGTCAGAATAAGTAGGCTGACTGTGGCCAATAATCACAATCACCTCCCACTGAAATTACACAGACCCAGACGAAGAAGAAGAGAGAAACACATGCAAACAAGAATCTTTTCAAAAGGACACAAACAACAGTTTGGCACATTTGTATCACGGCATCCAATCAGTGTTAAATGGAATAATGTCTTCAGAGGCTTTGCAGAGAAATCACAGAGAATCACAGAGAATCACTCCTCGTCTTCTCTAATGTGTGAGCAACTGCAGTCTTTATGGCAGCACATAAAAAGAAGAGTTCCTCAGAACTGCGCTGCTTGCTGTTGTGGTTAACAGTCTTCTATGGTTAATTAAACCAGACCACTTTCAGAGTCTACTGTAGTACAGATACTGTACTATGTGAGGGATTCAGCACTATTATGAAGAGTGGTTTTAATTTATTTTCATTCATTGTTATTTAAATCCCAATTGTTGTTGTTTTTCACTTGTGACAGAGCGACACAGTCAATTTCTGAAATAACAGCAGGAACTGTTTTCAACAAGATGTGTTTGAAGCAATATTGCTGAAATGGAATGTTTAATATAATTGTTGTCAAAGGATTTTTGATATAGGACAAGAGCAGGAAATACACGACTGTTACTGTGAAGTTTTTTAGGTCATTTAATACTAAATTAGGGAAAAATGTCACTTTCTTTCAAAAACTCAATGGGTTTCTTAAGTTTTTGTCCCTCTGAGAATAAACCTCTCTGTGTCCGTCCATAAATATGAAGCTAATAGGTGCGTTTAACTTCCCTTAGTCACTCGATTACTAATCATATCTATTTTAATGACAGGTAGAATAAAAACACTTCAGATTACAGAGTAGTAACCGAGACACAGAGTGTCATACAATGTACGAGGTACATTGTATGACAACTATAATATTTCAGGCACATCACTCTGCAGCTCATCTCTCTCTGAGAAGTGTCTGCTTTTCATAAACCCTGCTCCACTGTCATTGTGTGAGGTAAATGTAATGTCACCCTGAGAAACAACCTTATAAAAACACAACGGTAATCATCCAGAGACACACAGAAACAAGCCGGTGACCCCTCTGAATCCTGACTCTGCTGGAAACAACATCCTCTGTGGACGCCTTAATTAGCCGCTCGCTTTTAGAATACAGTAAGATGGGTCTTTCTGTAGCGTTTTAGTCCCAATTTAGTAAAAGGCTGTAAGTTTCAAATTTGTTTAGCATGTTCACCTTTGAGGAAGTGTAATTTTAGCAAGCCAAGATATCTCTAAATGTCGAAATTAACTTGAAAAAGAGCTAATGTTTTCTAAAGTGCAGCACATAATAAAACAGACTATGTGAGGCATGTAATGGCCCGGAAAAAGAAAGCGAACATTTGAAGTGGAAAGCGATGGAGAGATGGACTTTAATGTCACACTCCCATAATTTGGGAACAAGCACACCCATAAAATTATGAATAATGGGAGATGTGATTTTCCTCACTATTAGACGCTGCACATTGCACGGCCTGTTAAAGCCAATGGTTTGTGGAGGAGTAAATGTACTGTACTCCACCATGTGTCATCCATCTTCCTCCAGGCTCTGCAAGTTTGTGTGCCAGCTGTCCACAAATCTCCCCGTATCACACTCCATCATTTGTCACTTGTCTCCAGCAAAATGAAGCTGAGCGGCGTCGCACCGAGATCACGCTTTTCTGGGTGTCACCGCTCGCAACAGGTCACACACCGGATATTTCCCCTGGTGGCCAGTTTCAGATTCAGGCACTGAGGGAGATTTCACTGAGGGCAGACACGGTGACCTCACGGAGAGGGTCAGGTGATTTGAAAGCCAGCAGGGATGAGCAACCCACACACACACACACACACACACACTTCTCTGCTGTGGATACAACATAGTGCACAGCTAGTGTGGGTCGCACGGGTGATCAAAGACACCGCGGGGCGGGCCTGGAGCCACCGGTGTCTCCTGACTGCAGGCGGGGTGATGGAAAGCAGAGCCAACAGGTGGGCAACAGACAGAGGAGGATAAAAAAGAGCAAGATGGAGGCACGCAAAGGGGCTCCAGGGGAAACGTGGAGGGGAGGGAACGCGAGAGGCGGCAGGAAATCATCAACATCAAAATGCTCCAAATCCATTTGTTTTAAACAAAGAGAGCAGTCAAGATGACAAGCGTGAATTTTTAAAAAAATGGTATAATAAACAGCTGCACATGCAGAAGACATATGGTGAGACTGAGCCTGTCCAAACCGGCCCGGTACAAAGATGACTCGTCCTCACAGGCCGAGGCTGTAGCCAGGTATTTTAGATGGACGTGAGATAAAGACTTTAAATCACCGTGCGCTTAAAAGAGTGATTAAAGTCAATGACAAATAATGAGGCTGTGAATCAAAGCTGAAATTATTTCATTTGTTTGATGACATGGAAGTGATTACAGCGTGACTTCCATATAAATGCAGCGGCTGAAACACAAATAGATAAATTATTCAATCCTCACTAATGTCACAGCTGCAGGCTTAAATGGAGGCGGAGAGAGCTATAAATGACTTCCTGTGTGATTTTTTTGTTTTCCTTCATTTAAGAACTTGTGAAACTTTTTAATTTGACAGTGTTGTGATCTCAACACAGAGTGTGTGTGTGTGTGTGTGTGTGTGTGTGAAGAACACATATCCTACCTCTTTATTTTCACATTTTCAGCTGTCAGGATGTTTGACTTCACAGAGAAGACTTTATATTTGATCTACGTCACACTCATCTCTCAGTTGTTGTTTTTTTGTCTTTCATTTGTTTATTTCAAACAAACCAGTGACAATTAATTAGGGATTAAATTTCCATTTCCTTACACATGATACAGATGCTACTTTACTGTTTAATCTAAGATATTTATGAAAACATTGTGATGACGCAATAGCAAAAACTTGTACTTATGTGAGGAATGTATTGTATTGAGACATCATCTCTGCTGACATACACACAGTATGTTTATTTTAAGGAAACGTTATTTCAAACACTGGCTTTACTCTTCATTCACAATTTATATTTTCATGTACGGGCTGTAACACAGCAATCTGCAGCTATGTGTCGAAGATGCTGAATGTAACCAAAAGTAAGAAGCCTCACAGCCTGTCTAACAAAAAGAAAAAGGACCATTAGGCTCTGCAGTGGAGATGTTGGTGAAATGGTGACGGATAAAAGTGGAGAGGAAGTTGAAGACGAGTTAATGGTTTCTCTCACCGTCTATTTCATACATAACATTGGTGGATATTCAACATAAAGTTATTTTTTTATTGTCACATTGTCGTGTCCTCACAACATGTGACAATTCTCCGCTGCAGAACGGAGCAGACACACTTTCCCTTTTATTTTCAACCTTTTAGCTTGTTGCTAAAAAAATTAGTTAGTTATTTATATGTGTAATATGTTTATGTACATGTATGTACACATGTACATAAACACAGTGAATCAGTGCAGCAATGTCTTGTTAGTGTTACTGACACTTTTTAAAAGTCACTTTTGTACATATTTGCATATATAAAAAAAAGGCATATATGAAATATTATATACACATTTAAACATATAATTCCCTTTTAATGTGTCATATACCAAAATACAGAATAGGCTGTAAACAATTATGTGTAAGAGTGTCAGTTATCTTAAAATAATTGCATGTGTTTACTTCATGTTGCAGTAGGTATTGATATCAGTATTGATATTGATACAATGGAACATAGCTCACCCTCTCACACACACACACAGTCTATTACTAATGTTTTAATTTTTTACATTTTAAATAAGCAACATATCTATGTTTATTGCACAGAAAGCCCCCCACAAGCAATATACATAGAAATCAATCTAACGTCAATGACACATTACCATTGTATAACTATATTTAAATGGTGTATTGTGGATCTGCAACAATGGAAGGAGACAGGTATGAAAAATGGTTTATAGAAGTTAAATTTGATTGTAAATCACATTCCTAACACATGATGGAATTCGGGGGAAAAGTCATAAACTATTTGGGCACGTCATGTGGTGAATATCATGCAGCCAAGAAAGCCGTTTGTATAAAAGATGAAACATGCCAAATGGTTCTAAATGATAAACACATGTTCCACAGTGGTTGTTATGTCTGTTCTCCTCGGTCTTTGTGGATTTTTAGAAGGTAAAGTAAAATAACAGTGTGAAACGTAGCTGTTGTGTCTGTATTTAGTGTTAAACAAACTGAAACGGAGTGTTGACAGGAACTCCTACAGTATTAGTATTTATTTAGAGTGAAATTGAACCTGCTGGTGGACAGAAAGCAGTGTTTGCTATGTTAGAAAGCAAAGCACAAGATCACCGCTGTTGGGCCACAGCTGACAAAAAAAACATTTCCGTAACTGTTTAGAGAAATTAATAATTGCACTGCAGAGCAGATTGGTTTGCACAGTTTTGTTCCAAATCATTATCTGGCTGGAAGTCATGAAAATCTTTGAATCTGAAAATTGGTTTGTGTTGGAGCCAGCTGGACGAACAAAGCTGCAGCTGACTGAATCAAATGCTAGAGTTTAGAGGGAGAGTAGACACAGATAGACTAACAAACATCTCTGTTGCATGAAACTGGTCATCAGTTCAAGCTCCAGGAAAAACACAGCTGCTAAAATGCTTCTGGGTAACTGAGTTCTGGGTGTAAGTTACCAGTAGTACCTGAAACTCACTCATGTGTGTGTCCCTAGTATTACACACACACACACAAACACACACACACAACACTCAGAGTCAAGTCTAGTGTCACTGAGAATGTTTTAAATCTATGATAATCCTGTCAGCAGGACAGGAAACAGTGAAATATCACCCTGAACTGTCTGACACCAACTCTGTACTTTATGGATATTCTCTTGCAATCAGTCGTTTGTAGAGCTGTGCCAATACTACTTTGTGTGAGCCAATACCAAGTACTTAATTGTGCCATTACCGCACAAAACAACACATATTTAATATGTGATATGAATCTATGAATACAACAACAGACAAAAATTATAAATTCAATAAATGTGTCAGCACAGTGTATGACGTGCCAGTACTTCCATTATCCATATGAGTGTGTCGGTATTATTAAATCTAAACACTACATTCTGAAATATTATATATTAGTCCGTATTAAAATGAATAAAACTGGACTTATGTTACACATTTTTGCCAACTTTTCACACAATTATTTAAACTTCCAGCACACAGTCTGTTTTAGTCAGTGAATGTAACTAAACCTTAACCTTTAAACCTTTATTTTTAATCACGTCCAATAGACATTGTACTTGTTTAACAGTAAAAATAAAAACACTTGACACGAGAAACAGTACTGGCATCTCATGTGAGAAGTGTCGGTAATCTAAATAGCACCAATAAGAAGCCACTTCAACCACTGCTTTTACACAAACCTGAAACAGGAGGAGAATTTATTTTTAGCAAAAGCTCAGACTTGCATTTCACAGTGGAATGTCTCCACAACAGAGAAAGAACCTCAGTGCATTCAAAAAACATGTATATTTTTGCCTGATGTTCTACTAAAATGAACACTGCAGTATCAAGTGTGCGAGTACAAGTACATGTGCAGGTATCAGACACATACCCAATACTGGGATCAGTATCAGTGCAACCTTCTTTGATGGCCATCTTGACTTAAGCATCTTCAAATATTTAATATATATCATATTCAGTCAACACAGACAAGTATTTTGCTTAAACCTGGCATTATAATGTTAAAATGATGACACCATCCACATTTATATTGGTCCCTCATAAGCCTTACTTTCACTGTCTTATTCTTTTCACAGATAAATGATGACTCACTTCATGGCCCGAAGGAACTGTATTATTTTCTATCCAAAACAATGAAGAGAGAAGTGTTCTCCTGGTATATATGAAGTTTTTCACACTGGGGTGCTTATTATAACACAACTGTACACTGTACCTGTGCACTAACGGGTGTCTTTTCACTACTGCATCTTTCTGACAGTGACCAATCAGGACACAGCAGTTTGTCTGCTGCCCCAGCATTTCATATTTTGTAAGTAAAAGCATCATAAATGTTATTTTTTGTGTCATTATCCAGGCACAGACACGGTGTGCTGGCTCATTCACTGTAAGACGACAACTGGGACTGAAGTCCTGAAGCTCCCCCTAGCTGTGTGTATGTTTTAGAAAGAGGCAGAGGAATTAACCAACCATATTTTGATTTATAGTGGGTGGGACCAAAGATAATTGGCTTAGGTCTTCCCAAAGGCTCAAGGCCAGAGTGATCTAAGCGGGTTTTTCGTTTTTTTTTTTCCCAGTCCAGGGGTTGAAGCATCATAGATCAGTGACTTTGGGCAAAGTGGAGGTGGATGGTAAGGTATGGATAAAAGTAGGTCAGAAATAAAGCTGACAGGGATGATAACAGATTGTACATCGCTCAACTTAAATAAAACGAGACAAAGAGAATTGGTGGCAGGTTCTCTCCAGTGTTTGGTAGCTGTTAAACTGTCCAGGGATATGATTCCTCCAGATTAATCTTGAAAGATGTTTTCATTTTGAAAGAAGGGAAGGTCACATGATAATATTCACAACTTGAAAAGCGCTTATCAGGTCAAAAGACGTACAAACTGTACATGGTGGTTATTATGAGCAATTGCCAAATCTGAAATCAGCACACTAAACCACATGTTCAGGTCTTAAAAGGTCCAAACCATTTTATTTGACGCACAAAGATCGAATGAGTTACGATATTATTATATTTCACAGTAAATAAAACCGAAATCCCACTAGAATGTTGTTATTAAATTAGTGGTAGTTCTGTCCATTGTAAACACAAAAGGTGTATAATAATATTTCAGAGATACGATCCATAGAGACACAGCCACAGTGTTCAATACTAAAAACTCATGTATATTAGTTTATAAACGGGCATCAATCAGATCAAGGCACTTCCCTCTTTTTTTGATTGATACATGTCTGACATCATTATGCCATGAATTAGCTTTTCTCTAAAAACAGCTGGTCTGGGTGAGACTTTCAAACTTGTTATTTGCAGGCAACAAATGGATCACGCGGCTGTTGAGAGGCTGCATGCTGTCAAAGCGGCAGCGGCTGATGGATGGAGAGTCGGGGCTGTGAGACACCAGCCCTGCTGGGGACCACGAGTTCAGGGCATATGCCGAGCAAAAAAAAACAAAAAAGAGAGAGAAAGCTGGCATGCAGCATTCCCCTCATCCCAACCTCCCCAGCTCCCTGGGTTCTCTGGAGGAGAGCGCCAGAGCCAGATACTGGCTCATGATGAATGTGAGCCATGACTGAGAGGAGAAGTCAAACTGCATCTGCCCTCGAGCTGTGCTCTTCGTTCCACCATCACAATAATACACCCACCTCTTCTCACTACACTCCTTCTGGGACTTGGATGAAGAGCACGGAGCTGAACACTAGTGTCCAAATGTGTGGACAGCCAAGAGAAATACCAAAAGAGCTTTCCCCGTTTCCTCAGATTCTCTACTGCAGACAATTCTCTTTTAACCACTCAGTCTTATTACTCTTAGGGCTCAATTCCATTTCTCAGTGTTCTCTTATCGCTTGCAACTGTAACAAGAGGTCGTTAAAAAGCACAAAGAAAGTAATGACACATCATTACACAGAGCTGCAACATGTCACTGGACACAAGTAATTGGAATAAAAGCCAAATCGGAAACAAAACATGTCATGTGAGCATGCTAATCCAGAATACTGTGATCTGATACAGCCCAAATCATCACTTCCTTTGGTGCTATCACGTGTGTGATCCACATAAATGTGACATATTTCTGTTTTCTTACAAAAAAAAGGATAATGAACAGACACAAAAGTCACAGACGCAGAAGACGGATAGTGGACAGTGAGGAGACGAGCAGATATATGTGCAGCGTTTGTTTACTAGTATGAAAGTGAAGCTCCTCCTTCTGCTTCTACTTCCGGAGAGTTAGACAACACTGCACATGTCAAAATAGTCCATTCTGACTGAATGCTCGATAATAATTAATATTAATAATTAATATTAATAATAATTACCATAAACCACAATTGGATCATTTCATTTTGCGTCCATGTAAATGATGCGTTAATCGTTGCGATTAATAAAGCCGAGATTAACACCATAAAATAATTCAACACAGTAAATAAATAAATAAAGTAACAAATTTCAAAATGTGGGATTAATTATTTTTTTTGTAGCCCTAGTAAAGACACAACATGCTAACAACGTGCATAAAGGTAACTTTAGGTTCAGTTCATCTTAAAAACCTCCTAAAAGTCTCCTTACCCCATGAAGTGTGCTCCCCCTAAAATCCCTACACCTCTGCCTGGACACGAATTGGAACACTTGCACATGAAAATGCCAAAACAGAAGAAACAGAAGGGGCGGGGCTAAGCAGTGAAACTGATTAAGCATTATACAATAATCACTACATGTCTTGTATTGCTATTTACATGATACATGTCTGCATGTCATTACTGTTAGCCTGATACTTGACCCCATTGACTTTTCTTCCAGTGCCACCATGTGGTTGATGTGCTGCTCTGATTGAAATGTCTCAACGACTAATGGATGGTTTGCACTGACATTTGTTGCTCACATTCCGTCTCTCCTTAGGATGAAGAGTCATTCAATCAAACCTTTGGTGGTGGCCTGACATTTCATCAGGTCAGAATGTGCTCGGTGCTTTGGTTTACGACCAAACGGCAATAAAACAAATGACACTGCCATCAGCCTCAGCTGTGTTTAGTGCTAATTGGGAAATGTCGGCGTGGTACAACACTAAAGCTACTGTACACTGTACATACTATAGAACTGCAAAACCTCTTATACCTAAACATAAGTGTTGTTATTGTGAGTGTGTAAAAGCACAAAATGGAATATTACATTTCTCCAAAACTAAACAGATATATTATTTATTGTGTTTCATAACCAGTGGCTTTTCGGAATCAAAAACCCATTTGTGTACTGAACATGTTGTAGACATAGATTGTGACACCAATATGATGGTAACTGGTACATTTATAGAGCGCTTTTCTAGTCCTGATGACCACTCAAAGCTCATTCACTCACACTTTCTATCGCACGTCTTTCATTCCCATTCCCATGCTGACTGCACAGCCATCTGGAGCTTAAGTGTCTTGCACAAGGACAAATAGACATCTAGACTAGCAGAAGTGAACCCACAACCTTGCAGTTGAAAGATGATTCACTCTACCAATGACATATTGTTGCCCCAAATGCTGTCAAAACCATTTCCTGGTTATGAATGTGGTTATAGGTTTATGCACAAAAAGCCTGGTTAGGACTTGACCATGTTTTTGCTTAATGGATTTCCTACAGGCAAAAATTGAAAAAACTGTTGAGAACTAAAGTGGCCATGAATGTCCATTTCCATTGTTTATTATTTATTTTTTTAATCATTTGGGCCATTAGAAAAACACAATCTGTTTTTACACCCAGTCAAATCTGCAGGTGAGTACTTGTGCCTTTGTTAAATCACTACTGCCTCTACAATGGCAGCATGATGCAAAAGTGATGCTTCAGGTAAAAATGGATGTATATTTCTGCAGAAAGCCTGATTTCAAAGATGCTTTGTTACCCACAGAGGTGAAATCTTAAAGATGATCCACCATGAAGATGATTGTCGTGAGATGATGTGTTCCCTGCATCTTCAGATTTACCATGCGCGTTCTCCCGGAGAAACAGCTGTGTGTGGGAGTCGACGCTGCCCTATTTGCATTGTTTTAACTGCTGCTTCGAAACTCCAGGTTTTATATTGCTGTCTCCTTAGCAACGATGCAAAGTGCACAACAAAACTCTATTGAATTTCTTCCAATGTAAGACAGATGGGGGTGAGTGCAGAGTCGGTGGTGGTGTCCAAAGTGCACGGAACAAGAAATCAATATTCCACTTGGCAGAGAACTTTAGACGCTATGTTTTTTGCCTGTTGGCTCATCGGTCACAGGGTCAACTCTTTTAGCATCCATCATGGGCGTCTGTGTCCAGCCGTGAGCCAAGCCGTGCCCAAGACGAGCTCAAGCCCGAGGAGAATGATGGGAGGTGTGCTGCTGGAGTGTCTCGGGTGAGGCAGGGGAGGGAGGTAAATGAGCTCACCAGAGAGATGGGTTGTCGGTGCTAAATAATCACTCTTCTTCTGCTCAGTCGGGTGGGTGGGCGGCTGAAGGAACTGTTTGAACGCCGCCTTCAAAGGCTTGATTTCCATCGCAGTTGAAAAGGCACAGTTGATTCCTCCATCTTCCCTCCTTAGGCTTCCTCTCTCTGAGCTCTAATTGCCTGCTCCTAAACACACACCTTTTGTTGTGTGCTGATAAATCTACCACTCTTCATACAAATTGGTTGTCGGGGGCAGTAACAACAGACACACTCCCAACCATCCTGTTAATTGCCTCATTCCTTAAATGGACATAATTGTTGTCTTAACACAAAAAAACGGTTGGACATACGTACATTAGATAATGAATTGTGTCGCAGCTCATTAATGAAAAGAAGGATAAGGAGGTGGGAAGTGTCATTTAATTAACACTGTACTTCATTATGTATAGCTAATTGTATATTTCTCATAAACACAGCATCTAAAATGTCACAGAGGCAATATGTTTTTACATCTTTGCAAATGCCTTTAATTATGATGCCGCGTGTATCGCCGCGCTTCCTCTTTTTCAAGTGTAGAGGGTATTTTTTTTTTCTTCAAAATACTACGGCAATGTCAGGAGTGAGCAGGGCTGAGAGTTAATCATTTAGAGATTGTGTGGAGATTGCTCTGAGGCTAATTTCTTTCTTCGCGGTTGGTGATTAATGCCTGGTCTGTGAGGTCACTGGAGATAAGGCCCCGACCACTCTGTTAGCTCCCAGTGAAGATAATGCAGAGCAGACTTCATCAAGGGCATGGAGGCAAGGGGAGCACGGCATGCTGGGAGGTGGGAGGTGGGGGGGGGACTCTCCATGCATATGGCCATAACAAGATATTATCGCCCATCAAGAAGCATAATCAATGACCTCATCCCTGCAGAAATCGTCATGACTGCAGAAGAAAGACGGAGGGTGTGATATGTCACAGGAAATCTTCACTAATTTCCTCAATCTCGAGACCTGCATTTGCTTAGAGGTGTGTTGTGTGTTGGTGAATTAAACTGGGAGGTTTGGGTTGGGATGTAGTGGACATAAAAATCTGTGTGCTCATCGGCCAGAGTTTTGTCTTGTTTAAAGCGACTGGGAGTTTGTTCTTTCTAGTGTTTTTTTTTTTATATATATATATATATATATATATATAAAGACATAAGGAGAGCACCAGAATACAGATATGTCTTTTTAAAGGCTTTAAATGCAGGGGTTAAAATGTTATCTGAAAGCAGCTATAATGGCATTTCCTTTGGTTTTAGGCAGGCCATGTGGGTAGAGTGGGGCATATTTGGGAAGTTTTTGACTCAAGCCTGGAATGGAAAAACCCCCTGAGCAGAACCTTATGACTTTCTTCATCTCACTCCGGTTTCACCGGTGTCTCAAGCATGTGTGAGGAAGTGGGAGATGAGGCAGCACCAGAGTTCACATTATAGACCACGCCCAGTCTTAACGTAGCGTTTACCACAACATTAACTCTGATCAAACACATCACTTTGACTTTCTAATGTTTAAAATCTTATTTTTAATGGTACAGCAGCCCAAGTATGGCTTTGATTCTGTGTTTTCTCTCTCTCTCTGTCGCTTAGCGGCTGTGACTAAGAGAGTTTACAGCTCTGTGACGTTTGGTTTTAGGTGCAAAAAAAGTCACGTTAAACACCTTCATGACGTGATGCTGAATCCTCCACAATTATATTATTATATTAAGACACAGAAACTTGAGATTATAATTATATACAGTATATTATGACCTTCCACCTGCATGTAAAGGTGTTCATTTGACAATGTAACCTATGCTAATGCCACTGTGCTGTATACTCATGGATAAAGAGCAACTGCTTTTGCTTTGAAACTGAAAGGAAATGGATAAGGCTGTGAAATGGCGACATGATTTACTGCCTTATCTTGAATGTTTAGAAGATTGTAACCATGTTTTTGTTGGAAACAGGCACAAACTTTGGGGATTGTTTTGACAATGTGGTTTTTGTTTAAAACTTGCAACAATGCATCTCTCCTTGTTTTATACAAGGTCAGTGTTTTATTATGCACTGTCTAAATAAAACTACGTGACATGGATATCTGAACAGAGTTACTATTCTGCACAAAGCAAACTCTATGATGAAGTATTTTAAATCTGGGAAATAAATGGTGTTATTTTGTCTGAAAAAAACAGGTGTCAGCTGCGTCAGGTGTAGTCATGCATGTTTTTTTTTAAAGACCATCTTTATCAATAATATTTGCTTCTTTCAAGTCTCATTTCACCCTTTTATTTTCATTCCAACTTTGTTTTTGAGAACTGCAGAGTTTGAGTGTAGGGGATGAAACACAGGCTCCCTCCAGCATCAGACACTACATAATCTAAGATTCATGTCCACAATGGCATTGTCTGTGGAGTAAAAGTAAGGAGAGGTTTGAACTCAAAGTGCAAGCGTATAAATGCTTTTGTAGAGACAATGAAATTCCCCATTTGTTGGATTTATCTAGTCCAGACAGTACACACACACACACACACACACACCAGACAGAATCCTTAGACAGAGATTGTTTTGGCTGTGGGGTAAAGTCAAGAGGAGGCTACAATGTCTGGCTCTCTGTACTGCATTAGTGTGGGGCCATTAGGAACAGGGATTAACACACACACACACACACAAACCTCTTTTTTTCCCTGCCTGTGCTGCCCGCCAGCTAGTTGCTGACATCTGATGGTTAAATGAGGTAAATTAATTTAGCGGGGACTCTCCTTACACAAATGCAGCAGACTGATGCACAGCCTCTCACCGAGTAGAGAAAAGAGCAATCAGTCCCTGTACTAGATTGTTTCAGGGTGAGCGATTGCACGCACACATTCCTTCCTCGACCCAAACACCACTTCACGGTTCTTCAGCCAAGCCGAGGCTACATTTGAGATAAGACCAGAGGTGAAAACCAAACAGTGAACTCTTTGTCATGTTGACTTCAAAACTCTCGAGGCTGTCTCTATGACGTTACTTTAATTATTTGTAATAATATGCACATGTAAACCGCCACATATTCAAGTTATGCATGGTTGTTTTAATACTTTTAAAGCAGCTTTACTTTATGTGAAGAATGAATCTGATTATATCTTCTCTATATTCTTATTGTCAACAGACCGATCTTTCAAAACCAGGCAGACATATCTAATTCCACTGGGCTATAGAGAACAGTTGTTGTTCAAAAACCATTTTAAAAAACAGATCAGTGAACCACACAGTTGCACTGGGTGACTTGTTCTTTCATTACCTTGAACACACACACTGTGGATTTGACCCAAATCCCACATAAATTACCCTGCTGCCAAAAATACTTAGTGGAGCACCAAATGTGAATATTAATCCTGAATAAAGAACACCACCTTAAAAGTACAGATTTTATTACACCCTGCGGTGCAACTGAGCCACATCATCAGTCATGTAACCTGGGGTCATTGTTCCGTGTCTTTCGACATCAGACTCTCTCGCCACGGCGACTCGGCCAGGGCTGATCAGTCCCCAACTTATAAAAGTCCAGAGGTGTTGCTGTTCACTCATCTAAGTGGCTCCTTTTGGATGTACTGGGTGAAATATTATATCGTTCATTTTGAGCTGAATGGCAATATACGATATATATCTAGATTTTTTTCAGTTAGGCAATAACAATAAGACAGTTCCAAGTCTAAAGCTGTATGTGGGCAAGATATATCATGACTGTTGTTTTAAAGATATGCAAATTGACATTAGAGTATTTAAATGACTTTGCAAAAACTGATGCACACGATCCCTGAATGTGTGCAGCAGTGAGCAGGAATCGCAAAAATCCAGCTCAAGCCTTCATAGATAACAATGTACAATGCACCTTCTCAAGCACACCAAAGCTCCATTGCAACATCCGTCCACACCGTGTGTACTTGTTTATTATAAAGAACGGCGTTTGCAGAAACAAACACAATCGAGTGACCCGGTGCCGCGTTAAATGTTTGGACTGTACAGCATCGACAACACTCGTGCTGATTGGTCAGCTGTGGATTCACTGGAAAATAGCTTGGGAAAACCAACCACGATCCAAAAAAATTAATTTCAGGGCCGATGTGAATGCTGCGTTGATGTTCAAAAAGATTTTCAATATGAAAATTATTTGTACAAAAAAATGCAGTCAATTTAATGTTTGTAACTGAAACGGTGACTTTATGCTACTACTGCTCAATGAGAGAGAAAGAGAGAGCTCTACACTGAATGTTGAGTCAGCGAACAAACTCAGATACTAAACGCATTTTTCTGATTGTTCCACAGCGCTTATAGAGCCGTTCTTTCTTTCTTTTACTCACCAGCTCCTCACGGCGTCTGAGCCTGTCGCTGTGTCATCACTACATGCAGGACTTGAGTGGTGAGCAGGGGAGAGATGAGTTGTGCTGACCGCTCGAACTCGGGAAGAGAGCAGGAACGAGGTGAGGGCCACAGGTCGCTCAGCCCGAGACCTATACAATGGAAAAATCATCAACTAGCATGATTGCATGTTAAAACAACCTTTTGAACACATGTTTACAAACACTACTAAGCCAAACACCGACTACTCAAAGCTGCTTTACACGACAGTTTTGCCATTCACTCACTTTCATACAGCACATCTACAATGGAATGATTAGACAACGTGTGAAAATAACACAGATAGCTTCTTCTAGTAGTCAAAACTGAAATTCAGACACATTTTCAAAAATGTTTTTCCCAAGACTGTCAAAGCTCTTTAAAAAAAATAAAACAAATAAAAATGGTCCTGTTTCAGGACTGCAAGATCAACATAACACAAATACAAGGACATTGTCACAAAGAAATGTGGAATATCAGCCTTAATCTTTATAGGAAAGCGTTATATGTGTACATACAGCCTTTTCTTACTGATTCCTGCATTAGGCAACATCCTGCATGGACATGGGAAAAAATCAAGACACATCAGGAAAGCGGAATTGCCTCTTAAAAACAAAACAAGAGCTGCTGGGTGTTAGTCCTTGTCACAGTGTGTGCATGATTTTAAACATACTCTACTAAAGCAGAAGATGCGCTCCAGCACATCATGCAAATTGCTTTTGATTGCGGCGATAAAGCTGCCATGGGGATGTCTCTCACAAGTGGATATGATTGGAATCAAACTGGTGTTTGATATTTGTTAGAAAGCGACGGGAACTAAAGTCGCGCCATATGAAGCAATTTTAATTACTTTGCCCAAACGCGTGGGCAGTGGGACTCCCGACTCCGCTCTCAATGGAAGCCCAAGGCACATCAAATGAGTGACAGTTATGAGGGGTCTTGTGGTCAGCACTCACACAACACATCCGTGTCTCCAGTCAATCTGAGTGGCCAGTGTGTGTGTTTGCTTATGTGCATGTGGCCAGAATGTGCAATGATTCCCTTCAAGTGTCTCTTAATTAGACCCAGCGTGGCCTTCCCGCTCTCATGCAGTGTACTGTTTCACTCCACACCCAATTATTTTAATCCTATGATTGCTGAGAGAGCACCCGGCGCGAGAATCCACAGAGACAGCCACCGCTGGGAAAATGAGTGCATCTGGAAAACGTGGACACATCAGCCGCCACTGGGGCCTCATCACTGGGCCCTCTGCCCCCAGGGCTCTGCAGCTCTGGCCTGCTGAGGACTCCAGTGGGGTTACTCCACCTAAAATAAGATGTCAAGGGATTTTCTGTGCTCTTGTCAGCATTCCTACCTGCCCGCCAGACTCCTTCGTTGGACTCCTTGGTGGATTAGAAGAAGGCATCATCTATTTACCAAGACAGTCCACTTAAAATGTCGCAAACTTGGTTTAAAAATAAACCCCAAAGTCACAACTCAAGCAAATAAAAGAAGGAATTATAATCTTTTTTCAAACTTAACAAGATTTAAGCCTCAGACACTGAAATCATCTGTTTTAAAGTGACCTTGTCTTTGCTATTGTTTTACTGCCTGTCTGTTCCTTGTGCTATTGTTGTTCATTGTGTGCACCCTGGTGGACAATAAAGATAAACTATATAGCATTCATTATTCTATAACGTCATGCATTCATCAGGATGTGCCTGCATAATGAAATACAATTCCCCCCTGGTCAATTATGATGACCACGCTGTGTAAGGTAGCAGGCAGAGCCGCTTTAAAGGCTGCGGCTTGGGAATCTGATCCCTGTTTGAAGCTGCATAAAGAGACACAAAGGAAGACGCCTCACTTCTTCACTGTCACTCACACACGACTACGACTGAGTGCAGATAAAGTGGCTCTGCAGCACAGTGGAAACTCATTTCATGCCATCAACTTGCGGAGGATACTGTGTCGTCTTTGAACACTTAAAAGTCAAAGGAGGAGTGATGTGATCCTGCAGTTTAATTTGTTTGTTTCTTATATACAGCATTCGGTAGTGATAGCTAGGTTTGGGCAAGATCCACTTGATTGGCATTAGGATGTTTGAATAATAAAACAAAGCAATGGATGATAAATAAAAACCTATATTTTATGTAAAAGGTTTGATAGGCGTGGCACCACACAACTAAACTGCATTCTTAATTTATGTTTTGTAAGTATAGGACTGGGCGATAGATTACAATAGATCACCTTTCATTTCAGATAATACCTGGTTTATTTCTTTGGCTTTTTGATGTTAAATGAAGGACATTTGTGTGTGATAGAAACACCAATTGTCTATAAATGAGGTAAATTTTAGCTTTAACACAAATAATTAGCCTTAATATTAAAAAAAAGTGTGCCAGATCTAGACCAAATGTTGCACTCATGTGTTTTTAATAATTATAATATATGTTCAACTAGACCAAAACTGGGCTAGGCGCTCAAGGCATGTTGTATAATTCACGTCCACAGGCTTTGACCTGGAAATAATAGAATATGCCAGTAGGGATTCACCGAAATAAAACCACCAAAACAGGACGTTGTAATGACACATGCATGCAAAAACACGCGCCTGTCTATTCCCACTTAGAGTCCAAGATGAGTTTGGAACACCAATAAAACAAGATGTGAGTACAAGGTGGAACTATTAAATGCTGGAAAAGTCTCTTTGTGCAAAAGCGAAACTTGGCTGCATACAGCGCAGAGTATGAACTCCCCCCGACATTTCGGTGTATGCCTAGATGGCGGTACACAGCAGAAGAAGAACCCTCTCGTCTCATGCCCTTTAGTTCGGTTTTACATGCCTGGGCATGAAAACAGCAAGTCAACGGAGTCAGAAGGTGACTTTGCAAATTAATTCAAGATGGAGTCAAAGGTATGTTGCTCAGCCTGTTTGTTGAAATTCATTTAAAAACATTTAAACTCTCAAAAGAGCAATTTTTCACCAACCAGCAGGTTTGGCATTTGTTAGAGAATATTAGCCTCAGTGTGTGCTGGTTGCTTAACAACTAGGGGTGTCACCATTCTCAAAATCCTTGATTCAATTTAATTCTAAGGTCACGATTCGATTCAATTCTCAATCTTTTTTTCCCCTCCTTTAGCACAAATGGGTCTGCCATTTTTAGACTTGTTCCAACAATGCTTGAGGACACTTGATGTGTTTCAAACCCCACACTGGTGCTCACGTCTAAACCTGACAGTGCCGAGACTTTTTCCTTGACCCAACCTGGGGATTTGTGTCTCTGACCTAACAGCGTTCAAAACACCACAGACCTCTAAAAATACTCTATGAACAATAAGGATTGAGAATCCTGAATCCAGTGCTCTCGGTCTGTACTCACAGGGAAAGAAGGTCGTGCTCTTTCTCAAATATTATCACACCACTCTGTGACTAAAGCCATCAACAACAATACACTGAGAATTATGCAGCCATAAACAGCATCTTGACAGCAGCGGAGAGCATTAGCCATGGTTTTCTTTCTCTCGCATGGATATTCCCATTAATCTTAAAGTTTCTGCATTACTTGTGAATTCATGTGAGATTCCATTTTGTCATGGCAGATTGAATAAAGCTCATCTAAATCAGCAGGCCTCCTTTGTCTTACCTTATGTCAGGTGAAGGGGAAAACATTATCACGCTGTGCTGATTAGATCCGAGTTGCTTCGCCCCATCTGATAACATGCTTCTGTGATTATCAGAGACATCTTGACGTCTCTTGACTGAAAAATAAGGGTGACCGTGAACATCACGTGTCCTGTGGAGGCATCCAGTGGTCAGAGCTGTTAGACTCGAACAAACAGGTCGTTTATCACCGTCGTTCACGATTCCAGCGTTTCCCCGATGTGCTGCAGCTATCTTCATTATTCTCAGGTGTCCTCCACCGCCACATTGGTAAACAAAAATATTATTGTATAGTATGGGTCGATATGATAATCAGTAGCAGTGCGATACTGGCCAGAAAAGAAAAATGAGTAACATACGATACAATTTGTAATTTATGTTAACAGTTAAAATACAGGGTGTACTCAGCTGGGATTGGCACAGCACCCCCGCAACCATCATGTGGAGGATGAAGCGGTAGAAGATGGATGGATGGATAGTATTAGACAGGAAGAGATTGGTTTCAGTAGTGGAAACTGTTTAAGATGGCGGGTTCCGTTTCCCTCACCTCAGAACGTATACATCAAGAGTTTTCTGCAAAGTCGGATTTATGGTGAATCGAGACAACCTCTGTATAAAGCAATTTGTATTTGGAAATCGCTGCAGTTGTGGAATGAGAAGGCAATTCATACAGCTTCCGTATCTGTTCCAGCCATTTATTTTACAAATTAAAATTCTCTAATCCCCTTAAACCACTCACAGATTGAATTTGTTTGGAATTATATTAACTTGAAAGATTTTAAAGCTCTCAGCAAAGTCATTCCACTATACTTGAGTGGAAGTGGAAGAATGTTGTCAATATGGCATTTTTCTTCCTCTGCTCTCGCCATTCATTTTTCCTTTAACTCTCCATCTAGAGATATAAAGTCTCTCCACTGTATGGGAGGCCTTAACTGTTCTTTCCCCTTGTGATGCAAACAAAGTTGGTGTCTGACCTCAAGGCAGTGTGGATGTGGAGAGTCAAGTAGGTGGGAATTGTCAGAAAAGTAAATATAAAACAAACACCTACAGTGATTTGTTATTATGAAACTAAAGAAAGCACAAGACGGCAGGAGCGGTGCAGGAGCGGTGCCCGTATCCTATTCAACCTCAACCATGAAACCTATTAGCGCACGACTTATCTGAACCTGATGTTAGGTACATTTTGTGTATTAAGAGAGGGGAAAAAAGTATTTTGAAAATAAGCTTGTGTGGTTTTACATGAATAAATACCGCGTGAAAGTCAGACGGCAGAAACGTTAACCCAACACAAATCTGTGTAAAACAGGATTAAAAATAACTGACAGCCAAAATGTGGAGACAGGATTTCCTTTCAACGTAATCCATTAGCTCGCTTAAATAAATAACCAGCTTATCCATGGAAGGGAGTGGAATACTGGGTTAAAAATTATGATAATGTGATATATGTGGCCTTGTGTTTGAATAGACCCATGCAATCAGACATGCATATATAAAACCATAGGCAATCACATACATGAACACAGACTGACTGTGGTCACGCAAAGAAAGTCAGTGTGAGGGAAATCCATAACCCTCTGTCTGTGATATTATTTATTATAAACATAGAGTCATTGCTAGTTGAAATAGTTGAAAGTGCCGTTGTTAGGAGATCATGTTATTTTACAGACTGAGTTCCAGTGTTTATTATCTGCCAGTAAGAAGCCAACCAGAGCCTGGTGCAACTCAAACTATAGATAATTATGATCATTCCATCATTATCATGATCATTATAGATCATTCCAGAGAGAGGTTTTTCCTCCTGATTCTGATTAAATATGTTAGAGGTCATTAGACAGATGATTATATGTGTCCTCTTTGAGGACTATTCTTCAGAAATGGAGGGAGTTTCAGGGTGTGCACATGTCTGTCTTGATGTTGCCTCTGTTTGGCAAAGTAAGTTCAAATCAATTCCTCAAACTTAACTCATTAGAGACTTCAGGGCCTTCCTCACTGTTCTCCAAAAAGTTGGTGGCAAAAATTCCCCAACAGTCAGGTCAGGGTCAGCCATCTGATGCATCTGATGATAACAACTCAGCCTTTTTGGTCCCAAATGTATTTGGAATGAACTGGAGTGAGACCTTACGTCAACATTGAACCTCATAAAGGTGGTGGGTGGGGTGGGGTTCAGGGCTCAGTTCAAGGACATTATTTATTGTGGGTTTTAGGCTTCACTCTGCTTTATTCAGCCCTGTTTACGGCATAAGTTTACGGCAAATCTAGTCCCTTAGAAAGTTCTGAAAAACCAGTTGCACAAAACCCTGTTTAGTGTTAAGTGTTAGTAACTGGCATAGCAAAGACAGTGCAACACTTTGCAGCTACACTATTTTGTCAATTGTCATTGGAAACCAAATCAGATACAAAGCAGATTGAATATTACATTAGTCAGTTTGGTAAGAGCACAACCCCAGGTGAGGGTATCATACTGTGTATAGCTGCAGTCACCTCGAGAGTCATCTATCCTTCACCAACATTCATCAAAGGCATCTTTGAAGTCAGTGAACTGGTGGCTGGCTAAGACATTGGCTATAAAATAACTCCACAAATAAAATATTGTAAAGTTCAATTGCAAGTTTAAGTGTAACTACATCCCAAAAACTGCTTTTTTTCAAGTGAATGTGTATTTATTTATATTATTTGTGCAAAAGTAGAGGTTTTCTCCCACAGTACAAAAACATGCAATATGGGGATCAGGGCAATTGGACACTCAACATTGACTGTAGATGTGAGTGTCAGAGTGAATGGTTGTTTGTCTCTATATGTGTCCCTGTGATGGACTGGTGAACTGTCCAGGGTGTGACCCCGCCTATCGCTCTATGTCAGCTGAGACTGGCACAGCACCCCCCCACAAACCTCATGTGGAGGATAAAGTGCTAGAAAATGGACAACTAAGAAATATCTAAGAAGAATTTGATTTGCACAGTCAAAAAGTATTAAGCCCAGTAAGGTGTAACTGTGGCTTTGAGGTGGAATTTAAGGATATTTATGTGCGGTCCATTAAGTCATCAGGTCTCTGTCTAAATCCCACCCTCCTCATGAAGGTAGTGAAGTTCTCACAAAAAAAACATAGTGTGTAAAATCAAGATAGGTGCCTAGGGTGGAATAAACATGCTGAACTGAGGATTTAGGATGGGCCCAGTCTGGGCAGACACCCCACACATCCTCTCTCTCTCCACAGCCCCACAGGCCTGGGCTCTCCCCCCTCTCTAAGGTCATAAACTACACATTTGCTGGCAACGATAAGTTCAAACCTCAACAGGCACATAAAATCAGACATGGTATTGTTTCAACTCCAAAAACACTTTCTATGTGTACTGATGCAGGGGTGTGTTGTGTGTGTGTGTGTGTGTGTGTGTGACTGTCCTTCTGAGCATGATGCATTATTTTTGTTCCATTTTTATTTCCATTTGGTTTGGTTTTGAATCAAGCTGGGAAAGCACTCCCGTGGGAACACCCTGTTTGTTTCTGTGGCCAAAAGGAGACAATGTGGCAGCATGTGAAGAATCAGTTGCCGGGCACCAGATGGGTTCTGGATGTACACACGGCTTTGTGAGAGGAGAATAGGAAAGGTGATTTGGGGGGGAGTATTCTGCACACAGATACTCAGCTCACGAAAGCGAGAGTTGATGGCTTGTTTCCTCTCACTCGAGCTTACACAGCAGGCATCTGAATGCAATGGTCTGTGTGCCACCTCAAACCAATCAACATCCGTCTTGTCTGGGCTGAGAAGAGAAATCTTCTCTGGACAACACTGATGTTTGGCTTCTTCCACTTTATATGTTAGTGTTTTTTCTTTGTTTTATTCAAACAGTTGTGTCAAAAGCAGGAGAGTGATGGTCTTCACGGGGGCAAGGATTAGTCTGTGTTAAAATGAATTATGTCACAAACCTTATGTATCAGCAAGTGCACCTGGCAGACACATGTAGCCCTGAAATCTCCTTCTGTTTCATGTAAATGCCACATTCCACACTGGGTTTATTTTATCATCTTCCCTCCATACACAGCCAGAGAGCCCCTGTAGACTGGGTTAACCACTTTGTTTGTGGGTCTGTAAACCATACAAGATAAACTGATATCAAGGCATTAAGATGAGCTATTCACTGGTCCTCAAAGAGAGTTTAAATGTTCCCTACACACAAACCTGGGAAAACCATGTATGTACAGACCTGGTGTCATCATCATCTGTTCATACATGCATTTATCTTCATATGTGTCTCAGAAAGTCCAGAAGAATCACTAACACCTGGACTTTCTGACATGAAGAAGCCTCAGTTCTGAACTGATAAGATGTGAAATGTCTTCAAGAAATCTAAAAGTCCAGATGCTACTGATTCAAAGACTTCTGAAAAACCTATATGAAGTTCTGACCTTAAGAACCTCAGGTCCTCAAGTCCAGTTGCTACTAACTAACTGTCTTCTGGAGAACTATGACCTGGATGAATGCGTATCTACACAGATAGTTTATCCATATTAAATTATAAGATGCAAAATCTATTACAACTAATTTAAGTGTATTTTTCTTCTCCATAATGAATACATGACTTACAAATCCACAGTGTAAGTTGAAAAACGTGTACTGTATGTGTTTCCATATCCTCAAGACATCAATAAAATATCACCAGCAAAGGTTTACACAGAATACAGTGAATGGAATGAGACTAATGTTAAAGGTTAGAACCACTTCGACTTATTAAGAATGTATAAAATGTATTAATATTATTATTATTATTATTATTATTATTATTATTATTATTATTATTATTATTATTATTATTATTAATAATAATAATAATAATAATAAAAAAGACAGACACTTTTTTGAGTTTGCAATTCAACATGATGTAATGAAACCAAGCACATTTCACAATAAAAGAACCGTTCATTTCTGGTAAGCAAGGAAAAAAACCTCAAAACCTTATTTTTGATAATGATCTTATCAATTAAAAGTTTGGCATTCATAATGTACATTTTCGGTCTTCCGGATTCTTACCTGGCTAGACATAATCTTAATCTATCTGGAGACTAAAACAGATGAAAAAATAAGATACAAGAAATAACACTTGAAACTAGTGCTGGAGCGGAATGGGCTGTTGAGATTTTAGAGGCAGTCCAATATAATCCGATACTCGTTTTTTGGCTGATATCTGGCCGATATCTGACCATCCCTACTTGAAACATGATTGGTATTTGGTTAACTTCTGAAAGGATAAAGTAGTAAGATTTCTAAATGTTATTGCTATGAATCTTCAGCATATTCAACTCACATTAGATGTTACCCCTATTTATTTTTTCTTTTATTTTCATCTCTTAAAAAAAGAAACTACCTTTAACCAAAAAACGCTGGATCATGATGTGAAATGTGTTTTCAAAAAAAGATAATAATAGCCTTTGAGTTATTAGCCTAAGCACACTCTATTTGTCTGCGCTTAGATAAAAGTCTAGTCATATTTTATGACCAATTAATGCAGAAACACATGGAATTCCCAGGGGTTGACACAGTTTTTCTTGCCACAGTGGAACTCTTGTGGCTGCAGTGGTGATTTGCCTGGTGTCAGCGAGGTAATTCTGCTATTTATAGAGGGTCATTAAGCTGTGAAAATCTCTCCTCACTGCAGACCTATCTACGCTACTGTGTCATATCGTACTGTAAAATTAAAGCAGAGGTCCAGTTCAGTCTGAATGTCTGGACCACTTAAAAGTCCATTATGTTCTGCTGGTGTCATTATTTTTAGTGAGCCAGCTCTGAAATGGGAGTTTAAAAAGAGATGGGACTTAATAAAACATTTGGATATTTTCCTTTCTTTAATATGAAGTGACTTATTCAAACAAATCTTGTATTATGCATGAACATATTGTAGCGCGTGTGGATTTATTGTATTCTGTATTTCACTGAACATTTGTATTCCGCAGGGCAACTATGTGGAGTCTTTCACACTTGGGGTCATGACTGGAAAAGACAGCAAACATTAGCAGTCGTCCTTCAGGTATTCTTTCTTACAGTGACTGCTTTAGGCTGGCCAATATATTTGCATTTAAATAAAAACAACACTGTATGTTTCTACCATTTGGTAAATAGTTTCACCTTGAAAATACAAGTTTGTTGCTTTTTACCGCTGTGTTTATCATGGAGAGACTACAGTAGACACAGACTGTAGTTTAACTTTGAGAAATTTAGAATAACAGATCACAGTAGCAGCTCGACTTTCTCAAATATGCTGAACACCACAGAAAACAAAATTTAATTGCTGATGATGTAAATAGTTTTTGTTCCAAAGTAATTTGGATTCACACTCATTTTTGGACGCGATACAAATTGAAACCTGCTGCAAGTGCAAATCGAGACAGAATAATACAATTACTATACTTATAGTATAGTTTCATTGTAATGTGTTCAGTAGTTCTTTGTAGTTTATGTCTTGAGCTTGAGTAAGGGCTGATGCCCTTTTATCACTTTGTAGTAGCTTCTGTCTCTACCCTTTTTTTCTTTAGAATTGTTTATTTGAATTTCTTCAGACTTCAGTCAATCTAAATCTAATGAAACAAAGTGTTAAATAACATGAACGTAGTCCTATTGACTTAAACTGTGACTTATGTAGAAAGAAAATTCACAGTAAGCTGTAATCCATGCACAGTGGCTTAATGGTGAACATAATGTACTAGAAATTGTTTCATCATTACATTTGATTACATTTTATATCACTGCATTTATTTTGCTAGCTCTCTTCCCAACTATGTCTTTGCATTGAGGTGGAGACATAAGTTGCCAAAGAACACACAATAAAAGTCAGTGGGTCATGAAAAGCAAGAGCAGCACATAATCTGGACGACAAATGCTCATGCACCAGCCGTTTCCTGGACACACGCAGCACATACCGTAACTTTTACCGTATTCTGAGCTGCTTTTTTCCATCATCAACCCAATCTATCAAACAGTATTAAAACCATTTAACTGCAACCAGTGCGGCAGTGATGAAATAAAGAGTGTTTTATGTGCGACATTAGTTGTATTGCTCTCTGAATCGCAGTGTAATGAAAACCGGGACACATATACACGCACACAGCAACACCCTGAGGTTACAGCCACACAACTGAACTGCTGTTAAAACAAATGTGTACGCTTTGCTCCAAATGCAGCTTATGTCCACATCACCTTGAAACTTTAGACTCACAAAAATTGAGAAGATTCAAAACTCTATTTTTATTTGAAAATTTCGGGGCTGACTTTTAGTAAGGAAGAAACACTGACTTTTCAAAACAATGACTCAGTTACCCACTAGGGATGCCCGATATTATCATCATGATATCTGTATTGGAAGATATTGGCTTGAAAATGTATTATCAGATATCCACAAACATGCCAAGATCATCCAATCCGACTAACGACTAAAACAGGAGGCTCAATAAGCTGCTACCTCCTTGACTTCTAACAAATAGACTTTTTTTATTGTTTTTTTTGCAAAATCATAAAAAAAATACGTCAATTTCACCAGTGAAGAGACTAAAAGGAACTAAAGGGAAACAACGATTATATATTATTATTATTATTATTATTATTATATTGGATACCTGATATTGGCATAAAATCCAATAATCATACATCCCTAGTTCACACAGTTTTCAGTTACAGCTCGTTGTCAATTTCTTTTCACCATTGTTTTTTCTGGGTCGTACTAAGTTTTGCATCTGATAGGGAGCTGAAACTCCCGTCTTTTATATCTGAAAATGCTGTTCTCAAATTAAAATGCTGATGTAGCACAAGATTCATAACAACCCTCTTCAGTGTGTTGGTCCACACAGAGAGACTGATATTAAAATCATGTATCACCGACTGTTTCATAATGGGCAGAGGGCAACAAACGGCTATTTGGTGCAGTGAATTCTTGCTCTGCACAAAACCACAGATCACTTGTGTGTGGAGCTACTGTACATTCACATTATTCCCAAATTAATTCATGCATGTTTAAATCTGCGTGTGCATTTGCAAGGGCAGGCTCCAGTGTTTGGAAAGTCCTCTTAGACGCCAGGCTAGGATTTATTGCTGCACATGTTGCCTTAAACGGATGGAGCTCTCAGTGCTTTCACCGGTAAGAAGCGAAATGAGAAGAGAAAAGCTGAGAGACCCGCAGAGACACGGAATAAATTAGTCTCTGCTTCGAAATGACCGGGAGAGCTGAGGAGGAAGGAAACATGATTTAGTGTCTTCTCCCTTCACCTTTTCAGAGCGGAGAAGCTGGTTGGAGCTATTACACCCTCTATCATGCCCAGTCCCTTTGGAAAATGTGGGATGAGCTGCACTTCTCCTCCAACTGATCATCAAGGTGTGACATCAGGGATGCTTATGCATCAGAACTGGAAAGCAACATTTATTGCAGTACAAGCTTATATAATCCTCCTCAATTACATTCTGCCAAGCAGAGAGTGGGAGATACACATGCAGCCGTAGCTAAACCATTTGTTTGCATGCCACTGTGTATTAAATCCAACTCCTATATAATCACACAATCATGTCATGGAATCTGAAGCATTTGTTTGCAGTTGCCAAATCTGCTCCTTTGTTAGTCTCCATCTGTCATAATACAGGACTGCAGTGTTTCCACATGTGGTTCTCCTGTTGTGAAGCGCTGGATGCAAATTACACGCCGACATATGCACAGAGTCAAAAAGATTTGTGCACACAGTATACGTCTCCTTTCTCGGTTTCTTGAATACGTGATGTAAAGCATTTGGAGGTTTCTTGTGTGCAGCAAAATCAACATGAGTTAACTCCCGTCTCTGAAAGTGACCTGTTTTTTTCTAGGGATTTGTTATGAAGTGCAAAAAAGACAATAGCATAGATAAGCGTGAGCGGTGGTGAATCCTCTACTGGCAGCCATGACACAGTTTGAAAGGTTTCTGTCGCATATGACTTCTCTGATGTGGTTATGTGAGAGGGTGAATCACTCACCGTCCATACAGATGTAATAACGCTTGTGTACATCACAGACACAAAGTAAGGTGTGAAAGACGACTGATCGTGCCATGGTATAAACTCTCAGATGGCATCACCGCGTCAGTGCCAAGACCTTTGGTTTTTACTGAAGATACACATTATATACATTTCAAAGTCATAGAGAGGGGATTTTGGCAATGCTTTCCAAAACTGGAGATACATTCTTAAGGAGTAAAACAACCTAATCAGATAAACTGTAATGTTACTGCTAGAGAGGAAAGTCATAAGCTAGCAAAACTAGGGCTGCAACTAATGATTGATTATTTTTGGAGTTGACCAATTTGTTTGTTTTTTTATTCCATTAGTCATGATGGTTTCTGTTTATTCAGAATAACCACTAGTAATGTTATTTACACAAACAAACAACAAACAGGGAAGACAGCTACTCCTATAATCCACTGTGCTTGATACACAGCTTGATTAAATACTCCATTCCAAATGAGCCAATGTCCGGTCTATTTACTAACGTGTAACTTGTCAGAAATCTCACCACAATTAAATACCTTTGTAATATTCACTTAATATATAAGTGAGGAGTAGGAGACGGTGTAATAGGTCATGCTTTAAGCTGAAAGACTACAGTCAAGGAGCACAGAGGACATCACTTCAGCCCAGGGCAGAAGTGTCGGAAAACTTCAGGGTTTCCCCAACAGACATAAACTTGGTTCATGCACAAAGGGTTTGGGGATTTAAATTCAAACAAATCCGCTTCAACAGCTTCACATTGAACAGATACTGCTCTGCTCCCACTGTCAGTCTCATTTAAACCCACTAAGACTGTTTGTATGCTGATAAAAACAGACTATCAACCACGACTTAGCAGCAGCATTAGCTTCTCCACCCAGCACTGTCATTCTTAGTGTTTTTGGTGTTGACTTTTTAATTCTGTCTCCTGTGTGATGCTGTATATCCCAGATGAGCCACTAGTATCGAGAAATAAACTTTGGGGACGTACATTTAACCTAAAGAGGCTAATAATTGTTCCAATGTTATTTTCTCATGAGGAATGACTTCGACATTCTCCCAAAAGTAACTTTTCCATCAATACTTTGTATCTAATTATGAAGTAGCTGTTAAATCAGCGGGTCACGGGCTTTGAGACGAAGGGCTGTTGTTTCGAGTACAGTTGGTGTAAAAAATGGGAGAAAACACACCTACTGCCCCCAGTGCTTCCTGTAGTGCACTGCAGTTATTGAACATGCAGGCAATGTCTTAAACAGGTTCATGACAAATTTTAATAATCAACTTGGAATAGTGCAATTATTGAGGGCTATTTTCAGTCTTCACGGTAATGAAGGTGTCATCCACTGTGATGGCGCGCCTCCTTAATTGCTTTTATAAAAGTTTTTGGACAATATCATTTTTATAGGAAACATTGATTAGTGTTTTGATGATACACACGCGATTTATTGGCAATCACAGCAAAGAAATGCAATATCAGAGTTGCAAGTCTTATAATTAGACAGGCTGTTTATCCAGATGATCCAATTCACTTCATCAACAGGGAAAACTAAAAATGAGGTCACCGTCATGAGGTTTCCAGTCATAAATTAAATCATCTATCAATCCATTATCTGGGGGCCATAGAGAGGGTGGGATCCAATCACAGTGGGGCAAGAGGCAGGTCACACACCGGACAAGTCAATTAGAAATTCACTCTCAAATTTCACTCAGTTGCAATTGCCCCATAACAAGAGCCAGAAGTTTTATTTTTTCATAATTATTTTTTGATTTATTTACAAGTGTTGTGTATTAATCAGGACTTAAACATATTAGATACTTATTAATACCAGTATTCATGTCTATTTCTATTTAAACCTCCTTGTTGCTATGTTACCACAAACGCCAATCAAATTTGATGGCACCTACACATATAAAACATAAGAGGTACGTTTCATACAAAGACTGAACCACAGAGTTAATGAAAGCTGACAGTTTACAGAGATGCGGTGTCTCTGTTAAGGTTTATGGTAAAGGTTGCTGTTGGTGTGCACACAGTCTCCACAGTCTGTCCCGCAGATGTGAGATAGCATGTCAGTCGTCTCTCAGCTCGTCCCTCACAGCAGATAAAGAGATCAATCAGAGTCTCAGCTGAAAAACAGATGTCAGGAATTCCCTTATGGCAGACAGCTGCTTCTGACTCGGAATATTCTGTTTTGGGCCAATATTTTGCAATCAAACGTAATTCATATTTCATACAGGCAGACTGGTGGTTTGGTGCTGACCTTGTTTAAAGACACAGGTAATGTACTCCGACACATAACCTCCTGTCTACAAAGGAAACATGGACAGCGGAAAACACAGTGTTTAATTTATACCTTTAACCATAGTTTGAAATTGCATTTATTTTATTCAAACGTTATTTTAAGAATCACCTTTTTTGGCCCTCCTGCATGGTTCATCATTTAGAACAAAAAAAAGACTACTGTCAGTATAATAAATGTTATTCCTGAGAAAAAGGTCATCTGTCAGGCAGCCAATGGGTCTGGTTCCAATTTATTGAAGTCCACCCAGTGACAGGTTTAACACAACACAACACATGGTCAGGTCTGTGTATTACTTCATCATGTTTGTGCGTCTTCACAATGTAAAACATCTGTGCTTTGTTTATCACATCATGACAATTCTGTTTCTGAGTGGCAGCAACACTCCTGTCACTCAGTGTACGATGTCAGACAGCTTGAATCGGAATCCAAGGTTACCTTGATTGTCTCGGATAAAAGGCGCAGCTGCATTTAAACTAAATCAAACACACGTACGCGCACTTGCTTGAAAATAAACCGAACCAAACTACAAGCAGACACAGAAGAGAAAATACATACTCATACCATGAATTTACAACATATTTTTGGTTTGCATACCAGCCAAGCAGAGGAATGGAACCTGTCAAGGTAGCTGCTTTTCATTAGACACAGAGAACGCAAGGGATTTTCCTCAGGCTGTCACAAGCGTGTGGTCATGGAGAATCTAAAAAGCTGAAACTAAGTTAAAGCTGCACTATGACCTGCACACACCATCCCACTGAAGTCCCATCACATCCCCACTCTTTGGATTTGATATATTATTAAGTTGAATTTTTTTTTAATTGAAGAAATCCATAATATCATGAAACTGAAAGTGAAGAGTCTTGAAAATGAAGCTGCAGATATGCAGACACAGTGTATACTGTTCAGACTGTTGTTATTTTTGTTTTGCTTTCAGGTTTGTTATTTGCACAGCTGTGCTTTGTTAAGCAGAAATGTAAAATCTGTTAAGTGTTTCATTGTTCACAGTATTTCGGTTAAAGCGCCTGTGACATCACACATATGGCTGCGAGTTAAAACTGAGCATTTAGCACATTTTGTATAAACACCATTATACAGTATACTGCACGTTACATTTAGCCCTAAAATATAGGGATATCATTTCTGGCATAAATGTATTGCACTAATTTATTAGAAAAATAAATACAATTGAAAGTTTAAATACAAGAATGACGCAGGATATTAGTGGTGCTCCACTGTTGTCCCCTCACAACGCTGGAATTTAAATGCCTTTCTCATTTCAGGTCATGTTGAATCAGGGCTAACTACAAAAAGACAATGCAAATGTTTCTGATGTAAGTCTTGAGTTTAATTCACTTGTGTTCAGGGGCCTCTCTCCTGTCCTCGTCTGCCAGCAGCAGTTAGCAGAGCAGAGAACTCAGAGCATGACGACGAAGCCCATGATGAACCAAAGGCCAAAAAAAATCTATCATTTTGGATTCAAGTACAATGACGTCCAACCGACAAAAAGCTGGAGTTAAAAGTCATGAGGCAACACAAACAATCTGCATCAACACGCAGAGAGAACAGGTACAGAAATGAACAATAAAGACAAAGAGCTGAATGGCTGTCAAAATAAAACGCTGTTATGAGGACACGATGGTGTGTGTTTTAACGCTGTTATGAGGACGCGATGGTGTGTGTTTTAACGCTGTTATGAGGACACGATGGTGTGTGTTTTCATGCTGTTATGAGGACACGATGGTGTGTTTTAACGCTGTTATGAGGACACGATGGTGTGTTTTAACACTGTTATGAGGACACGATGGTGTGTGTTTTAATTCTGTTATGAGGACACGATGGTGTGTGTTTTAACGCTGTTATGAGGACACGATGGTGTGTGTTTTAACGCTGTTATGAGGACACGATGGTGTGTTTTAACACTGTTATGAGGACACGATGGTGTGTGTTTTAATTCTGTTATGAGGACACGATGGTGTGTGTTTTAACACTGTTATGAGGACACGATGGTGTGTGTTTTAATGCTGTTATGAGGACACAATGGTGTGTTTTAATGCTGCTATGAGGACACGATGGTGTGTTTTAACACTGTTATGAGGACACGATGGTGTGTGTTTTAATGCTGTTATGAGGACACGATGGTGTGTGTTTTAATGCTGTTATGAGGACACGATGGTGTGTGTTTTAATGCTGTTATGAGGACACGATGGTGTGTGTTTTAATGCTGTTATGAGGACACGATGGTGTGTGTTTTAACGCTGTTATGAGGACACGATGGTGTGTGTTTTAATGCTGTTATGAGGACACGATGGTGTGTGTTTTAACGCTGTTATGAGGACACGATGGTGTGTTTTAATGCTGCTATGAGGACACGATGGTGTGTTTTAACACTGTTATGAGGACACGATGGTGTGTGTTTTAATGCTGTTATGAGGACACGATGGTGTGTGTTTTAATGCTGTTATGAGGACACGATGGTGTGTGTCTTAATGCTGCTATGAGGACACGATGGTGTGTTTTAACACTGTTATGAGGACACGATGGTGTGTGTTTTAATGCTGTTATGAGGACACGATGGTGTGTGTTTTAATGCTGTTATGAGGACACGATGGTGTGTTTTAATGCTGTTATGAGGACACGATGGTGTGTTTTAACACTGTTATGAGGACACGATGGTGTGTGTTTTAGCGCTGTTATGAGGACACGATGGTGTGTTTTAACGCTGTTATGAGGACACGATGGTGTGTTTTAATGCTGTTATGAGGACACAATGGTGTGTTTTAACGCTGTTATGAGGACACGATGGTGTGTGTTTTAACGCTGTTATGAGGACACAATGGTGTGTGTTTTAATGCTGTTATGAGGACACGATGGTGTGTGTTTTAACGCTGTTATGAGGACACGATGGTGTGTGTTTTAACGCTGTTATGAGGACACGATGGTGTGTGTTTTAATGCTGTTATGAGGACACGATGGTGTGTTTTAATGCTGTTATGAGGACACAATGGTGTGTTTTAATGCTGTTATGAGGACACGATGGTGTGTTTTAACGCTGTTATGAGGACACGATGGTGTGTTTTAACGCTGTTATGAGGACACGATGGTGTGTGTTTTAACGCTGTTATGAGGACACGATGGTGTGTTTTAATGCTGTTATGAGGACACGATGGTGTGTTTTAATGCTGTTATGAGGACACGATGGTGTGTTTTAACGCTGTTATGTGGACACGATGGTGTGTGTTTTAATGCTGTTATGAGGACACGATGGTGTGTTTTAACGCTGTTATGAGGACACGATGGTGTGTTTTAATGCTGTTATGAGGACACGATGGTGTGTTTTAACGCTGTTATGAGGACACGATGGTGTGTTTTAACGCTGTTATGAGGACACGATGGTGTGTTTTAATGCTGTTGAGGACACGATGGTGTGTTTTAACGCTGTTATGAGGACACGATGGTGTGTTTTAATGCTGTTATGAGGACACGATGGTGTGTTTTAACGCTGTTATGAGGACACGATGGTGTGTTTTAACGCTGTTATGAGGACACGATGGTGTGTTTTAATGCTGTTATGAGGACACGATGGTGTGTTTTAATGCTGTTGAGGACACGATGGTGTGTTTTAACGCTGTTATGAGGACACGATGGTGTGTTTTAATGCTGTTATGAGGACACGATGGTGTGTTTTAACGCTGTTATGAGGACACGATGGTGTGTTTTAATGCTGTTATGAGGACACGATGGTGTGTTTTAACGCTGTTATGAGGACACAATGGTGTGTTTTAATGCTGTTATGAGGACACGATGGTGTGTTTTAACGCTGTTATGAGGACACGATGGTGTGTTTTAACGCTGTTATGAGGACACGATGGTGTGTTTTAACGCTGTTATGAGGACACGATGGTGTGTGTTTTAACACTGTTATGAGGACACGATGGTGTGTTTTAATGCTGTTATGAGGACACGATGGTGTGTTTTAATGCTGTTATGAGGACACAATGGTGTGTGTTTTAACGCTGTTATGAGGACACGATGGTGTGTGTTTTAACGCTGTTATGAGGACGCGATGGTGTGTGTTTTAACGCTGTTATGAGGACACGATGGTGTGTGTTTTAGCGCTGTTATGAGGACACGATGGTGTGTTTTAATGCTGTTATGAGGACACGATGGTGTGTGTTTTAATGCTGTTATGAGGACACGATGGTGTGTGTTTTAATGCTGTTATGAGGACGCGATGGTGTGTGTTTTAATGCTGTTATGAGGACACGATGGTGTGTGTTTTAATGCTGTTATGAGGACACGATGGTGTGTGTTTTAATGCTGTTATGAGGACACGATGGTGTGTTTTAATGCTGTTATGAGGACACGATGGTGTGTTTTAATGCTGTTATGAGGACACGATGGTGTGTCTTAATGCTGTTATGAGGACACGATGGTGTATGTTTTAATGCTGTTATGAGGACACGATGATGTGTTTTAACGCTGTTATGAGGACACAACGGTGTGTGTTTTAACGCTGTTATGAGGACAGGATGGTGTGTTTTAACGCTGTTATGAGGACACAACGGTGTGTGTTTTAACGCTGTAATGAGGACAGGATGGTGTGTGTTTTAATGCTGTTATGAGGACACAATGGTGTGTGTTTTAATGCTGTTATGAGGACACGATGGTGTGTTTTAACGCTGTTATGAGGACACGATGGTGTGTTTTAACGCTGTTATGAGGACACGATGGTGTGTTTTAACGCTGTTATGAGGACACAACGGTGTGTGTTTTAACGCTGTTATGAGGACAGGATGGTGTGTGTTTTAATGCTGTTATGAGGACACAATGGTGTGTGTTTTAATGCTGTTATGAGGACACGATGGTGTGTTTTAACGCTGTTATGAGGACACGATGGTGTGTTTTAACGCTGTTATGAGGACACGACGGTGTGTGTTTTAACGCTGTTATGAAGACACGATGGTGTGTTTTAACGCTGTTATGAGGACACGATATTGGTGAAATGTGAAAATGGATTCTTGCTTGCCAGTTCTCTAAGAGAACTTAGAATGACTCATGCTCCACAATCTCAAACACATGATGCTAATTGTATAACACAGCCGCCACATTATTAACCAATAAAACATTAAACGCACACAGATCCATTCAAAGTTGTTTTATTCTAGGAGTGAGATGTTCAAAAGCTAATTAATGTAAAGGCGCTGACCGGAAGGTCATACAGTCACTGGAGCCTGCTCCACATGAAAACTCCTCGTTCAAAGACTCTTCTCATTTTTTTTTAAGATATCTTCCTGTCAATCAGTAGCAGTGTGTCCCACAAGGGTCAGTGTGGATAAGTAAAGTAAGACCTGTCAATCACTCGCCTCTGGAAGCTTCTCAGTGTAATTCAAGCACTGGTCTTATGCATTTGGATGTTAGCAGAGGCTTTGTTTGTATCAGCTCCGACTCTAAAAAATCTTTCAAAGACTCTGCCATCAGTAACACGAGCTAGTGTTGTTTCTGCAGCCACTAATGTTCACAATTTAAGACCATGTGTATCATAATCGGCCATTGAATGCAAAAAGATAAAGCAGCCTCAGTTTCTTCTGAACTACAACAAGTTTTGGGAGATCCTGATGTGATTCTGCTGCTTGTCTGCACAAAAGTTTTCAGCTCATTGACAACTCAGAGCTGTTACGAGGAAAAAAAAATGCAAATACAAATTAAACCTGTGAACAATGACTCCATTCATACTGTAGCACTCACAACACACTTACACTCAACGCAAAGCCAAATTGTGTGCACGCAATGATGGAGAGATGGAATATAGACAGAATACAACATGAAGGATGTTGGTAAGCAATCAGTAAATTGGTGAAAAGTATTTTTATAATACTGCACTACTAGATTTCTATCACATTATTATTATGTATGCTATATATGTAAATGGTAGTTTAGTGTTTTAATTGCAGTTGTCCAAGCGCTATTATTTCTCTGTTTTATTTTTTATTTCTACTCAAATAAAATTTCCTTTTTCATTATGAACCTGGGATGGCACAATTCCACTGTTTCATGTCCGATACCAATACCAATACCAGTCTGATACTGTCATTTTAGACCTTTTAAGCTATGAAGCTGTCAACATATTATTATAGAGCTGCAACTAACGATTATTTTCATAATCGATTAATCTGTCGATCATTTTCTCAATTAATCGATTAATCGTTTGGTCAATAAAATATCAGAAAACCTTAAAAAATGTTGATCGGTGTTCGTCGAACCTGGAAATGATGATATGTCTTGTTTTGTCCACAAACCAAAATGATTCACTTTTAATGATTTATTTGTTATCCAGAGCAAAGAAAATACTCACATTTAAGAAGCTTAAACAATCGTAAATCTTTAATCATGAAACAAAGCTTCAAACCGATTAATCAATTATCATAATAGTTGTCCATTAATGTAGTAATCAATTAATAATCGATGATGATATCATTTTTAGCTCGTATCATATCAGTGCATATGTTTCATTTCACCACTGTCTTGTTTCTCAGCTTCTCCTAGTTTGTGCTGCTTCTCATTTCATTAGAGCTTATCCATTGTTGATGATGTTATGTCACTATTTACATGACCCAAGACTCAAAGATTCATGATATGATCAAATACACTTGATATTATGGGAAATCAAGACTAGAAAAGAACTAGATTTAAAAAATGGACATCAGCTTGGATTACCACCTTACACTGAATGATGGCGCTGACAGGAGCACGGCACAACTCCAGCAAAACCCCCGAGATTTTATTACGACTGCACGAAATGTGTCTGTGATTATTAGATCATTTGAAAATGGTTTCCAACTGCCTTGACTGAATCAGTGTAATTATTAATGACAGTTGCTTTCATGATATTAATGTGCACTGATAACTTTAATCTTGATCCACTTAATAAGGCTCCTCCTCCTCATTATACTAATACAAGTTATTATTCTCTTTTAAGGACAACAAAGTATATGAGATTAAAGTGGTGATTGTTTCCTTGCCAGTTGAAAGTGCTAAATCCCACAGCCTGAAGAAGAAAAACGTGTAACTGTCCAAATCCTCACAGTCTGGATCGCAGCACAGCGGAGGTGTACGGGTCTGAGCTGCAGTCGGGGTTCACGCGCCGCCAGACATGAGCTGCACCACTAATATCTCATTATCATGGATGTGCTGATTACTGTGCCAGAGTCCCACCCTGCACCAGCCCTTTCCTCCACATTTGAATACATTTAAATACAGAAAGTGACGGGTGAGGGAGGTAAAGTGCTAATTCTGTGGCCGAGGAGACGGATTAAAGACGTACCTGTGAATCCTCGTGCTTTCTGACATTGGTGCTCTTGCTTGTTTCCTGATTCAATAAAGAAGAGATTGGGTGACCTATCACATTATTGCCCAACTTCCATCAGCCACTGCTGTTGTAATCAGCAATGTCACCTCTCCAATCAGCCCGTGTGCTGACTCTTATTCTTCCTGCTGATGTTTTTAAATTATTCAGCAAATATTTTCCCTGTGGAACGGCGCTGGCTCCACAGATGGAACATTGATTAGTAATTCCAGCTAACCTGTTTAGCCGATGTAAGGCTTTTTTGTGTTTATTATCTCGCCCGTGATCTTGAGTTCCTCAGTTTATATTAGCATTGAAAAGGCAGGCAACGTGGCACAGATGGTGCTTTAGGCGGGATGATTCCTCTACAGACCGTTATTTGAATGGTTACTCAATGTTAAATGTGATAAGTGCTGGGGGGGAGGCAGGGGGGAGTGGGAGGCTGTGAAAAGCAGGAGTTTGTTTCCAGCACATGTGCCGTGCATGTAAATCGAGACGGCTGAATGTCCGTATACACTCACGCTACCGTACATGGACTCACAGGCGAGCTACAGGCATGCAGGGATGAAGCGGTCAAGGGTGCAGTGATTGGGTTAGTGTCTGTTTTGCTCTTGAAAATGTGGCAGGGGACCCAAGCGTTTGTCTTTGGCTGAGTGAGCAACAACATTTAGCTTTATTAAATCTGCCCATCTGCCCCTGAGAATAGTTAAATTAGATTGTATATACTAATACAACAGTTGATGCTGTTGGCCGCTAAGCAGGAGCTACACTCTAGGTCACTGTGATACAGGCTGCTCCTGTTTCATACAACATGTAGCACTGAAGCGCTGGTGAATATATACGGTCAGTGCTTTGACCTTGGAGAAAACACATTTTACTCAAGGGGGCAGCCACGGCTTTAACAATGGCCCCATATTTGATGCATTGTGTAGAAGTACTATAGGTGTCATATCTACCAGTGAGGTAAGAAAACTTTAGTAGACTGTGTTCCACACACATTTACTGCAAGAGATATGGGAGCTCTAAAGGTAACCATTCTGAAAAATGTAATAAAGAAAATAGAACTCAAAACTTATCTATGAATAAACACAAATGTATATACTATAGAATACATTTCTGTTTAAGATGAACATTAATTTCTGTAACTCTATTTAGACAAGCATCGGGGGTCATATAAAGGGTTAGCTCTCTACGAAATACTTCTGTTTAAGCTCATGTGTCTACAGATGAATATTGAGAGCAACAAAAATCATGGCCAAGATACATGTGACTACAGAATCACATTGTGCTACTGTGAAATAGGGTGGAGAAGATCTAGACAGACTGCTTGTTATATTGTTTAGTCAGTATCACTGAATTTTAAGTTATTTAGCCTTTCTGAAGCTTCTTCATTGTTCAATCAATTCATTTAATGTTTAAAAATCCCTTCTTTGTGGAGCTTGGGGCGATTAATCAGAAATGGAAGGTGCTCGATTTATGCCTAACTTTGTTCTAATTAATATTTTATGACAGTAATTTATCAAATTACAATATGAAAATGGCACAAAGTGAAAAGGGTTGCTCCCTTGTCAACCTGTTGACAGTTTCAGTTAGCAATCTTAGCATACTGATGGATAAATGACCTTCATTAACATCTGACTGAGCTGCATTAGGTTAAGTGTTGTTATAAATGACAAAACCGCCAAACCAATACAAATAAGTTAAGAAACAATGACTTCAACTTCCAATCAACCAATAATACAATATCAAGTTAATCATATCATAATTTGACATAAATAAGAACAAAATAAGAAATTGTGATGCTAACTTTCTTGTTTTAATGAAACTGCGTGAAAGGAAAACCATGGTGGGCTCAAAGATGTTGCATCCCACCACAGATGTTAAAGCACCAGAAATCTTGCAGAATCGCAACAGGAGTCGCTAGCATGATCATAGTTGTCACTCATACTTGTTGTGGACGGCGTCCTCCAAAGATTCCATGTTGAGAAGGCAGGATGTTTTACTGGACGCCTGATACAAGATGTTGCGACTTGACGTTGTTGTTTTTTTAAGATCTAGAGATTCCACTGGGACTGATGAAATGACTTTTCTTTGAAAGCCTCAGCTGTTTTTCTCATCTTTGTTCAGTATGTATGATTATGTTGAAGTGGAAGGCAAATAAGTGAACAAATGGCCGCATTCAGATGGATTGCATGCCTGTAGGTTAAATTGGCTCAATAACAGTTGCAGTACGTCATTGAACTCTCTGAAGTCTTGAAGCTCTCAGCCGAGATGCACAGCACTTGGAGCCGTGTGGTGAAATCAACTGACCACTGGGACTAATAGGATGTCAAGCTTGTTGTATGCTGAAACACTTGAGTTTCAAACATGTGTGCTGGGGGAATTCACCACAAGATCCATCATAATCACACATTCACTTGTCCTGTGGTTTCAATTTAAAAATGCAGTAATCAATTGTTGGCCACTTGGGGGAAAAGGAACAAAGCAAGAATGTATTGTTAAATTCCAAGTTATGTAGCTGTTAAGATCCAGCGTGTAATATTTTGGTGGGTTCATTGTTGAAATCAAATATGTTACCCAGAAGTATGTTTGGATATGTCTATAATCACTTGAAATTTAAAACCATTTGGCTTCCTTAGCCTTTTATATGTACTTTGAGCAAGAGGCCTTGCTTAACGGGAGGCGTCCTCTTGTACTGCCATGTTTTTAAAGCAGCCTGAACCTGAACCCTGAAAGGGAATGACTTCCTTACTGTAGTGCCCAGAACTTTTATTTTTTGAAAGGGAAAGGTGCCTGGAGAAATGTTCCATTTATTAAAATGTGCAGTTTTACTCTCAAACACTGGACCTTCAGAGCAACATTCTTCTGGAGCTGTGTTTCTATGCAACTGATGAATCAAAGTCAGAAAAGGCCACACTCACACTGCAGGGAAATCAAGTCTGCACTGTTAATTGCAAATGATTGAAGTTGTGTGTCCATACAAAAGCGACTATCAGATGATGTAGGGCTTCTCGCATTTGGGACAGAGCTTCCAAACATGGACGCAAGAAAAATGGAGGTCCAGCATCTTGCTTGTGCGTCTTTGCACAAGAAAGTGCGACACGTTGGAATTCTGCATCATGAGTAAATACTTCTGGAATTGCAATTTTTTGGTTTATTTTTTTTCTGGTAGTCTGAACAAGGCCATATTCTGATGCACTGATGCTGCTATAAATCCAGTAACAGGCAGCAGGCCGTGGGCGTTGCTAATACAATAAGGCCCACTGTGTAGGATTTACAGAAATTTAACAGCAGAATTGGAACATGACATTCATGATTATTTCATTAGCGTATAATCACCTGCAACTAAGAATCTTTCTGATTGCTTTGATAAGCCTTTACAGTAAAGGCCTGTACAGACTATTTTCTTGCAGCCCTCATTTGGGAGTTCTTGCAGCTGGTTCTTGCCACATCATCTAGGCAGAACATTTGTCCGACAACCTTTGTGTGATTGGCCAGACATTTTAAGTGGGCACGGTTAATGCGAATACGTTGTCATTCCCAATGAGAGATTCCTCCCCGAGAGTTCAGCACTTGAGTTTCTCGTGAAGTATGAAATGTCCAGGCCACAACTAACTTTGTTCTTGTTCTTGCCACCTTGAGAAAAAGAACAAATTGCTCTGTTCTCGCAGAGTATGTACAGGCCTTAAATCTTCATAGTGAATGTCTTCTTTAATGAGGTCTGACATGTTGCGTAGACTAGAATGGACAAACCAAACCCTGACACCGCCTTCTTATGATACCTGAGGGTTCTCCATTTTATTGAATGCACCCTGTGAAACACTGATAAAAATGTCCTTGTCAAAAGCTACAGGCTGTGCACTGTAATATGTTATGCCCTATACTTCAACATGTTGGCAGTTCAAACCATAAGACTAATTAGATTAAGTGGAGGGAAAATAAATGATTTGGTTTGGATCAATGATTGAGTAGTGATTTCAGGTTGGACAAAGTAGTCCGAGGCATTGAACACAATCTTTTGATGGAGTGTGTGGGCCAGAAAACAAATAATAAACACATAATATGTAAAGAGGGTAAAAGCAAGGCGTACACTTGCTGGCCACTACAACTGCTGACCTACTGGAAAATACACAATCCTCTCTAAAGGTGTACAGAGAATTGGCTGAAGAAGATGAGCAAAAATGCCCTGTTGATGCCAAAGGTCAGAGGAGAATGGCAAGAACTACAGCTGCAGAAAAACACACTGGGCACCTCATTAGGTACGTATAATACTGAATACTGAAGTGGCTGGTGACTGTAGAGCTGCTTGTTATATTAAAAAACTTTAATATATACAAAATGTCTCATATAAAATAGTTTTGATCAATTAACCAACAACTCTATTCATTTATTTTTCGCCTTAGATTTAAAGTGAAATGATCAGACAGTTGACATCAGTGGATCAGAACTGAACTAAAATATTGACCTCCGCCATCAATGGAATCTATTTGTGAGGCAAATGTCACATCAGTCACTTTCACATTTTAAATGGAGAAATGGAAAATGTATTATTGCAGTGGTTATCACCACGAGTGCCACCGTTCACACTATACACAACCGCATGATTGTTGTCATTATCATGAGACATATTGATTTGCCAAGCTGTAAAAACCATGGTAATATTTACACTCTAATCAAATGACAACCGGAACATCGTCACGTCTCCACGTCCTTCTAATTCTTCTCCGAGGATGAAGGTTCAAAGAGTGTTTCTGAACCGAGAGCAGAGAACAGGCAGTTAGACATTTGTGAACAGGGATAAGCGTCTCCTGAATACTAATTTGCCCCGGTGGTCTGTCACATCTATAACAACGGATTTCTTACCTTTTTCAGTGTAGATTTTACAGATAATTTTGTTCGGCTCACAGCTCAAACTTCTGCCTGAAGGTGTTTACATGAATAATGCAGCGTTGGCTGGAGCAGTGAATTTGAGACAACTGTTTTAGGCACACACACTTTCTTGTGTTAAAGGAAATGATCTCTCCTGATGCGGCTGGTCTTTCCCTCCGTCTCTAATCATCCCCAATCATTTTAAACAAATAGATCTACTCTCACATAAAACTGAGCCATGTCCTCTTGAGTTAATATTTATAGCTCAATGCAAAGACGTCCACTGTCTTCTCCCCACAGGCCAGACAATTTGGACTTCATTAATATGTATTTCCAAGGACTTGTGGAAAAAGGCACTTCAAAAGAACTTCATCAGGGATTCCTTTTGTCTTTTTCAGCCAGTCTCATAACTGAGACCACATAGCCTCTTCACTCTCTCTCTCTCTCTCTTAGTTTGACGTATGTCAGTAAATTATTCCTCTCAGAGTTGGCGTGATCTTTCCCTCAAAGAATGTCCTTGCTCTGCATTGGAGGAGAGAATGGCATTGTGACATTTATGAAGTTGGTGTTATTTTATGTCTGTATAAATACATGAGGTTGTAATGACGTCCGGGGGAAAAAGTCATGTTTAGTATAACACAAGCGTGTGTAACAGGATCGCCTCATTTAAACAAACCCCTCAGTGTTCTGCTGTGTTAACAAAAGACTTTAGAAAATATATAATATGGGAAATAAATCCCACAACTTTTCCCCCCGCTGTCACCGCTATGTAAACAAATATTCAGCAAAGATGCTGCTAAAAGCACTTTAATGCTGACAATAGTCTTACTCACGTAAAGCAACACAGGACATGGGTGGGTTGCTGCATAACAACTCACAAATTGCACTGTGGGTTGTCTGTAGGTTTAATATTGCCAGTAGGGATGTCCTGATCCAAATCTCAAGTATCAGAGTGGAGCTGATCTGAGGCTTTTTTTTTTTAACTGACAGAGGGTCAGAAAATAATAAGTGAATGATAGTGTTTAGACCTGGGCTTTACTATTTACGACAGCACATTGAACTCAACACACATCCACAGTGGATGTTATCCTTTTCCTCCACGACAACTCAAAATAAACCACAATGGTTGTAAACAGTTGAGGTGTCACTTTGGACAACCAGCCCGTCTTTGTGGGAGAGAATGCCACTTATGTTGTCTCAAAACTACATTTCAGACACAGCCTTACTGGAAAACGTTGTTCTTTTTACTATAAGACAGCACTAAGTGGATTGGAAATTGATTTTGGGGGACTGGATATTAAAATTAAAGCTGTAGTTTGTTCCTGTCTGTGTGAGACTAAGGGGTGGCGTCGAAAAAACTATGTGAAATCAGTACCGCAGTTTTACGGTAGATCCGCACTGGAACTTTAAAATAATCTAACTATTTTATTCTAGTTATCAGAGAATTTATTGTGTGTGGATTTCAGAACAATGGTAAATGGTTTAAGTTAAGATGACAACAGATCTGTGCAGCTCCATTCTCAAGGTAAACACAAGCATCAGATCGTATCAGCAAATAGCCAATAGTAAAAGAGAAAGAATCATGATCGGAGGTAAAAAAAAAAAAAAAAAAAAAAACATCAGGAAAATCTCCAGGAAATGTCAGGCTAGTCCTGCAGTCCATTTATGATGTGTCTTTTAGATGAATTGCCTCATGAGGAAGGAGGAAATATGACCCGGGAACAGGGAGGAATACTTTTTGTGTTAATGACTCTGGTATTGTGGTATTGTCCAATGAGCTCTGGGTGGATCTGTCAAACACTTTTGCTCTTGCTGTTTGATATTGACATCTGTTTAAGAAAATGAAAGTTTATGTTGGCGTAAGGAAGCAGAGAGCGATATGTACAGTATTCTCCAGTACTTAACATTAGAGCTGTAATCAACCAAAGAAATTACTGGTCGACTGAAGCCCTGAAATTTCAACTCAAAATATTGGGCTAATCCAAAATACTGAAAACAAGGGGGGTGTTCTCTGAAGACACACTGTTACCTGTGAAACAGAGGTGCTCTGAAAACACCCCCATTAGCACTTCCTAGCAATTTCTCCAGATGAAATCAAATTAACCATAGACTGTATGAAATGAACACGGCAAAAGGTCGACCAATCGAATTTGAGCCGCATCGAGACGTATCGACTCATAAATCGACCAGTCGACTGAGACTTTACAGCCCTACTTAACATGAAACATGGAAAAAGTTTGACTCTCTCTACTGTAGTAACGCACAAGACAGGAGTTTTATATTTCTTTATTCTAGTTTGCTGTGGTATATTACAACTAGGGTTGCACATATTAACCTTACGGTATTAACTGGCAACTATTTAGACAATTGATTACTGCTTGACTGAGGTTTTTAATTAAATAGAAACTAATTCTGTCATTTCATCTTCACAAATGTGGATTTTATTTGTCTTTGTTCCCCAGTGACAGTAAACTGAATATATTTGTTTTAAGGTTTTTTTACACCCTTTTCTTAATTTTATGAACAGTAAGTTGAAATCAAAAAATATTTTAACATATGGTATTTTTTTCTGTATATTTTTTCATTCAAGGTGATGAAAAGCATACAATGGTCCTATTTTTTTTAGCTAACTTGAAGATGGATTAGCCACTTCTCTTATCAGTCCTAAAAAGTGAAGCATGGTTGATGTCACTGCAAATTTGACAAATGAGTGCAAGCCTGTCTGACATCACGTCTGTGACAAGGACGGCGCCGATCTGTATAGAGGCAATCTGCTTTCTTTCTCCCCTATGATAGGAAGCTCTTGCCTGCACAGCATGTTCACACTTTCTATATTTGAAATAGCAAGTGGGGGAGGGGGGACAGCTTGTTTCTTCTCTAAACATCTCATTAGTCACTTTGTTACAACACCTCACATCTGAAAATGTGTCCCAGGTTTCCTTTTCACTCCACAAGAACAGCCATGGTTGGAAAAACTAACACCAGCCTCGTTTAGTGCAGTTCAATCTGCACTTGTGTGTTTACCCCCTTTTAGTGTGATTCATTTGTGTGTGTGTGTGTGTGTGTGACCTCTGATGCCCTCTGATGTTCTTAAACTACAACCATCCACATCCTTAAGTGAGATGAAGTGAGAACCGGGAAGAGAGCCACTGTCTGTGTCTTGGAGACCCCAACTCTTCCTCGTCCACAGGTAAACTGGCACATAAGCCAAGCATCGACACCATAAAGTGCCACAAAGCCACCAACTTATGGCCAAGGCTCAGGAATTTAGTTTGGAAACCTGCAGCTCAGGACACTGAGTCAGTGGTTTTGTGGCACTCCATGAGTCAATGTGTGCTATCTTAGATCTTACCTGTAGAGGAGGAGAAGTTGGGGTCTCCCAGACACAGAGGATGGACTGTTTAACAATAAAAATCCTCTAACTATCAATGGTTCTCTTCACTCCTCACTGGAGAATGTGGAACACTGTGGCCGTAGCCACTCCATCACGCCCGCCCACTGGCCACCAGTTGGTCTTCGGCGTGCTCTTCTTTACCAGTGCAGCAGAACAGATGAACATTAACCTGTTCATGTTCCAGGACGTAGAAATTGCGAGGGATTTGTCTTTTTACCAGCCCACGTGTCACCGATAACTGAGGGGTATTTGTGACGCATGACTTTCGTTTACAATTTATAGTGTTTGTCTTTGTGAACTGAACCAGCTGAAAAACCAAAGAAAAGTATCAGATTTCCATCAGGTGCAGCCCAACAAAGCAGGTGTGAGTGCACCCTGAGATGCTGTATATCAGAGCCAGTTGGGTGCAAATAGAAGTGTTTCCCCCCCCTCGGGAGCTGTTATGTGGAACCCAGCTGCCGGAGCTTGTGATCCCTGAGAGCGTCTTGTAATGATGCTGTGGCCCTCAAGTGGGTCAGTGAAAATAACATGCGCAGATGTTCATGTGGCTCTGTTGCAGGAAACCAATATAATAAGCTGCCACCAATGAACCTGTCACACTGCACGTTCACTCAACTTCCCCTGGTCAGATGAAGCAACAGTGAACAGGGAGTGGGCTCCCAGAAGATCTGTTACTTTATAAGCTTCTCCCAAGAAGACACATGAGGACTGAGTGGGAAATGTGTTTGCCATCTTGCAGGCAGAGCATCACTTTATGGATGTCTCGTCTTCTCAGGTAATAAAAGTCCAAGGCATTAAAGGGCCGAGGGGAGAGGAGGAGATCTGCATGCAGCACAGAATGGAGGAAGTGCTCAAAGACCCAGCAAAGGGTTTAAGAAGGTAAGCAGCATTAATGAAACTCCCACACTGTTCTGTTTCCCATTTGATGGAAGGCTCTGTCTAAGAGGTGAGTGGAAATCATGAGGCCTGCACAGAAGGCTTAAGCAGAGCAGTCTCTTATAAAGTCAAATTACAGAGTAAAGTCTTGTCAGTGCGTCTGACATGATCTGCTCTCAATAACACATGTAACATGACGGAACGAGGCCCGTGCAAATTATTATTATTATTATTTTCATCACAGCTCATTGGCTGCTTTCATGAGCCTTTGTGTAACTATGATGTGTGATCAGCGATTCTCAATGACTGGTCTGTGGAGCACATATCCTGCCAGTGCCTTCACTTCAACAGTCTGTCTCTAATCTCATCAACACTCTCACACAATGACAGATGAATTACAAATTGGTTATGAACCTAGAAACAGGCTTAACAGCTCCAACCCGTCTGAAGCAGTCCACAGTTTTGACACATTTATGTGACAGACATATCGCCTCCATAAGCTTAAATAAAACGAAGGATTTTAAATAAATAGACCAATCAGGGACCTTCTCTCCAGCCTATTGCAACAGCAAGTCTAATGTCTTTGCAGTTGTTATTTTTATTTTGTTTAACATAAAAAAAGAGCATTGTAGAAAAATTAAAATGGCTTTTAAATCCAATTACTATTGCATGTAAATGTTCAATTAGGCCCAAATCTGGCTAAATGAAGTACTCCTGGAAATAGCAGCTTTTTTTTGCACTGGTGAGGACACCAAATCTATGCTTTGCCACCTTAAAGAATTCAATGTTGTTACGACAAATGTAAATAGTCTGTATTTATACAGCACTTTTTCCAGTCTTGATGGCCACTCAATGCTGCTTTACAGTTTTGCCATTCACCCATTCACTCACACTTTCATGCAGCACATCTATGTACAGTGCATTTTCACTCATACACACGATTTAATACACGACAAGCAAAGCAATATTTTCATAACTTCTGTTGCATTTTAACAACAGAAAATGCCTAATACTACACTGACGCGCTGGAAAGGGAGCATATCGAGCATATCGCCCCCACCTTTTTTTGGGTTGTCATATCATAAAACCTTAGATCTTAGTACTAGTATTACAAAAACAATACTATTTATCACTTTCCAGGTGACACTAAAATGTGAATGAACCTTTGTGTCATTGACTAGTTAATTTTCCGTGCAACATTGTTATTCTCCATTGATCCAGCCATCACTGCCTCTCCATCTCTCTCTCTCCCTCTCTCCATCAACAACAGATGGAATTGCACCTGTTTGTTCATAGTCAAAACATCCATAAAGTTTATGACCATAGAAGAGTCTGCAGTCCTATGCCGTCCTGTCCCGCCATTGATAATTTACCTTCTGCTGCTTTTCCATTATTTTATTGAGCTTTTTTCCTAATGTAGGCCATTTTAATGTAATGTCTGAAAAGACTTCTCTTAATCTACTCTTGTGTTTCACATTTACGACTTTGCATTAATTACCGATGTTTTCTTTAATGTACCATGTACACTGAATACTGTAAATGTGACTTGAACAATGTTAAGAAGCCATTACTTCAGAGCTAGCAGTAATAAAGCAGGTTAAGAGAGTGTCAATTCATGGACTGGAAAAGACCATACAGGAGATAATAATGCTTTGTAGTAGATGAGCCGACAAATGTATAAACTAAGCTTTGAGTACCCTGCACTGAGTCCACTGGGCACTTAACAAATTAAGCTATGAAATGTATGCAGTAAGTTAGAGATTTCTCTTGGACACGGCTAAAAGGGCCATCATTATCAGATGGCTGTATGCTGGTGAAAACATCTCCCAGACTTCAAAGCTCAGATAGTAATATGACTTTACAGACACTAATGGGATTAAATTGCAGTTCCGTAAAAAAAAGGCGTATCCTGGCAACAGTTTATTATCAAGAGAACTGTGAGACGATTGCCCAGAGCAGCAAAGTTTCCACCTTTGTTAGACTTTTTTTTTTTTTTAAACTCTTCTTCTTGTTGAAGAGGCATCTCTTTTTCTCACATTACATAATGGCTGCTGTCTGGAATTAAGTCATTCTCTGTGCAGGTTCTTACCCTAACAGGCGCCACAAGTACTTAAAGGCAATTGAAAAGGCGTAAGAGATAGGTTGATTCAATAGCCTGTTTTTTTTTTTTTCTCATCCCTGTCTGCTCCCATTGTTGATATCTCCAGAATGCACACAAAAGGATGGCAGGCTGCAGCCTGAAAATAGCTGTATGGCAAGTGGAGCATCCTGGGAGTAATTGAGAGAAGTGGCAGTGGAAGTGACACAAAGATTAAGCGATTAACGTCCCGTAGTAGAAGGAAGCCGGGAGCTGTGGCTGAAATAGGATAGATGCCAGCTGGATACAGTGAATTATACACTCAGATGTGGAGAGCTTTGCACCTGTTCAAACTTGAGTGAGTCTTTCTTTTGGAAGTGGGCATCGTGGATGAAGTGCAGCGAGCCAAAGCAGGTGATGAAATGTCTTTTCTTATTCTGCCCTGGATGAAGCACGTAAATGGATGGAATTTTAACCATGCTGAGTCTTGACTAGGGTTTCTCGGTGTGTTGTGTGGATGGGACTGTGTGATTATATGGGAAATGGTGGTCTTTGCTGCAAGGGCAGTGGGTTCATCTATTATCGAGGGCATTTTTAAAACCACCTTCAACATGTCAACTCCACAAAAAAGGAATCACTACAAAGCAAAAATGAAACACGCCTGCTCTACATTTACTCTCACACCAGACTTGTTTTTAAGTTTTTCAACATGATATTAGATTTTTGACGATGTGTTTTTCTCTGTGGTGGCTTAATCATTAGGCAGTTGAGTGGGAAATCAGAATCATTATGTTTGGCTGTCCCCCACACTGCCTGTTTTTAAATCAAACCTCAAAACACACTTATTTATTCCTTGGCATTTGGCTCAGCATGAGAGTTGCCCATTTTAATCCATCTTTTTTTTCCTATTGGTCTTAACACTTTTTATTATTTTAATGTCCTGTTTGTTTTAAGGTGGTGTTAGTGTTTTCTTGGGTTGTTTTTATGTCTAACTGTACAGCACTTTGGTCAACTTTGTTGTTTTTAAATGTGTTTTATAAATAAATTTGGATTGGAATTAAAATGACCCTGCATCAATTTAATAAGACAAAGTATGATGATGCACAGAACAGAACAAGTCTACAGGTTTTGTTATTTTCTTAATATTTTAACTTATGTCTGTGCATGTTTTGAAAAAAGATGCTTCAAGTTTTGTGATTAGGGTTTTTAATGTTTACTAATTAATAAACCAATAATGCACATCAATCAATGTCTGATGTAAAGCCAGTAGAAGTGGCCTCTGAGCTGCACTTTGGCTAAGGCACAGCACTACACCATGGGCAGAGGAGAGTGCACCTACAGCCATGATGCTTGCGCTGCTTGTATACCAATATTTACTCTGTGATAAAATCTCTCCTCTGGATGTAAACCCCATTTATGTGCATTGCTTATTAACTAATTTAACTAAAAGTTAATGGACACAAAATGTGACCCCAATTTTCATATTGTTTGGCGGGCACAACATGTATGTGCTGGAGCACAAGTACATACGATAACTGACTTGTTGTATGTAATGTTGTACTGAAGCCTGTGAAACAGCTTTGTCAGTCTTACACTGAAGAAGTATTGCTCAGGCAGTTCAGGGAACACCGATGGTAGTACATTGCTCCTTTAAAGACTATAACTTAGAGCAGGACACTGTTCCACGGACACACCAGCATCACTATCTTTTATAGGCCTCTTCCTTATCGTTAAATCACTTGCACACGGCCAGTTCTCTAGTGAGCCTTAGCGATGGCAGGAGCCGTGGTTGCTAAGAGATTTGTGGCACATTTGCAAAGCCTCAATAGGGAAGTGTACATTCTTCTGCGGCTTTATGTGGAGTGCGGTGAGTGTAGTGTGGATGGGCCATGGGCTGGAGGGAAACAGCTCTGCAGATGGTGGTATCAGTGGGGCTCCTGGCAGCAGTGGTGCTCAAAAAGAAAACGCCCACAGGAGTTTCCTTGTGTAGCACTCAGGTGGGATAAAGGGCAGCCTTATGGAGGGTCCCCACTGTAGCTCACTGTAAACTGTCAGCTGCTGGGATAAATGGACAGTATAGTCTGTTTCTGGGGCTGCAACTATTTTTTTTTTCCATTTCATTTGGTCCATAAAAATGCAGAAACTTATGGAAAATGTTGATCTGCGCTTTTCAAACCTCAACATGAGGAAGTCTTTTCTACAAACCAAAGATATACTGGAAACAGTCACACAGGAACTGAAAATGTTAAAAAGAAGCTTAAATAAACTAACTTTAATACTAAAAACTAAAATATGTGTAGATTAATTTAGTAATTGCCTAAATATTGACTATCATTGCAGCCCAAACTAACACATTTCCCCTCTATTCTAAAGCTGCTATTACTGTGATGGACATTGCACTATTGCAATGTGCTCATACTAGATAGAGATATAAATACACCAAGGCACATACTGCCAATCACACGGTTTTGCCAATTTTTTTATACAGCTCTCTTCAGTATGTTTCATAACAAATCTGCACACATTTGTTATTATCATGTTATCCAAGTTTAACACAAAACCAATAATATGAAACTTGGAGAGTGAGCACTTGGACAGAGATTAGTTGTGAGAGTAGAAGTACTGTAGCTACATGAAGGTGGAAGTCACTCCTTCAAGGTCCACCCAGAGCATTTCAGCCAGGACCTGCCCATGCGCCACGTGGCCCATGTTGCACGTTTAGACATGCCACGTGGCGTCGGTGTAAGTTGTGAATTTTCTCTCTCATATGGGCTTGTGAATGTATTGGCAGAAGTTGCAGTGAAAGTGTGTGCACAAAACTTAGTCACAGTGTTTGTTTTGAGGCCATGGAAGTTTTTTCACTGGAGTTTGCTGTGTATCTTGCCTTGTTTACTTTGCATTTGGTCTGATAGGCTACTATAAATACACATACTGTAGGTAGAGGTGAATACAAGGGCAACAGAAGATGTCTCTTGCCTCGTTTTCTTTTAAATCTTGAGGGAAAACAGAGAAAAGTCTTTTGAAGAGTTGCACACGTGGAAGAAATAATACGCAGCTATTGAGTACAGGCTGCAGCATGTACAAAATCATTACACCTGATGAAAGGCTCGGCAACATACCTGACACTCCCTGATGGCAGACACAACAGCAACACCGTCAACACTACGACAGACCAACAACAGCCAAATTAGCACATATACTCGCGCACCTGCAGACCTGTGTCCATTTCCACCGACACAGCAGCCTCAAATGTGTCTCAGTGAATCTCTGAGACAACTGAACATCAGCTCAAGTCCATTTTTAGTTCAGTTTCAGCAAAAAGGTACATCAATGTGTCATCACTGAGGCTTATGTGACTGAAGTCCAACACAATCGTGTGAGTCACGAGTGCAGGTTTCAGAATAATAGCTCTATTTGAACCTTTCTATTCCTAAAATATGTCGTGTGACTAGGGCTGGACTATAGAGAAACATTTTATTGTAATAAAACGTTTTGAAGTCAGTCAGTTATGATAATTATCTCAACATAATTAAAGATGCCCCTGTGATGGACTGGCAGACAGTCCAGGGTGCATCCCACCTTTAACCCTGTGTCGGTGGGTCTGGCTCCAGCAGCCCCGTGACACTCATGTGGCAGAGAGATGAATAAATGATGAATATGTAAAAGGCAAATAAAATAGTTTATGTCAGACAAAAGCAAACACAATTGTGATTGCATGTGTTTTTCTTACAGTATGTTTGCATAAGGTATTAGCATTGACAACCTGTTTCATTGCTATTAATGACAATTATATTGTAATTATTGTTATTAAATTACTGCCCAACCCTATAACTAAACATTATACTTATACTCTGAGAAGTGAGATAATGGTTATACTGTTTCAGAGGTGTTGTTTGAGCTGTTCAGAAACAGAAATATCATAAGTAAGAAACACAGGGCTCTACATTCCTGAAATGGGGCACAGATGCAAATATGAGCAAAATCTGCAGGCGCAAACATAAATGGGTGTGACCGGCCTTTTTGTTTCTGAGGATTTTTTGGTGAATACAGGCACAAACCCATCACAGCGAGGCGCAGCTGGGTGTAAAGTGACAGAGAGGCTGAATATTTTATTAGTGCGGAAATGCAGAATCAGCAGATGGAGCCAGGCCGAGTTTCTGTAATGACCAATCACACAAGCTCCTCTTCTCACCTTAAACAGCAGCAACATAGGGTGGGGGGGGGGGGGGGGGGGGGTGGAGCTGATGTCCCAGAGGGAGGAAACAAAGTTACAAAAAAATAAAAAAACAGCACAAAAATACACCTCCCCAAACGCAGTAGAAGGTTGGTCAGTGATCAGTGAGGCTGATTATAGTTGTGCAAATAATTAGGTTATGAACTCTGCTCTCTCTCTGCTCTGCTGCATATTTGAAAACAACACACATGTGCTTTTGTAGTACATTTGACACGACTTCATGTTAACTAAGTAATTCATTCACTGTGCAGATAACCAAGCTGTGCCAGCTGGATTTCAGAGCTCAAATACTACTGTACATCCTGCATGTCATGGAGAAAACAATAGAAAACAATCCACAGGGTTTCCCTGCCTCTATTGTACTGCAAGTATGTTCCGATCACATATTGTCACCATTCTAAAATGGCCACAGTGGTCAGTTTGACCTTTGTTATTTACATACTATTTTAAAAGTCAGAAAAAAATGAATTCTTTAAATCTTAGGATGCAGGTACACACAAAAAAAAAAAACTGCCGCAATAGCCACCTTAGTAGTTCTAGTGTTAATGGTTTTCATTAGTACATCTTGCCACTGTGTGGAGGTTCAGCTCTCACTGTCCAGCAGCAGCTTTGTTCTTCTAATTATGGGTCAGTTCAGGTCTTACAGGAAGCAGTGGAGTCAGATCCAGCATTGATTTAGAGATATTTGCAGATAACAGCTCAGTTTATACTGAAGCATACTTTCCCTATTTTTAATCTGGCGTAAAAGAGACCTGCACATGATTCTGCTCCTGCTGCATGATGTTAAGAAACCATGCATTAACTTTGCTGAATTCTGCAATGACAATATCATTTGGTTGAAATTACACGATACAAATAAAAGTGTTTTTTGGTTATGTATTGACTGACAGTACACAACAATGTCTTTATCATAACACAAAATACTTGATTATTCAGTTTATCAGAAATAATACTCGCTCAACTCATTTGAAGACAAATACTTTTCACTGGACTGGCAATGTAAGGTAAGATGGACTCAAGCTTTCAGCCAAATTTAATGGAGCATAAAGAACAATATTTGCCTCAGATTATTTAAGTGTTTGTGATTGTGGTTGTGCACATGTGGATGAAATGAAAACCGATATGTGACACGATGCATGCATTCAAGAGCAGCTTTCTTCAGAACTAAAACCAGACCTCCACCATCACTTGGATACACTGAACTATTTTCAGTAATTTGTGAAAATGAATGTACATTTATAAAGGTTATTATTGGTTTCCTGAGATCAAACACTGTATATTGCACATTTAACACAGGTACGGATAGGTGGTGACAAGGGATGTCCTAATCCTGATCTTCAGTATTGGAATGGAGATGATCTGGGCTTTCAGCTTCATATCCTCTTTCCAATCCTTCACGCCATCGGAATTTATTTTATATGACCTGTAGGCTGTAATTGATATTATTGGTCTGATTTTAATATGATGCATATTTTGATTTATTTATCTCTGTCTTTTCTGCACACACACACACACACACAATATTTTTGGTCACAGTTAAACAACATGTTGTACACAAACACAGCGCTGTTTAGCTGGAGAGCTGATCACACCCCCGCTCTCCCCGTCTGCCTCTACCTGCGGTACCCGCAGCCTCACAGCAGGGGGTCTACACTGAATTCAAGCGAGCCGTGTGGCTCATCTGAGAAATCTGGTTTCACTGTGATCCATGCATTTGTGTTTCAAAACAAAATAGACAGCAAAAGTTATCTTTCACCGTAGTTTCAGTGTCTCAAGTCTAAGCTTTCAAAAGATTATATATAAGATTTATTTATATATACATAAATTTATATATATATATATATATATATATATATGGATTTGTTATTTTAGCAATGCTATAATGACTATGTAGTTTAATTTATCCTTTATTGGAACATACATATAGGAAACCTGTATGCAGTTTTAAAATGACACAGTACAACGGCACTCCCTCTCGTGGAAAATGAGCAGGATACAAGTGTGGGGTCGCAGATGGGAAATCAAACGGCATTTTAACAGATCAAACATTCCCTCACCAGAGGAGAAACTAAACACCTGAGTTTTAAGATGCAGCCCTTGCTCTCAGTCCAGCGGCCATGAGAGGAGGGAGGAGCCGGGTGTTTGAAGGCGGGACAAAGGGAGCTGTTCTTCAGCCTACAGAGATGAGGAGAAAGTGTTTCTGATCTCTTGTTACACTTCATTTGAGTCTTTGAATGCATTCTCTGGATCTAATTGTTCTGTCGCTGAGGGGTAATCGGATCACTTAGAAGCAGAATACAATTCTTGATTTAATGAGTGTGTGCGTGCGTTGCCTTGTATTCATTTACATCTTTCAAGGATGGTCCAGTGTCTCCAGGTGTTGTATTGTTTTGTAATTCCATCCCTTGGCCTCTAGACATCAGTTGATATATACAGACACTGTTTGTCAATCAGCTCATTAGTGCTTTGTTTTTACGGTCTTGCAGGTCATTATCTTACTGAATGAAAATGTATCTTCAAAAAACAACACATGCTTTCTGTATGTCACAGACAGCTGCAGGAAATCATGCTGTTTAATAACTCAAAGAAAGTGATAAAACAAACACACACACTTATGCATACAGAGTGTGATAGTGTGCTTTAAATGATACAATAAGCAAATAAATGAAAAACATGACTAACGTTCACGTCATGATCAGATACTAAAGCCTCACCCTGTGGGACTGCTATACTTACATGACACACCTGGAAACTGAGGAACTAAAATTTCACAAATTTTGCTGACTGGATTCTTATAGTGCTGGGCGGAACCTGTTCATATCAAAATGTTGTGTTTGTTTTTTTTTTTAAATCACAAAACACTGTTCGACAGGGGACCCTTTTCACTGCTGCACCACACATGCCAATTAAGGGATTAGATGAAAAAGTAACTGTGGTAGTAACTGCAGCCATAAAACATGTATTAGAGTACCAATATTTGCAGTTACACACATACAATGAATTGCACCGCTCCCTCTCGACCAAAAGTACACACACGTGCAAAACTGTGCCCCTCCCCACGCATAAAAAAATATTGTTGAAATTTAAAAAAAAATACCATACATGATATAAATATTTGGTCATACCACCTAGCACTTCAATTTTATTTTTTTTAAATATCAATCCTTACATAAAGACCTCCTCCCACGACATTCACAATTCCAACAGAACATTCACCATTAACTTTGACCCACTTAAAGGCTTCAACTGTTGGAATAGAATAATTAAGTGTTAATTAACTAATTAACATTAACATTAGTGATAGATAGACTATGTTTGATTCACTAGCAAGTAGAGTATATACTAAAGACAGTTTAGTGGCAGAGACTAATACAGGTTATTGCTATCACATCATACAACCACAAAGCTATAAACTGTATTTACACACATGTCCTCATGTATGGTATTAAAAAAACACTAGAGATGTTTGTGTTGCAGTCATAACCAAGGACACAAGGTTGAGGTAATAAATAATAGATCAGATTAAAAGTCAGTGGTAGTCGTGTGGTAAATCTAATCCAGCACTGACGGAATGAGTGACAGTCTAAACGCTAGCATTTATTGCCTATCAAAATAATCTCCCTCTCTCACACACACATCCACTTGGAAAGGCCACTGAATCTTCAAGTTCTCAATCCAGCTATGACGCACCCTGGATTTCACACTTAATACCATCCAGCCACTGAATTAGATGGCTACAAATGAACAAACTCCAGTGTCACAGAGGTATTTGTGTGAAGTCGATCAAGTGGAACTCACTATGACTACACTGTTAACTGCTGTTATCCTGACGGGTTTTCAGCCTGGCACAGACACACACACACACACACACACACACACACACACACACACACACACACACACACACACACACACACACACACACACACACACACACACACACACACACACACACACACACACACACACACACACACACACACACACACATCCTAGTGCCTCTTCTCTCCGCTTTCCCAACAGAAGGCTTTATAAACTGATGTCCTGAGGAAGCTATTTAGTTCTTAAACACACCTTTTAAGCTTGTTCACTGAAAATACACTATGTCTCTCAAACACAGTGGTTTATCCATTAACTGAGCATGTCTGTGCCGTCAGTTAAATACATGTTTATCACATAAAAGCACCAGTGTAGAAGAATAAGTGGAATAAGTGACATCTAATGGTGAGACTGAAGACAGCAACAAACAGAGAACTCCTGCATTTGCCCCTCCCTCCACCAGGTGTGTTAGAGAACTACAGTGGCCTTTGCTATCCAAAAAGTGACACTCTTTGTTTGCATAGTCATCTTAAGTTTCAAAAAGCGAAATGTATACACAGGCTGGTTTGTCTGATCAGGCCCTCACAGAGACATGGTAGCACAAGAGAAAATGCATAGAATAAGGCATATTCTAGTGTTTTGTTTAGAAACCATTTCACATTTACAGAGGACCGCGTCCTCGACTCGCACATCTCCGTCCACTTCTAATGAAGCACCAAGTCTCTTTCTCTGTTTACGTTTGTTTATTTTGACTTTTCACAACATATTTAACGAAGAATAACAGAGATTATACGTGAGGTCGAAAACAGTGTCCATCTCCCGTACCACCTTCCGTCACTGGCTCAGTTCCTTCTTATCACCTGGCTTCGTGTCCCACCCCCTCTCTTCTCTACCAGCTGCCCTGCATCTCTCTAATTAGGCTTCTTGTTGTCTCACAATTATACTACATAAATTTAATATTAAAATAAATTAGAACAAAACATAAACATCACTTAGATGAAATAGCAATCACTGTATAATATAATTGAAATAATATAGAATTGAAACTAACAGAATATGGCTCTAACATCTAGGGTTACAAAAACCAAACTACTTTCATGCCTTGGAATTAGAAGAAACCTGTTGCAAATATTATACATTGGACAGTCACAGGTATAATAGGCAGTGTTTTGTGTTGTTATTCATCAATAACTCCATAATAAGCTTTCAGTGTAATGTAAATTAAATGATTTTAAAGACAGAATGACACTCTCACACCTGTTTTACAGCCTTTGCAGAACATGGCCTGTCACTTTGACCAATCACAGGGCAGTTCAAAGAGAGAGGCTGTTCCAATTCCAGACAGTTCCCATCAGTAGAAATGTTTTTATTCAAGCAACTGCAGCAACTGAAGTCCAAACAAAGACTAGAAAATATATGCAATTTAACACCAATTGTCTCGGGTCGTCTGTCATTTATAAACCAAGAGCATTTAAAATGCTACTGGAGATAAAGTATTATGAGTAAAACAGTATTCACTGTACTAAATCAAAGTTGAATATTTATGAGCTAAAAGAGGCTAAAACACTCGACAAGCCTGAGAGAGTCTGACATTACTCTGTGAGGGTTCATCACCACCAGTGACACCTTTCAAAATAAAACTACAAAAAGAATGCACCTTTCAGACAGCAATACAGTATATTGCCTTTAAATTCCACTTATTCTTGTGTCTGTGCACTAGTTTGTGAAATCATGTTCGATAAAAGTATAGTGTAGCATTTTTATGCACAGATCCTCTAACGCCTGAGCAACTCATGTCTGCATGTGGAGAGTTTGAGCCCGTTGTGCATCCTACGCATACATCCTGCAGCAACGCCGACTGTATCACAGCATAGATGACTTTTTCAACTTCCTGCTAACTCTCCTTCAGATAGAGGAAATTTGCATTAATTAGACAGGCTCTTTGAGGAGCGAGAAACTGCTGCAGGACGAATATATTAAACGGAATTGTGAGTCATGCCGTAAATACTAAACAATGCTGGGGTTTTTTAAAGCTTGAGATGAAAAGAATAGAAGGGTAAACATGATGTTGGAGCTGTGCTACACTCTACACAAGTCATATCAACAAATAGTCCTCTTTTTAAAATGTTACATTTTCATAACTGTTGGAAATTCAGCAAATGGTGTTGAGAACATGTGGTTTGAAGGGTTTTTATTGTGGCTGTGCCTCCTGGCTAAGAGTAATACAAAGTACCAAAACTCTAGGCTACAAGTGGTCGGAGAAATTAGTCAGCTGAAGCACATAATGAGTTATGCTTCAAAGCTCTACCTGAATACCCAGGTTGTTGAAGTGGTATGTGAATCAATGTGTAAAATGATAAATAACCTCTAAAAACTGCTAAATCCAATGTGACCCATTGATGCTTGGAGCTGTGGTGTTGGAGCCTCTTTAGTTTCAAAATAAAAAAGGTGAAAAGAAGTTCAGGAAACTCTAGTCAGAGGGTCAAATCTCAGCGTAGTGAGTCCTTCACCAGAAAACAGGTTTGGTTGATTGGTTAAAATACTTACAATAGTCCACATCAATGTTTTATTTTTACTCTGTGTCATAAGCGATCTTGTCCTAACATGTACTGTGTGTGCCAGTATGATTATTTTCATGAGTTGTGGCTCAAAAAGTTATGGTGCAATAAAACAAATATATAGAGGAGACAAATATGCATCTAAGTAGCTATGATACGCTTACCTGGTATGAACTTCCTTATTCTAGCCTCTGTGTCAGCATACTAGACAAGGTCAACCAGATCTCCTTTGCCCCAGCCATGTTTTACTCGGAAATCCCACAATATTTCCAGTCAAAATGGGATGTAATTGCTTCAGTGTGTTAGGGTCTCTGGTTCCTGGATCTTCTCCCAGGTGGACGTGCCAGGAAAAGTTCTGAAGGCGCTTCCTTAGCTGACTCCTTTCCAAGCACAAAGGCAAAAGCTTGTAAACACTGGTGGTAATCTAAGGGTGCATTCACACCCGCCTCGTTTAGTGCAGATGGCATAAATGGTTCATTTGGGTTGGTGTGGACTTAGACCAAGACCTCTGGTGCATCCAGTGGAAATAGGTGGATTTGTAGTTCAATAGTGTTTACTCTATCCACACCTGTGTATTTCCAGGTGTTCTTATCCACATCCTCAATTCAGGGTGTTAGATAGGAGACACTGTTGTTGTGGGGAAAATTAAGACAATGAAGGCAGATTTAAAGATTCAGCCGAGCGAGGCAACGGAGAGCAGCCCATTTTGAAGAAGATGGAAAAATTAAACAATGTTTTCAACTTCCTGAACAGTGCTCAGTAAAATGTCACAGTGGAAAAGGTGCAGACTCAGCAGTTACACTGGCTAAATACAGTAGCAGAAGACATATTTGGGAAGCTCAGTTAATAAAAGCCTATTACAGACATTTGACCTAAGACTGAATGCTGATCTTATCTGTTCCCATTGCAGATAAAAGCCAGATGTTAGTGAGGTTAGTAGGTTTTTTTGACCAGTGGACGCTGACAAAGCATGACAACGAATCTGCCACAGAGCTGTTAACTCTAAATAAGGTCTTTAGGTTAAGATGTATGACGTAAACTAAACATAAATGCATATAGGGGACACACACAAAGATGGAGGAAAAACCAATAAATCATCTGAGAATGGGTATTTAATTTTACAACTGTTCATTTCACCCACAGCTGCTTTTAAAAAAACATGTGTAGGTCTGGTCTGAAGACGTACACACATTTGTCTCTTTTAAATACAAGGTTGTATGGAAGTTTTCCTATTTATTGTTTTCAAATCTGGCCTCAGGGGTAAGCAATTCACCATTCTCCAGCAGAACACCATGGCCTCAGGACGACATGTGCACTCTATTTAGAGAGTATAAACAGGAATAAATGTAAGTAAATACAGTATATAAGTAAATAGAATACCACATAGACAGATATACAAGTGTTATATCCAAAGCAAGCAGTGAGATTGAGACTTAAGGATTCAGTTATGTGAGTGTTATGGGATAATAATGATATAAAGTGAGATGATAATGACAGCTATTACAATCCTAAAGTGGCACTACACTAAAATACGTTATGAGGCTTAACTGTATCTGGACAACGTATTTCAGTAGGTCAGGAAATAGAGGTCACAGTGATGTGCCTCATTAGCGAAGTGGCAACACAGTAACCATTTGTCAAACTGGATCATCACAAAGCAGCACAATCAGATTTCAAATTCCGTAAAATAAAAGCATCTGCCATGTATTTAAACATGCCTTCCCTGAAATGATCGATACCTCAACCTTTCCTGAGAAATGCCATGCGGCAATACGACTAGGAATTACATCTTAGAGGTGATTATTGTGGAGCCACATGTCATAAAAGTCTAATTTGTTGCTCACTGGTGATATAAACCTTTGGTATGCCTCATAATACACTTCACTGCTTTAGTGGTTTTGAGATGCCGGCAGTTCAGCTGTAATTGTACAACACAGATTTCAGATGTGTTAACAAGGAATCTGTCCAAGGCACATGAACATCACACTCAACCACTGCGAATACAAGGAGCTATTCTGAGCCTTTGATGAGCCAGCGAGGTCACCTCACACAAACGATCCACCTGAGACAGACAGCTGTGTCTCCGCTGGCGGCCTTCCGCCTGTGCCATGGAACAAACAGCAGCAGCAGCATCGGAGAAGAAAAGCCTCACTTCAATTATGCATGTGTTTGAATGAAAGGTTTGCGGTGCCTCTCCTTGGCTTGCAGACAGCACACCCGATCTCCACATGTTAACACCCACATACTAACACACACGTTTCAAAGACCTTGCTTTATATCACTTCAAGGTAGATGTGAAGACAGAAAATGATCTTCACACTTTCAGATTGTTTGGGGCAGTATACCAGGATGTGGTGAAGCAATAGGGTCACCTGTTCCATCAACATCCCCGTCATCCCTGTCTCCTGCTTATTCTACTACACTGATACAATAGCTACAGTCTTCACCATTATCCCTGACACTAGTCATCAAATTTCAGCCTCATATTCTAAGAAGAACTGGTTTGAAGATGTAGAATATGTCATTATATTTTCACACAGTTTATACAATGCTCTTTTCTGTTCTCAAAAGGCTAAACAGAGGCAGGATAGACTAAACAAAATAAAGAAAAAGAAAAAACTTTAAATGGACAATTTAATGGTATGTTTTGTTTTTTTAAACTATCGTACTGTATTGATAATGGTGTTGCAGAGACCACTGTTTTGCTTAGTTAAATATATTCTTGCTGCACCATCCTGAAATAGTCTCAGTAATTCCACTGCCTCACATTGATGTTCATGTCAACAAGCAGATGTGCATGTAGATCAGGAGCCATTTTGCATCTTCCAAGTACCATAAACAGACCACTGGCACATAAATGAACAAATATAAAGTACATGAGTAAAATGGCACAGTTAAATCACTGCAGTTAAATCAGTTGCCAGCAGACATATAAAATGTAAATGTAGTGTTACTGCAGGGATCACGTCTTTCATAAAATAATGACACCAAATTGTGTCAGTGTAAACCAAAAACTTCTAAACCATCTGTTTTCGGCTGAACAAACATCCTGAGTGACTATTTATTGCTCCTTGTATCTGAAATAAATAGTAGTGCCTTTCTGCCCCAAAGGTGGAGAACCATCTTACTCTGACTGTATTTCATAGAGGACAAATAAATAGGACCTTTTGTCAACAGCCACTTTCTATTCCTCTGACAGGTTTAAGAATTTTTCTATTTTCTGTTCAGTAGTAGCAGGTTAAAATGACACACTGGTCCACATTGAAAGGACACCGACTGATCCTTATCTAACATGCATGCACCTTGTCTTGTGACCTTTTGACAATGAATGACCCTCAGCAACAGGTGGATAGACTTGTTATTCTTTACCAAATCACCATGAGGCACCGGGTTTGAATTAGTTTGCCGGTTATTGCCATGATGCTGCGTTCACACCGGACACAACACAAATTTGTTACATTCAAAGTCAATGGATGATTGCACAGATGATGGGATGGCCAATCAGCATTGAGATTCTCCAGATGACGTCACATACTTGTCAGCAACCAGACTCCGCTCATAATTCCTGTGTGCACTCGGAGCTCTAGTAGCTATATGCACTCGATCTCGTGTGGAAACGTCTGCAGAGAAAACTCATGTTGGTTCTTTAATGAACACTTAGGTCTCTTTTGATAAAATTACACAATTATAGCAGCATAACATTCACACATTCACACAATTAGTTATATAGAATTCAAGACTTCATAACTTAATCTTTGAGTTGTGCTACAGCTCGTGATTTTATTTACTGCAGGAAAACATTTTGGATTAGATACAAAAATGTTTCATCTCTAATTTTGTCAACTACAACACTAAAAACTGTAAAGATGAATTACAACTGCCATTGCCACGTTTAGCAGTATAACTGCTGCTTAACTGTTACCTAAAAACTTAGAAAATCATTAGTGAGCCGTCTCTGGCCTTCCATTTTTTAAAAAGGTAGTGAAGAGTTGTAGATCAGCTACTTTGAGCTTTTGTGAACATTCTCAATTTGCTTTCAGCGGATGTCCTTTCACTAAAACGGCACTTGTTTCAAGCGGTAAATGACAATGTGGATTCAGATTCCTCCTCTTTGCTTCTCAAATGTAGCTTTTGAACACTATGTACTTTGCCATCTGAGGCCAACTGAAAGTTCTGCAACTGTACTGTATTATCCAATGTGAAATGTGCTGTCCAAACCTGAATGTCAAACTATAAAGCCTAAAAGCCCATCAAACTATCTGAAGTAATTACCATCTGGTCCAGCAGAGGGCACAGTGAGCACAGCCTGACCTTAGGTCCACTGTGACTTAATGTGAAAAATAAGACAGTGATGTTGAACTCAATCAAGGCACCAAAACATCTAAAAAAAAAATAAAAAAGCAGTGTGTGGAAGAATTTCGAGTTCTTCTCTGTAGATGAGGAAGTAAGGAACCAATATGCAGACTCACCAGTAGGCTTAGCTGTTAGCTCCACCCATTCAAAGCGGCAGAAAAGGCAACAACTGATAAACCTTGCAGGTTGCAGGCGGAGGATTTCAAATAAATAACATGAGGCCTATAGGAGTTAAATCAGCATTGTGATGTGCCTTAACTATAACTTGAGGAGTTACAACCTGGTTATAAATTAGGCACTGTTCATGTCTTTATTCATTGAAGCACATGCACATCTTTTGTTGAGTCCCTCAGTCCAGATGTTTTGGATCTGGATCTTCCCCGTGCAGGATTCTCTTTTTTGTCAGCTTGTTTCATTCTTCCAGATGCGTGAATGTGTTTGTCTTCCAGGTGTCTATGGCAGAGTAGAGGTCATGCAGCTCAGGTTCTATGCAATGGTTGATTTGCATCCTCCCTAAACATTTATTGGTATATATATTTACAGACAAATAAAGATTTTGTCATCCTGTTCATGTGATCTAATATAACATAGACACATATTTACACTGTAGTCTGTCTTGGACATGTTAACTACTGCGGAAGGGAAAGGGCTGTTGGATGGATGGGGAAATTACCTCACTTTAACCAGAGTTTATACCTTTTGCTTTGTAACTGCAGCAATTCAGGTTTCCCTTATTTGCTACTGATGCAATATGACACACACACACACACACTGATGGTCACAATTCTCAGAGACCCCAATCTACAGGTGTCGTGGTTAACCTTGGGCTATTGTTTACTTCAAATGATGACATAAAAACAGAGATTTGTCAGCAGGCTACTGTTTGTTGATTAAAGCGAGGCAGCTGTGTGGGACCATTCATGCCTGTTCATCTGCGCTTTTTATCTTCAGCAAATACATTTTCACACACACACATAGTTTTGTGTGGGCTGCAAACAATGCTGCAAATGCATTGCTGGTTATGCCATACTGTAAACAAACACAATCAGTACAAAAAGGCTCCAGATTAATCCTAATCAGTGCTGGACAATGAAGGCAAAAGGTTATCATGATAAACATCAGTCAATAATAGTAATTCTAATGATAAATAAAAGGTTATGCTCTTAAGAACATTTGAAGAAATCTTTGGTTTTAAACATTTGTATGGACAGAAAACAAACGGTAAAAACAGGAATAGAACACTCATTTGAGGTAAAACATTAAAGATTGCAATGCATAAATATGACATTAATACATAATGGAACCTTTGATACATATATACAGTATATATCTATTGTTATTGAGTCATTTCCCAGCTCTACATTAACCTATATGTGTTATTGTAAAAGTCTTCAGAGTACAGTCAATATTAAATGAATTTTCATTTTATCTGAAATAGTTAATAAACTTTCTAATGAAAGAGATTATCATCATTATTCTAAGAGGGTACCTGGAACGTTCCAAATAAAAAACAATTGTTAGAGACATGTCGATATGTTCACACCCTGATAAATTTCCTCACATTCCAGTGGCCTTGGTGTGGTGTGTAACTCTGCCAAACACACCTCACTGTACAAACCCTGGCCTGAACAAATAAACATGACTGCACTCATGCGTTGCATTCATGTGTATATGTCATTTACATAGGGATGAGCTAATCCAGGTGACCCCTTTACTCATTAAAATCACAAGATTGGTTGTTTGCAAAAAGAAACTCTGACAAAATACATGAACCCTAAATATCACATCGCTAAACACAGACTGTAAAGAGGTTTGAGTCACTACTGTCACGTCACCAAGATGTGAGTGAGTGCTACATGTGACCTCTCGGCACTCTCGGCACTTCCTTGTGGAAGCAGAATATTTGTCAGATAGGAGCATCACGATTTTAATTGGCTGGTTTAGTCTTAGCATCTGCAAGTTCAGAGATTAGCGGTCGCTGTATCAGACGGATATTGATATCAGTAGTTTGTGATATCAGTATCAAGCATGAAAAAGTGGTATTGTGCAGTCAACAAATCCATTCATTGTTACAGGAACAGTAAACTCAGTTGTAAATTAAAAAAAGGAAAAGAGGTGGATTTTAAACATTAAGAAAAAGTTTGTTGTTCATGTGATTGTGTGTTGTTTCCTTGTTAGAAATGTGACTGAGTTGGTAAATACAGTAGTTTCAGGATCAATCGAGGCCATGGCTTCTGTAAACACTGCCACAGTGTCCCTTCCCTTGTTTATTTGATGATTGCCAAAGATTTAATGTCAAAGTCACTCACGCTTGCAGACATAGTCCACAACTAAGTGAGTGTTGTGACAGGCATATCATACATCTCAGTGAAATGTTTGTCAGAGCTGATCAATAATAAACATGCCCGGGTGCCTGCTCTAAGCTATTTTACAGCTCTTGATTCTGTTTTGAAAGGAAAGCCAGTGTCTGTATACTGATCAACACAGGGTTGAGAGAATCAAGAGGAGGGAGAATGATGTGGAATGACATAACAGACCCTGGATGGACGAAAATCAAAGCGAGTTTATAGTCTTTACCTTCATGAGGCACTGGCAGGCTTTACTGAACAAACTGTAGCACACCAAAACCAAGGTCCTAACGTATTACTTACTTATTACACACCCTGCATTAAACAGCATCTAACCAATTTATGAGTCGGAGAAACAAATTTGTCAATTGTATTCTCATTAACCCAGCATATCAGAACAACCTTTCAAAAATATACTTCAAAGTTGGTCAAAACATTTGCTTCAAATACAATTTAAATGATTATACATTGGAGGTCAAGATTATTGACTACCTGAATAAGGCTGCCAGATCAATCAAAGTTTTAAGAAACTTGCCTGGTTTGCAGAAGATGACAATTCTATTTTCATTAAAAAAAGTTTATGCAGGCAGAATGACAATGAAGGTGTGCCAAGGTTAAAAATAGAAATAACCCACATAAAAATAAGGACAAACAAAAGATGCTTTTTTTCCACTAATACAACTGAGCCTTTTGTGATCATGAAATATTTTTAACAAAGACACCTTGGAAAACTTATACTGAGTTTATCAACAATATGAAACAAATGATAAAAATGGATAGCTTGAATCCAGCATTCTGATTGGTCGTTAGACGTGACATATCATATCCAGAACAATCTGAATTGTACGAAGCTGTGAAGTGTTGGCTACTCTTGTATCTATGCAGCACAGCAAGACATTCACAGCGGGTGCTGTCGATGTGTGAAAAACATGCACTGCTTACTTTTCTACAAGATGAAAATAATCAAGGTAAACTTCTCATTTGTTAATGAATGACTTAGACTTTTGAGCTGCCTCAGCGCTGATCCAGTTCAGCACCATGGACAGCTCCAAGCCACTCCGTTTAGCTCAGCAGTTGTCCTGAATTCCAACCATTATGTGATTACATGTGACAAATAAACTTGATTATCTAATCAATGTACAGGCTGATAGCACATGCTATGAGGCCGTGTTTAGTCTCCAAGTTCATGTGTTACACTATGTGAAGGCTGATTGTAGGAAGTATTTCTTTGTAAGCCTACGCTTTATCAAAACTTTGAGTATGCTGATTAAAAGGCATTTGTTTCTAAGCAACATATTACGACATTTGGCACGTTTTCTAAAAGCAATAGCTCAGATTATAGTAATAACTTTTTTTTCCCCATTGAAGCAATCAATAAATGTTGGTTACCAACATGCTATGGACAGAAACACAACAACATTTTTAAGCATCCAGATTTGCAAATATGGTATATATAACCATCTGATGATGTCTGCAACTTTCAGCTGTAGAGGATTTACACAGCTTGAGGAAAGGGTGATGGTAGGAAAGAACTGGGATTATGATGCCATAAATCTGCTGAAGCCTTTTTTAATGAAAAAGAAAGGGTTGCTTTCTGCTGACATGAGTGCTAAGAGAATGTAGTGCTTTAAGAAACTAAGGAACACAAAATATTATATAAAAACATTATTGAGGTCCTGACATAAACCAGTATTAGTATTATTCACACTTCATATTCACACAAATAAAGCACATTGACTCATGCCTTAGCTGTGGCAGTTGAGGATCATTAGTGCTTTTGGAAAAATGGCCAAACCTGTAGTGTTAACGGTTTCCTGTTGACTACACCTGTTT